>NC_050184.1:5889785-6229785 GCF_008315115.2 Sander lucioperca | reverse complement strand
AAATAAAGTAAAAAGAAATATAGAACAATAAGTAAACTGGACAGCATGTTAGAAAATACTTTAAATATTAAAAAAATTGGAGGTTCTTGCACTACATTTGAAACCTGTAGTGCAATTATATAATACATAAAAAATAACATTAAAGCTACACAGTATATCCTCTCTGCTGTATTCTCTCTTGACTGCTACATATCAGACAGTTTGTTAGCCCGTTCGTCTTCATTCCTGCACTCATTATTCCTCTGGTTGACTACCCAACCTCTAACAATGCAGTTCATGGGATTTGATAGTGAATACTGTATGCAGCAGGAGCAACACAGGCTGTGCTAGTTGGCTTTTTATTATCCCACTGATAGAGATCTGGTGTTTGCACACGTCCAGACAAGTGTCGGGCTATTGTTTTGTTTTATGACCATCTCTGCTGGGTTGCCATGGCACCAAGGCCTCTGGCCCCAAATTCTAATCCTGTCCAGTGTGTCGAAATTCCAGACGTTGGCTGAATCATTCCAGTATCACAGTCATATTCCCAAATGTTGTCATAGTCCATTTCCTGGTCATCTGGTTCTGTGGGTTCAAGGTACGAGTGGTGATCTATAGGAGCGAGAGAAGATTCCCAGGCTTTTAGTTTCAAACAATGAAAGACAAACTTCGCCCTGACTGAATAAACTTGGACACAATCCTAACAAAGTATGGTGTGATTGGCCTTGTACCAACATATAGTCTTACTGTAAAGCTGGTAGTGTAACATGCCACTACTACACCACCTTCATTTGTTATTCATGTACTCTTTCTAATTGTGTAGAAACATGCAACCTGTCAGATTAAATAATTTGCACGTTAGATTTAAGCTGTGAATCACAGTGAAATGCAATTACCAGGTCAATTCTAGTTGCATTTTCAGTTGTGATAAAAGAGCCTGTAGATACATGTGTGACCCTGCACAGTTGTGTGCTGTCAATCACAGTGCAGGAGTAAAGCCTGTCTGTGAAACAGTGTTCTCTTACACTGGGCTTTCCCCCACATTGGACATCTGCATAAATGGCATTTAGAGCTGCACTAAGCTCCATTTCATTGGCACATTTGCGCATTTCCTGCACTTTCAATGAAGAAGCCTTTAGCCTTCTGTCTACCTGCTGAAAGACCCAAGAGTTCAATCAATCCAAAGTGCATGCAGTGTTCAATTTAAGGTTTAATGGAGTGTGAGCAATGTTCTTTGTCCTTGGTAGTATTTAGGAAGGCGGCTGCTAGTGAGGACTTTCATAACTCACACTTGTGAGGAAATATGATGCCGCAGTTTTATAGCTGCGTCTTGCAACAGTGCCCATTGTTTTTCAATAGAAATCAATTTTTTTTTGACAAGATAAAAAATCTTTATTGGAATGATTGGAAGCATATAACCACTTATTATAAACTGTTGAACATACTACACACACAGGCACACTATACATAAACAGAGGAATGTTTGTCAGGTTTATGATTGCATGCCTTGAGTTCTTACCTGGTGAGTATTCATAAGGCATCTGAGAGGTGTTCCTCACAGAGCTCGACGGGAGGACAATCTATAAAAAGATGTGAAAACAAAAGAAAGTTACTTCCCATAATCAGCTGTAACAAACATTTTCTCATGTTCCCAAAAATATCGGTTTCATCTGTGGCACCTGTTCAAATATCCCCTGCAGAACAAGACACACACTGCTATCATACAGTGCATTACTGTTGCACTTTGTACCACAGCATTCCAGAAACCAGAGTGTCCTGGGAGATGAGTATCTCTGTGTTTCTCACCTGCTCTTGCACTTGGCCTGGTGCAGGCAGCAGCTTTAGCCTCGACACAGCCTCGGCTCTCTGCTCTGCTTGGCTTTGAGGAGTCTCTACCTCCAGGCCCAGGGCCTGACCCTGGGAGTTGGTCAGGACCAGGCTTCTCCTGCAGCGCCTGCCCATGGGAGGGGTGCGGAGCTGGAAGGAGGAGGGTAGGAGCTGGGGCCCCTGCTCCTGATGGGGGTGGTGGTGGTGCTCAATTGGCTCTTGCCAGCTCTGCTGCTAAAGAACAAAGGGGCATGTGTCAAAGTAGGGAAGCTATAAACATGTAAAACAGGAGTTTAGATGGTCAACATTAAGGATAATTTCACCTGGCAAATATATTTTTAAAAAGGGTAAAACTGCAATGAATACATTTTGGATACGTCCTGTTTTTCCATATAATCAAAGGTAACTGAGCTGGTTTGAGGAGATTTAACCAAGAATAGTAAAACAAGTGATTAATAGATTTAAATTTAGCAATGATTAAATCTTACATGCATGTGAATAAGCCCCCTCACACTTGGTCCAAGTCTCTGCATTAACGGCTTAAGTTAAGTAAAAAAATAAAGTATTTTTTACTTAACGTGTGTGTGTGTGTGTGTGTGCGCACTGCTTGATATCAGACAGGCTGCACAGGGGTAAATTGAGCCTATGGATCCAGTATCGTTGACCCACTTACCACTGGCCTGGCCTCATTCAGGGAGTAGATTTCAGGGCTGCAGGGCTCATCGTACAGAGGCGACAAGGGCTGTCTGGAGGCGCACATGTCGGAGTGGCGCTGGGGGGCGTTTAGGGAGTAGTTCAGGGTTGTCTGAGGGGTGCTCCAGCTGTTGGACTGATCACAAAAGATTCAAACAGTTTAAAATACCAAACAATGACAGGAAAATCAATTGCCAATTTTCCCTCCGTCTTTCTGTTGCTATCTGTCTTTCTCTCTCACAGAATGCAATCATGAGTCACATCACAATAAGCCACACTGTAGGATCAGATTACCAAATATAGATTTTGGACCAATGCTAGTCATGATCTGCAGCAGTGCTGGTGTGACAGAAATCTGTTGTCTCATAAATCTGCTTTCAGCTGTCAGTGTTGTGTATAAAAACTGAACTCCTAACTGCCATAGTAATGTAGGGGTACCCATCAAGTATAGTAAATGTTTTCTGTTTGGTGGCTTAAGTTTTGTTTATGAGCTGTAGTAGAGCTTTCTCTTTTTCCCCCAAGCACCATCAAAAAGATTGATCTTTCAACCTCAATTCTGCACTAATGCTTCTATTACCCTATTTGTTAACACCATATACATGACCCCTCTAAGCTGACTGCTTAGTGTGTCTATTTTAGTTACTGATCTCATGACATGTAAAATAAGTCAACAGCCTCCAGGCAAATATTTAGTTATCAAGTTAGATGCCAGACTGAATTACCTTGACAAGCGGGGCTTTCTCCAGTCGCTGTGGGCTGGCACGATGCAGGGCAGAGTAAGGTGTGCTGTAGACCTGAGACCTCACTGAGCTCTCAACAGGCTGGAGGTAGGAGCTGCGCTGGGGGGAAGAGTAGCGCAGTGACAAAGGTCGTAGGTCGCGCTCGGGCCTGGTGTGGGAAGACACGCTGTTGGTCCTGCTGCCCAGGCGGGCCGTCTCCATCGAGGAGGGACGACTGGAGCTGTACTGTAGGGACAACAAACACACCCAGGGCACAAGTCAGCCTAGACTTGTGACTTTTCAACACTGATGGCATCAGGTATTATAAACTGTTTCCCCTCTCTACAGCATTAGTTTTATTCATCATTTTGTGTTTTTAGTAAACATAGTCGCCTGAGTGTGAATTTATTTGGGAGAGCAGTGGTTCAGGTCAGGAGCTGAACAACAATCTTCTGGGCACTGAGCCCTCTCCACTGGGCGGTCAGCCTACATAGCCCCTTTCCCGGGGAAGTTTGGTCAAAAGTCCTTCAGTACTTCTTAAAGAGACTGAAGTTTACAAACAAACTTTTCACTGCTGAATCAACAAGTTATTTCCCTACATCCAAAAGTTGCCGTTTATGGGAAATATTACTGGCTGTTTTGATTGTTTTCAATGGAAGGCCTGAGGATCATCACCTGATCCTTTGTAACAGGAGGAGTGGTCTGGTCTCCAGACCTCCCTTAATAATTAACTTTTTAAAAGAAAGGTGTTGCTGCTCAGCTCCACCAGAACAAACACAAGGTTTTCTTAGGCAAAGTACAACTAATTACTAACCACATTTATATCTGTGCAAATATTGTAGTGTTGGTGTGCTTGCTTCAGTTTATTAGTTCAAGAACACTTAAACTTAAGAAGTAGCACACAGCTGACTTACACAGAGGGGTTCGGAGTATCCTGGGGAGAGAGGATTGTCATTATGAATGGGCAAGTGAAGGTTGTGGGACCCACATTCACTCGGTGACTGGCTGAACTTAAGAGAATCAGTGCGTCCATGGCTGTTTCCACTCCACCTATCAAACTGTGGAGCCTAGAGATATTGGGACAAAAAAAATTGTATAAAACAATGTATATACAATATTTGACAAAGAACCAACTTTTTTCTTTTATTTAACTTCTATTGGACTGTTGACTTAGTATCAGTAATATTTCTAAATCATAAATCATATTCATGTTGAATGTACATTTACAAAAGAGGCAGGGCCATGATATCTGTCTTTATCACTTGTCTTCATACTTGAGTAGTGTAATTGTTGAAAGGAAGGAGGGCGGGCCTTACCTCTCTGTTCGTCGGGGTGTAGATGATGTCATACACAGGGGGTGGGGGGCTGAGAACGGGCACGTCAGCACTTTTGAAATGCTGGATCCAGTCGCAGAACTCGGCCCTATCTAGACACGACACCACTATGGGGTTGATCAGCTTCCCTAGGAAGAGAGTTGGCGGGGACAAAGCCTGTCATTCGATCTGTTCTCTCATTGGAATGTGCTATAGTCAGATTGTCATTCACTGGGGATAAAACCAGCTCATTCATGGTTACACTGTGACGCAAGCAGATATATGGAAAAGGCCACTTAGCGTACAACATGCATAAGAATGTAAACTCAGTTAAATCCCCTTAACATGTCTTTTCAAATGCCAGTGTGCTAAAGACACTGCAGTAGAGCAGCTCACTGATTCAGTATATTTACCTTCGATCATAAAGGTGTTGGGCTTTACGTCTTGGCAGGGTGTGGTCACAGTAAACATGTTGAGTGGAAGTTTTCCCTGTAATCATAATGACTCTTTAACACAAATTTTTCATGCAAACACTTAATATACTGTATGCACACACCCAGGATATGATTAAGTTAGTAAAAGGTCAGTGAGGTAAATAGTACCTTGTAGAAGAGCCTATCATTCTCCTCTGATAGGATGATAAGCGTAGATGGGTACATTACCAGCAGTCTGTCACTTTGTTCCTGTGGACACAAGATTACAGCCACTCATTATCTTTGTGTGTGTGCATGTAGTTGTTTCAATACAGTCATTTTTTGTGTTTTCCCTACATACTTTTTTCACCATTAAATCATTCATGACTTTATGGTGTCAAAAGTCAACCTACGACAATAGGTAGACAACAATACATGTTAACATTTTTAAGGCAACAAGAGGGTTTATTTCCTTGTGGAGAAGTCAATTTCTCATTTGTGTGCAAAGTGAAAGGAAAATTATCAAGTCTGGCACAATAAAGTAAAAGTGAAACCTAAAGCAAACCAAATTTATAAGTAATTTATCAATCTCTGGAATGTTTTCACGTTTTGATATTGTTCAAGAAGGAATGGCACCAAATTCTTTCTTCTGAAGTTAAGAAAACAAGCCCTGATAACTCTAGTTATTCTGACTGTGTAAAGATAAGACTATGAATAACACAAAGCTGAGAGGCAACCGTGAGACCTGGTGCAAACGTTAAAAAAAAAAAAAACTATTATCCTTTAATTTAGAGGCACAGTTTAAATCCCAGTAAGATCTTCAGTCGAACCAGTTAGTGGGGCATTTAAAGGTGCGGCAGACTGAGAGTTTATGTTTCCTCTCCCTTTGGGAGGGTGTGTCTGGACAGACAGCTGACATTCCAGCTGTGAGGTGAGTCGAGTCACTGCGTAAGCTGGGCAAATGCCTCTCACACACCCAGGCCCTAAATCTCACACACTTCAATAGGGCTGCCGCTGTTTCCCACAGTGAATTAATTACTGATATCCATGCAAGCCATGTCATGACTACTGTTTTTATTGGCTGCTATCAGCATTATTGTGATTTGGTTCAGTCATATCGAGTCATATCAACAGCTGGTTGCAGGTCTGACACGGTCTTACACCTTGACGGGAAAATAAAGAAAATAGTGTTAAATCAGCAGGAGATGTACCATTTGCCAAAATATGGACTACACCCTTTCCACTGACTCCTTTCATTGTATTGACGTAATGTGTGTGTGGCACAATTTAAAAACTATGTGAGTCACCTGGATTTAGAACTGATGTTATCCTGCTTTTATTCATCATGTGAAAAATTCCCAGAGTATATATTGATGTATATTTCCAGACAACAGCAAAGATAGCTTGTTTTACTTCCGTGTGACTGGTCATAGTGATTCACTCTTGATAAGCAGTAGTGATGTCTTACCTGACATGGCAGGTGCTGCAGTCGGACTTTAGTGACATAGGTGATGGTGCCAAGGCTGTCCCGCTGAGAGCCCTCCCACTCGTAGATGGGTTCTCTGTTTATGGAGTTCCTCAGCTCCTCTCTGCCCTCAGGAGTCTCTTTCTGGTTTAGCTATGATAGGTGCACAGGAGAATCATCAGCAAGGTAAATATGAACAGTGCTCTGCCCTTCAGCAAATTTAAACATTGTTAAAGCTCCTAAGCTATTGGCTTATAAAAGCATCATCAGTTCAGTTTTCTTCTGTCTTGACACATCTAGGGTCATGTGTTTCATCAGCCGTTTCCCCACCTGTGGGTGTGGAGTCAGCACTTTAGCCCTTTGCAGATGTGAGGGTTCGTTGAATATAGGCTGTGATGTGGTCAATGCCGCTCCCTAGTATCCAGGCCTCAGGGAGAGCCAGCAGTGACCTACTTGACTCATGAAATCTACACACTCACACACTCCCTGTTTTTATCAGAAGTGGTTAAAGCCAAAGCGTTTTCCTGGCTAATCCACCAGGTGGATTAAAAGATGACCACACTCAAGTGCTTGTTTGAATTTGAAAAAAAATGAAAGAGCCAGTTTTCTGTAATGCACCCTGATACAATGTAACAAAGGCTATTTGGAGCAAGGTACCATCAAAAAAGTGTTGTTAACTTACTTTCACTCTGGTGAAGTTTTCAGGTGCAATTGGTGTGCCCCCATTGGCCTCAATGTTTTCTTTCAACAGGCCAAACCATAGGTCCATTTCTTCTTGTTTGGCACAGTAGACAATGATGGGGTTAAGGCTGACACCTGGGGGGTGCAAAGGTCACAAGTTCAAAAAGGGAACGTGTCACCCAGGCTTCTCTTTCTGAGCCCTTTTTTTCAGAAAGCCTGCCATGGTGGTGACTCATTATTGGTGTTCACAATGTGCTTGCCTGGCTAAGTACAACTAGAAAATGCATTTCCTCAAAGTATTGCTAATAAGGGAAGAAGTTCCACTCTCTCAATACTTCCGGCTTCTGAACTGTTGGCAGTTCCACTCTGGTTCCATATAGGGGGCGATCACAGGCCAGTGCAGAATATAAATATATATATACCCCTCAAAAGTCACTTTTCTCAGGATATAATTTTTTCTCTAGTAATTTGAATGTTGCATTTGAAAGGGGATGCAAAGAAAATACACACTGCTGGGTGTTAGATTTTTTAAAGTCGCTTTTTTGTTCTAAAAAGCCTTTTAAAATGTCAATGACGTCATACACATCGTATGGCCGGAGATACTGCTTTACGGCAAGCTCTGAGTCACTTCCTTGGCATCGACAACACAGCTGACAGGTAAGGCTCTCCCGTCAATACACGTGCTAGAAAGAGGTTTGCTAATGTTTTAAAGACCACGCTGAAATATTCACTCTGACATTCTGGTTCTGCTTCAGATGCCGTCAAGCGGGATCTCTGATCGTAATCAGTCCTTCAGTGACCAATCAGCATTCATTAGCAGAATGCTAGCGTGTTATGGGCAACAACGAGTGCATAAAAAGCAAGACTGCACAATTGCCCCATTAGGTTACATTGAAGCTCGGTTCGCGCCGGCCCGTCCCTGCATTCCCGCTCAATACTGGACCAAATTCAAAGATTTTTGATCACATCTGTCTATTACAAGCAAATGCATGGGGGAATGGGATCCAGGTTGAAAAAAAGTAGATACCCTTTAAATATGTAAGAAGAATTCCAATATATACTAAGGAATTAAAGAAGTTCAAATGGGAGTTTTACAGCAAGGAGTCAAGGTTTCCTTAAAATGTCTTTGTTGGAATAAGGATAAAATATCAGATGAGGTCTAAAGCACGAAGAGTTGATCTATAATAACTTTTATTTAGGGTTAGTGCTGTGTGTGTGTGTGTGTGGGTGGGTGGGTGGGTGGGTGGGTGTGAGAGCAATTTATAGAGAAGGGACAAAGATAATTTTTTAAGGCTCCATGCTCTAGCGATGACATCACCCACTGTAAATCATGCAATACACACCCATTATAAATGCAGAAAAATCCTGAAATGAACACTACACAAAAACTGTAAAAGATATCAAACTGCTGAGATATAGCCTAATAGCTGAAGTTTTTGTGAATGGTTTAAGGTTTGTTTGGCATCTGGTGAAAGTATGAAGGAGGTGAAACATTTTGAAGTGGAAGAGGATTTGAAGGATTTGAAACAACATTCACACAATAAAGAACCGGATAACAATACAGTGAATGCTGTTGAATAAATGTTAACACATGTTTAATACGGAAAACCACATGTAAGACCTCTCGCGGAAGATCCCCCTTGACCTGCTTCGTTTGGCATTAAAAAATCAGAGCACACGCTCCCTCCCACAAACTGCTTACACAGGAGGAATGAACAGGACCTGGGATGAAAAGAGCTGGAATTCTTCTCTATCTATCAGTCCCACACATACCAGAGATAACCAGCAAAGATTGTTTCATTCCAGCCCTACTGCTTTGTACTGTAATTGTCTGGAACCATAGAGTGCTGACCGCTCCTTAATAAGCAGCCACTCTGGACTCATCTGTTGACTTTCTCTTGATCCCAGCTCTTGTAGACCTCGACGATAGCACTCCCTTGAAAAGTTATGCTTTTCCACATTTCAAGCAATTAAGTTATGTGAAAAGTCTTGGGACTGAGATCTCATAATGAGACTCTCTCATTCAAACTTTCAGTCAGTTTACAGAAGTCATTAACTATTGTTAAAAGTAATTAACTATCATTATACTTTCACAGCCACATTAACTCAAACCATGTGAAGGCTTCTGGGAATTTTTACAGACTTTCTCATGCTGCGCTTACTTCGTCACTCTCTAACTCACTAACACAACCTTATGCTAAAGCTGATTCATATTCTCAGCTCAGTGAGAGGAAGATGCAGGAGGAAATCTCTACATGAGACCCTTCACTTGACTCAGAATTTGGTCATGCTTCCTTTGCATGTTTCCTGTCATTGATGCATCCTATAAGCTAAATAATAAGCTTCACACTGAGCAATGAAAACATCTGTAATACAATACCACAAAATAACAAGCTTGATCCGGGAAATTGCAAAGTCAAATATGAGAAAGCAACACCAAAGTGTGTCAATATTATGACAGCAGAGATGTGTTCAGATTTCAGTAAGTTATTAAGGGTGAAGAAATATAAACACAGAAACCGTACACGCTTCATGACTGGGATTTTTATGAGTAATTCTACCTCAATCCCCGACTTCACTAATTTTGTTGTTTCCCAGGCAAGGACCAAAGCCCTCTAGTCACTACAGCAGCTTATTTTTACTTAATGAAAGAAGTCACATTTCAGATTGGTTTTGTTCATTCAGAGTTTAAAAGCTAAGTGGCATTTGCACATGGTATTAACCTGAGCAGTTTTAGGAATGTGCCATAGATTATATGCAGTGACAAGGCTAAGAGCGGTAGCTTGGCTTTTCTGCGCGACAGCTGGGCTGACTGAAGTGCACCTGTTGTCTAACAAGCGGGGCTTTTAAGGCCGGTTTGGCCTCCTGACCAAGGGTGAAGGGGGCCTAGCTCTAGTTAGTCTAGGGGTTGAATGGAGGTGAAGCGGGTTGCGGCACCTTTGAATCACTGGAATGTGACAACATAGGAAATGCTGCAGCTTGAAAATAGTGTGTGGTTTCTTTCTGGTTTTATAAGTGAGGAGAATTTTTACTTTGATCCATAACTGATCAGAGGGACAAACATAGCCAACCACCAGCAGGGGTTAAACATAGTGACAGATTAGAAGCATTAAATTGAAAGAAATATGAGCAAAAAGACCAGGACTTTTGCTCCAACTCTATTTTATCCTCCGTCTTCCTTTATTGAATTTTGAAGTCAGCCACTGCTGGATTAGCTGGATCCAGTCTGAGTGATTAATTTGCTAAATTCAACACAACCAATAAAACTAAAAAACTGATAATTACAACTTTACAGGGCTTGGTGCCAACACCCACTTGTGTCCTTTTCAGTAAAGTCGAACTTACCGTTTATTTGAAAGGCGAATTCCTGGGGCTGGCTGTGGTTGCAGTTCTGTTGCAGGTTGCAGATGGTGAGTTCTTTCAATGGAAGAGTTCCCTGCACACAAAACAACAAAAAGCTTGATCACCATTCTTTGGACAGAAGAAACATGTTCTCATTCACATACCAAAAGCAGTTTCTACAACTTCTCCCTTGCTCTATTTGAGACAACTGTTCAGCTCTAAATTGTAACAAAGAATTTAATCACCTTAACGCTGAGGTCAGCCTTGTAAGTTGATGACGTATTCATGTCTGCCTGACATTTGCCGTCATCTATATTCTGACTAATACTGTATGCAGGTGCTTAGCTGTCCCTTTTTGACATGGGGTTTAACCCTCAACAGACATCATGCTTTATGAGACAGGTGAAGAAGCATCATCATACTTTCTGTTTACCAACACAAAGCTGGTTGTCAGGGTACGTATCAAAAGGTATGATCACATAATGTAAAACTCTGCCCTATAGGAATATTAAAACTATAACAATCAACCCTGAGATATTAGCTGATACTGCTGAACCTTGGATTTGAAGGTAGGATTGTAATAATATTACCTGTGTTAAAAACATTTTAAAAATCTCACCTGGTATGTCAGTCCGGTTGTGTTGTTGGAGACAAAATGAAGGTGTGTCTGGAAGAGATCCAGGTAGCAGTCATGTACATCCTGCAGAGATAATTGAAGTTAAAAGTTGAAACAGTTAGAGATACAGATGATAAAATGAGTCGTGTTTGTGAGAATGAATGTCTTGCAAGAAAACTACAATCCCTGTTTTACAGTATTATAAATACTAACGTACAGTTCAGCAGCTGATTTTTACAGATTGACTTTTAATTAGAAAACTAATTGGTAAAATCAGCTGGTTTGGTGTTGATTAAATGAAACTGCATGCACATAGGCACATGTCTGAAAGCCCATATTGTACTCTATTGTCTGTTCTGATGTTTGTCTCATGAAGAATGAGATATGAGATTCATTATTCTTTAAATCCCTGCAAGGGGGTAATGCCTGATTATTTGTTTTATATTGGAACATCTTGGTCTTGTGATTCAAGCATCAACAGGGAATGTTCTCACCACAAAATGTGATTAAAAGTCTTTTTTTTACAGTAATCCTCTCTTTCTTTAATGACTCATGTATGGTTTCATTAGTAATTTCCTTCCTGTCTGGTAGTATATTCTGTTATAATACAATGTGTTCTTTTGCCATCATGACGGCATTTATTCAATCAATCTTTTTTATTTTAGACAGCTGTTGTGTCACAGCTCTGACAAATTGCAGTTCCCATAGTGAGGAGCCGGTGCATCCTCTATCAGTCTCTGGGATCAGAGGAACTCTCTCTACCCTGAGGTTTTATCTCAGAGATGTTTCACAACTGCAGCAAAAGCGAGCATGTCCAAACACAGACTGCGGTCCGCTTTGTGGAGAACGGATTGGATTATTCACAGCCAGCCACCACTTCTATGCCAGCAGCGCGTTTCAGTTTGTTTGGTGGCCGCAGAGCAACATCCTGTAATACTCTCCACCGGTTTTGTTTTGACACTCATAGGCTTCACACAGATGACTGTCATGATGTGTCATTGTAGGCTTGGTCATTGACCTCATTAACCACAATAATGATTGTGCAGCATTAGTTTTGTTTTCTTCTGTAGTTGCTTTCCTGATATTTCAACATATAGTCATTAAAAAGTAATTTTGTTCCACTCACCTGGCAGTGGAGGAAGCGAAAACGAACTTTGGAGCTGTGAATCATTCGTCCGTAATTCTTCACATTGATGCTGCTCTTCTTCCAGCCACTGGCCGGGTCATAAGGGAACGGGGGATCCCATTTTATGTTGTCGATCTTCTGCAGATCTTTATGGGACATTTCCTGCAACCGGTCATAATGTTAGTGAAGTTTAGACATGACATGAATAAGCCAGTTAGACCTGCTGTTAAAAATCAGTCAGAGACACCACTAAAAATCAAATCACACACAGGTTGACATTTATAGGCAGATATAGCAGTTTTGTTTGGTATGCAGATGTTTAAATTTTATGCTTTCACCATCTGCCAGCTGATTGATTTTCTTACCTTTCTGGGGGTGACAGTGCACAGGATATTGATGATGCTGTTGGACTTCTCCTGTCCCTCTTGGGGGTAATTCTTGCGAAACAGGCGACTGCTGCCAAAGAGAGGAAAACCATGTGTTACCACTCACTCTCCAATGTTCAGCATCTATTCTATGTTTGCTATTCAGTTCACTTAAAGCAGTGTCAACAAGGAATATTTCCTGTTTATGGGAGTTCACTGTCATCTACTTTTGTCAGATGGAGAGTTGACATAAATACAACAGTTACATTTTAAATTCAGGGTCTGTGACTTATTTCTCTGTTTTCACTTTTTTCCCATAGTAATCAGGTTCCACACTAAATATTGAATCACTGACAAAGATTTAAAAAAAAATTCACAGCAGATTAATGACTTTGAATCATGATTTGTGTCTCATGTCATATAAATTGACCGGAGCCCCTTTGTCTTCGCTCCATCAATGCCAGCCATTTAAATGATAAGAACAATCAGGTCTTGTGTTTCTGATAGCGAGGATATGCATAGGAAAATCAGCATTCAATGTCCTTCTTTGTTTTGCATGACCCTCATCTGTTACCATTAGTGTCACATCTTTATGAGGAAGCTCCCTAACTGCAACGATAAGGCTGGGGTACTGCTTTTACAATCTAAGCCTGTAGTTAATCTTCTTATCTGCACATATACTGTATGTGCCAGTGTCCTCAGAGCAACAACGCAGGCTTTTGTTTCCATGGTGGGACTCAAGGTCTGTCTAATCAGGAAGTCCATGTCAAACAACAATCATTGATTAGTGTTGTTGTGAGTGATGCTATTCCACTACATTCATGTTTAACAAGGTATTCATGCACAAAGAAAAATATGAAAACCATGCACACTGATGCAATCCACAGTTGCAAAGTAAAGAGGAATGTAGATGATAAGACAGGTAGCGGATTTGCATACCCAACAAGCAACAAGTCACTGCTGCAGTATTCAACCACTACTCATTCCTCTTCTCTGTGGGGAATACCTGAGCCTGGCCTTATTCACCAACACAAAGAGTAAATTGGGTACACAGGAAACTGGAACACTGAACGTATTGTCCATGTGATCAACCCAACTTGGAAGGTGTATCAGTGTTCAAACATAAGCCGTTGGGTTTCAGAAACCCTTTTTTTAGGGTTGCCATGCCTCTGTTTTTATTTGAAAACCAAGAGCTACATGGCACATTTGACAAAACCAGACCCTGAATCATCATAGCACAAGGAAGAAGACTGGAGCAGAGGGTGATTAGAATCAGATGTGGTGGTCCAGCAGAGTGGGCTGTACCAAGGGTGACATGCCCAGGCATATGATATACGTATAACCAATGTCAGTCAGCCCCTGTATTTATGTTCAAAGCCTTCAGGTCAGATCATTACAAGCTATTAGCTTATATATCAGATGTCATACACCAGATATTATCAGCTATTAACTATAATTGCTCACATGTGATCATGATAATGAATGGGGTCAGGTCCTGATTTTGGAGGGAAACCAGATTCACTAACAGCTGGCAGATTAGATGCAAAGAGGAGGCAAATGGTAACTGGATCATTTACACTGTTGGCCAGACGGGCACCACTCAGGCACGACTCCGGGACTATCCTGTATTACCATACGATCCTGACCCTGGACTCACAAATTTAACAACCTCTGTTTAACCCCAGTGCTCAAACCCTGAGAAAAACCAAGAATTCCTTCCAGCTGAAATGCAGAGTCTAAAATAACAAACGGCAGCCAATGGCATGACCCACTGACACAAGTACAGTAAGAATACCTGGACAAGTTGGTTTGTTCTTACCTGTTTCTGCGTATGAAACTCTTGCTGGAGAATCTGAAGTTGTGCTGGGGGACACATGACATGCTGCTCCCCATGCTGCCGTGCTCTGTGGGGCTTGGAGCTGCTCTGAAGACAAACTGTACTCCTGTGATAGATGAGTGTAATCCAAGAGTGCGCTTCTTGCTGCAGTTAGACTTGTACTGAGAGAAGTGGGCAGGGTGAGGGCTGTATAATCAGGCCGGTGAGAGTGTGTCTGCTAAGAGGGGTGGAGTTTGGGGCTGTGTCACAGACTGTGTGCGTGTGCGTGTGCGTGTGCGTGTGTGTGTGTGTGTGTGTGTGTGTGTGTGTGGTGAATAACCAGTTGGACTCACACCTTCTGTGAGCTGCCTCTGTTGTCTGTTAATTCAATCCCAACAACAAAGACAAGGGGTTCAGGGAGAAGTGTGCCATTTCACACCTTCCAGGAGCCAAATGGAGCTATATTGTTGGGTCTCCACTGGTCACTTAACACACTAGATGGTGAGTGTCAATCAAAGGGGAAGATGGGTGCTTCCACTGGCATGCCCAGACATGAAAAATGCCTGCACACTTAAGTAGTCTATGTATTATTGGCCCACATACTTTAAACACATCAGTATCATTTTGAAACTTAAGTATCTGGGAAGTGTTGTATTATGGTTGTGGTTTTTGTTCAGCTAATTTAAAAAGAAAACGCACTGTAGATGTTAAAAATAAACAAAAACATCTGAAATGCATCTGGTATCACATTGTTTTTCAAACACTGAATTTCTTGATTCTGTCTTATGGAATATTTTCCTTTCATCACTTTTAAAGCAGTTGTCGGGATAGGAAGGGAGGATAGTTTAAACAGGACGTTTGTGTATTCAATGGCTCTAATTTTCATAAGGCAAGAGGTGTATGCAAACATATCTTGTGTGCATACAAACTCTTGCCTTGTAAGAGTTTGTTCCTAAATGAGATACCCACCACCTATAAAATGAAACTCACTCAAACAAGCAAGCCTAAAATAAACTTTTCTTCCTCTGTTTTTAAATTTTCTTCTCAAGGGATGTACAGTATAATGGAACAAGACATTCATTTTGATAATGCAGCCAACATCGAATAAAGTTAATTGGGAAGTTTATCCTCTAACAGAATTAAATTAGCTTTTTTACTTTGCCTTTTAGACCATTTAGGAATTAAGGTAATAATAATATGTTTTAGGTTGAAACACTCATGACTCAAACTTTAACAACATTTTCCATTGACAAGTGGGCTTATCAATCAGACGGACGAGTCAAACAACTGTAACTATCTTGTGTTAGCTCATTAATTAGGTCATCGTCTGTGGTGAGTTGCTGTAGTCGTAAAATGAAATGTGTGCTGCTCGCTGTCAGGTGATGCTAACCTGTTCAGCCGGATTGTTAAAACAGATGCGCCTGAGGCAGCAACAGTTATCAGCTTGTTTAAACCAACTGTAGAGTTGTTGTCACCTTCCGGTCTTTCAGATACTGTATTATTGTTCCCTAACACCCTGTTTGATGGGCCACAGAGCTCATGACAAGGCCAAGTAATTCAATCAATGAAGAATACTGATTGAACTGCATGTGGTGTAACTGAATATAAAACATCTTGTTAAGTGACTGACAAGATTTAAAGGTGACCAAAGGAAATGTCTTTTATCACATCATATGTGTGATGGCAACACATGATTTCTCAGAAACAAAGTTGAAATAATTAAAACTGGTGGACATAGCATAAACCTAAAGGATCGTTACATCATCTGGGAGAGTCCTGTGTTTCCATGTTAGGTAACACTGAGGATATTGTAAGAATAAATGTATATAGGAATAGAGAATGGGAAAAACAAAACAAATACCCACTTCACAGCTCTAGGTGAACATTAAAAAACATATTTTTAAATGTTTTGGATTGCATCTATGACTCCTTACTAAAATGGATCCTCTGAATCCCTATTGTCCTGTTAGTTGTTTGATGGCCCTGATGGTTTTTCTATTAATTTACTTTGATTTGGATCAGTTGAAAGTAATCTGATTATTGTACTGAGTAATCCAGATGAATACATTGGTATTGGTGTTAAATGATGTAATCATTTATATTTATGTGAAAGCACCTTTCCAGTCTGGTTGTGGATCATCATGGAAAAGAAAGAAAGATGAACTTGATAATACATGCAGCCAGCATGGTGACTCACCTGTCTGTCGCAGTATTCCTTTAAGGGAAACGGCCAACTAGAAAAAACAACCAGGGATTTTAATTACTGTGAGATCAGTCCAGTTTCAGTTAGATGTTTCAGGTAAGGTGCATCATCCAGTCTTTACCAAGATTAACTCTTTCCCAATAATTCCACCATTTCATTGCACAAGGAAGCTACAGTATATTAGGTACAAAACCCAGAGTGGGTCGACAGGTAGCCTATAAATCTGCCCCCAAATACAATAAAATATGAAGTAGGCTACTACCTTAAACTTTAGACACAAATAGGTTTTGGTCCAGGTATTCAAGGTTCCCAGAGCATGACTCATATCCTAACATTGTCACTCCACAACACTTAGTTCAAGAAACCTTGACAAAATAATGACTGAATTCCAGTTTGCCCAAACTAGTTTGAGGGATGATAAACATATTAACATGCTAAATGTTGACCTATTTTATACAGTCTAGGATGTTGACATATACATGTTACCATCTAAACCTATGTTAACAACACATTTTAAAAGCAATAACTGTTAAGTAACTGGAAAGCTGTGACTAAAACAGAGGTTTCGAGCTTTCTCATTTTTTAAATAATTAAAATAGTTAATCAAACATTTTCTTTTGTTGTCTTCCCTGTCTTTTCCTACCATGACACCGAAAGACAGAACAATGAACAAGCTTTAAAAACCGTAAAAAGTAAATGTCCATTTTTATTTTCACTAATGTAGCAAAAGTGTTCTCACAGTGTAAACAGAATGAACAACAAGCATATTTTGTACTTGACGTTGACATGTTGAAAATACAACCTCATTCAGTTTGAAGGCAGCATCTTAAATTCTGCATTTTATAATGCTACTACTGCCTACATGCGCAGGAGGCAAGCTATTATACAAACAATTTGCGACAATTTCCATGTCCAGCCTTACCGGCAAGCACAGATTATTTCTGAAACGGTTTTAAAACACTTGTGAGAACAGAGAGCGTTTTCGTTTTGAAAATAATAACGTAGTAGTGTGGATATAGCCTGAGGCCAAACTTTTTGCCCAACTACTGGTAAAGCAAATTTGTCTTTCCCTTTGTCAACCATCCAACAACTTTAGTTCTGGTATGAAATGAGTCTCATGGGGTCAGCATGCTTCAAACCCCTACCCCTAAACTTTTTCAATGATAGAATTTGGGGGTCTGCTTCTGACCATTCTTTTATTTCTTAAACTAATAATCTGACAAACATACCTTTGTCATGCAGCGTTTAGTGTGCAGGGTTGAGAAAGTTGATTGGAACTTCTTTTCAAAGCTCTCAATTGTCTTATTCTTCATACAACTTCCATAACTTTCATGTGTACAACTGAGTGCAAAATCATGAATACCTTTGAGGATAGACTGAATTTTGCACCACTTTTCCCATTTTAATGTTTATCTTGTCTCACCCCTCTGTATGACAGGCTTTTTGGCCCAGCTTTCAGGTGAGGCTGTTTGGAACGACTTTAAACACTTTTGTTAGTTGTGGTTGGACAACTTACGTGAGATTGTATGAACTAGCTTGTTTCAAGCAACCTTAACAGGACTCTAGTGTGGCCATAGGGCCATTTAGTCTGAATAGCAGCAAATGTGCCTGTTTTTTTAGAAGTTTAGATTACTACAGTAGATCTCACTGCTACAGTTTGTGTAACATTGCCTAACGGGAAGGGGAAATACCGGGTGCCTTGCCAAAAGCAACACTATAATCTAGAAAGGCAAACAGCCCATTCATTTTTTCCCACTCCACTTCCTGAATGAGCAATTTCCTTACAATAGCGCACATAGTTTCTTATTTAAAAAAAAAAATCTCCTTTGTTTTTCAGTCTGTGCTCACCACAACAATAGATGTAATTGAGGCCCTTTTCTGCTTAAATCAGACCAATCATATTTAATTGTACTGTATGTAAATTATACATCTCTAGGTTTTCCTTAAAGTTTGAACTGCCAGTTTAATTTTATTAGATGTATCACATTGTTCAAAAGAAGAGACCTAAATGTAATTTTCATAATGTCATTCCCTCCATGTGTGGTGGGTTGAACTTTGGCTCTCCCCAAGAAGTCACTCGCTTGTGTTTATCCAGACTCAGCGGGTGAGAGCAGCGGTGCTAAAGTCACACCTCAGGCCACTAAAACGGAGTCTGGATATGAGGCCCCCAACATCAGGTGTCCAACAGAGAATCTGACGTGCCAAAGTTCTCACACAGGATGACCATAAAGGAATCTTAATTAGACTCTGGCCCTCCTTTGAAGGCAAGATCAGTCAAAGTCACATTAATTATGACCCAGTTTCCAACTGGCATTAACATCTGTCCTAAGTTATCCGATCACAGTAGATCACTCTGGTACGTGTGTTTTCACCTGTCAGTAGAATGCGTCTCCAAATGCATCCTGAGTGACCACTTGTGATTGTCTTCCCCATTATATATGCAAATAAACATGTACATCATTTCCGTTTGCATATAGGCTGGTTGTGTGTGTTTATAATGTTAGGTATTACTCTCACATAAATCAAGTGAAAAATGAAAAAGCGCTGCCCACAGTTTGTCTGTGACCATAAACTGTATGGTGCCGACATAAGGATGTCTACTGACGGGCGGCTGGACCTGTGCAGGAGAAAAAAGATGTTTTTAAAAGTTCAGCTCTCAGTACGTTTGTAGCTTCTAACTGAATCTCTGTGGTTTGAAGTTTAGTTTATGTTATAACTGCTTTATTTTACGTTTCATGTTCACTTATAGGAGTCGTCAGGAGCACAGCAGCAACATGTGTTACGTTACTGCTGATGAAGACCCAACATTTCCTGATTTTGCCGCTTCATAATAAAACCATTTAAATACCAAAAAAACAGGGGACTTTTATTGTGAAGAACTTAAAAGGAAATGAAACCGTTTCCCAGCCACTGCGTTGACCACTCCTTTGCCGATTTAAGGCTCTTTTACACTAGATGCATCCAAGGTGGCGCGCGCCATCGTGACGTCAAAATGACGCAATATCCTGCCGGCGAGCCCGATTTACCAACGAGCAGAGTTGACGCACGGCTCTTTTTTTTTCAATTTTCATTTTCTTTTCACTCAGTTTCATGGAAGTTTGTCTGAGTCAGCAATAAGAAAGGGAGGTGTTGTGACAGTATGTTGGACAAGGTTCATGATTTCCCTGGAACTCTGTTAAGGTCCTAATTGCGCGATGAACAAATCAAAACCCATCCACTTTATTTATTTAGAAATAGCTTTGTGTCACTGCTGTTTGTGATTGTTTTATTTTTTATTTTTATTACATACAATAGGTCTATTTTGTTCCACACATTCATTTCACATTCATAAGCTACTGGGACCTTGAATTTCCCCTTGGGGATCAATAAAGTATCTATCTATCTATCTATCTATCTATCTATCTATCTATCTATCTATCTATTTGTCTGAGGAGTGAGGTACAGAGAGGAGCAGGTAGACACACAGACACACAGACACACAGACACACACACACACACACACACACACACACGCACACGTGGTGGTGTGCCAATCATCTGCATGTAGCCTACTCTGCCCATGCAAAACGGTTGAAATGGGTGGCAGCTGCAACAACAACATCCACTGTATTGAGGAAGTTAATCAGCTGATTGATAGGTGATTGGTAAAGCCTGTGTAGCGCCAATACAGTTTGAAGGGCAATGGCCAATGGGGAAACACTAACACTGATGTCATCACACTCTGCATTCAAACACCAGTGGGAGGCCTTTCTGTGTGGAATTTGCATGTTCTTTCCATGTTTGCGTGGGTTTCCTCCAGGTGCTCCGGTTTTCCTCACACCATAAAAGACATGCATGCTAGGAAACTCCTGCCATTGCCTTTGATGAAGGTACTGGCCTTGCAACTGAAGGTGGGTGCTGGACTATGGCTGCCCACTTTTCAGCATGTTGTGATGATCTTTTTTAGACTTTTACTGTGCCACGTTTGGTCTTTGCACACATTTAATCATTTACTATCTGGCATATTTGTCCTTCTGTAAGTTGCTTTACATTACCTTGAACATCTTCTCAAAAAGGTTCTTTTCAAAGCTGACACAATATTGACATGCTAATTAAAATAACTTTTGTAGCTTCCTTTTGAATTGTGATCTACAGTAGTTGGTACTTGACTGCAGGGCTATTGTGCTGTAAAGTTGATTTTTTTGTAAGTTTTTTTGTCTACCCTCTGTCGGTCTGCTATCGGGCACACCTCTTGTTCTTGTCTGTTTGAGCATTAAGGCCTCCACATTATTTCTACTCTGAACACACTCCCATAAGCTGAACAGTCATAAATAGTTTTGATGGGGTTGAGAGATTTTTCATTTCAGGTCCGGTCTTATCTTAAGTGGTCGGTCACAAAGTCTATGGCCTCTCACAGAAGGTGTAGTGGTCCAACTGACACTTAAGTCCTTCCAGAGATGGTGAGAGCATGGCCTGGAAGTGGCAGGGAAGATGGGAGGACAGAGAGAAAGAAATGACCAGCCCCCTGGATCAGAAGCTCTTTCAGAAGGAGCACATTTATCCAAACAGGTTGTAAACTCATTAGCATCTTCATAGTGTCGGATGTGGCTCACAGCTACAGCATTCAGAGACACGTTAACACAATAGCGCAAGTACACCTTTTAAATGCTTACACATATTTGCATTTAAGTTATAATCCATGCACAATCTATCTTTTCAGTTATATTTTACTGATCCCATAAATGTTAATAACAGAGCATATAAATGGACAATGTAGAAGTGGATCATGGAGAATTTTCTTCGACCACTGGGGATTGTTTTTGTCTGCTGTAAAAACTTGTCACCATTAGAACCTATGAGGGGCTTTCTGACCGAATAGTACTTGTATTTTTTAGAGGAAAAGTACACTTCTAAGCAGTTCTAAGAACTACTCTCCCCCAAAATCTTTTTTTCCGTTTGCATTCCCACTGGTCAAGTGGCCATAGGGACTGGTAGGAGGGGTAAGGGAGTGATGCAAGCACGGCAACGCTCTTTATAGCGTTAAAATCAGAAAACAAATACACCAAAAAAAGTATGAACTACATACTAAATCTAATGTATATAGCATATTTGTCATAATTTAAACAAGTCTCCCGAAGAGAAAAGGGTATCTCTCTCTCCCCCCGCCTCTGCCTGCTGCACTGTGGACGTGTGTGTGTGTGTGTGTGTGTGTGTGACTGCCCGGTCAGCGAGGTTGTCAAGCCCGCAGGGCACGCTTGTGGAGTTGAATTCCGAAAAAGTTAACCACAGGTTCCCGTTAATGTTATGATGGACATGTGTTGTGATATTTAAACAAACGATCCGTCAACGGCGAAATAAAAGCCTATTATTTACGAGAGAGGTCTGAGAGACCTCCAGCTCACAGCAAGGTCTCTGAGCCAGTCATGGCCGAGCGACGAGCTAGAGGCCGGGGCAGGCGCTTGCTGGCTGTCGCCTCACTTCATGGAGCTCCGAAAACTTTGAAGCAAATTGTCAATTCGGCATCAATTTTCGCAAGACTAACTATATTCGAAATCTAAACAGTTAATTTCTCGCCTAAAACGTTGTCGGAAGTGAATTTAATGATGAATAAGGTGGTGAAAATTGTTAAAAATGTCCCGTTGTTGGTTATTCTGCAAGTTCTGAGTTGGCAGTGGGCGTGACTTATAATTTCGACCAATCAAGTACAGCTAGGAAAAGGGAAAAGGGAAAAGACCCTGCTCTGAAGTAGGAGCTAAAAAAGTACGCTACTGGGCCAGAGGAACTTAAAAATCCCCAAATTTTTCCTGTCGGAACATGACGAAAAAAAGTGTTCTAGGAACGTTTAGTTCTAAGAACTGCAAAAATCCCTCCGGTCGGAAAGCCCCTATTGTAATCAATATGATTTGTCGGGACGGGAACAATACATTTTTTTAAAGCCACCTTTTAAGCCTAAGTGTTTGATTTGGGTGGAAAATACCTTTAACGTGCATTGCTTTAAAGTTCCACGTTGTCTCCTAAAAACTAATAAATAACAAAATTCAGAGCATCAACTGAACTCGCCAATATACAGTATTCTCATATCTCTCATACCAGAGGAAAAGTAAAAAGTGAAGTTTAAAATTCCGGGAAATACACTTATTTGCTTTCTTGCTGAGAATTAGATGAGAAGATCAAGCAACATCATATTTGTCTGTTAAATAAAAGGTTACGACCAGCAACATTGGTGAGCTTTAGCGGTTCCCTGTTTCTAGTGTTTTTAAGCTAATCGGCTGCTGGCTGTAGCATCATATTTATACTACAGACATGAGAGCGGTGTCAATCTCTTCATTGAACTCTTAGAAAGAAAACAAACAAGCATATTATTTCCCAAAATATCAAATTCATCCTTTAGTGTTCTGAAAATCTGAAAGTGTTCTCTTTTGCCATATACGTAAAGTTAAACATCTGACACTAAGTACATTTTTTAGTTTGTCACCTTAACTTTTTCACTATCTGTGACCATGGTACATGTTTTTGCAATCAAATACCACAAGTATAGCAAAGCCCAAAACACACATGCACAGACGTCTTCCCATGTTGTCCTTAAAAATACTGTTAAACCAGCTCTACGTGCAGTTGTTGCTTTTTTTCTCCCATTCAAAGCTGTAGGTGTTTTGCATTGTGTATATTTGGCATGTGTTTCTGTGTGTTTTGGGAGAGTGGGAGTTAGTAGGTTTGTGTGTGTGCAGAGGCAGCCACAGGTGTGAATGCCATGTGACTGAGGTCAAGAAGGGTAAAGTGAGAGTGTTCAGCTGTCTGCTGAGATCACTATGAAAGAGGAGTATGTTGGTAAGGTACCAAGCAACAGTTTATAGTGAGCCTAGCAACAAAAAACACAACCTTCAGTGTGTGTGGTTGTTTGTTTGTGTGTATGGTTGTGTTTTCATTTGGCATTTAGCTGCTTCTCTGATCCAGAGTGACATAGAGTGAGACACTTTTGCATATGCATGGATAGAACCTGTAGGACGTGTTTTACATTTTGTCTCAACCAGAATGTCCATGTGTTTAAACTCGTCAAGGCAGTTATCACATCTGAAAACATCTTTATTTCATTTTTACAGTGTATTGCTCCATTTCGCAATAGTGCAAAATTCAATATTTTAAAGTTACTCATAAATAAACATTATAAATAAAAAAATATCACCACATTGAACACAAACTAAAACAAAGCTTCAATCACATTGAAATTGGATTTAAGATGAGTCATTTTTGTATTTACAGATCAATCTGCAGAATGGAGGCCAAAGTCTTGTGGTTTTGTGTGCCTTTCTCTTAAAGTCTGGCCCTGACTCACAGTGACTTTACAGAATAACAGCATCTTCACTAGACCCTCACAGCCCCTATTCTACTGGGTCCACTCTAACAAATGAAAAGTAAGGTAGTTATAGATAAACAGAACCGGATCAACAAAATCCTTCAAAAAGCAACTTCTCAGAAGTTTGGAATAGTATCACTGCGCTTCACATGAAATGAACCCGGGAATTAACGGAGTCAAGAAGACAAAGTAATCCATTTATTTTAGACAATGCACGTTCAGTGGTGACATTCCCAAGTCACCCACCACATGCTCTAAAGCCAGTATATTTGTAGGTAATTATACAGTTTTTTGTAGCTCAACTTTGTTGCAATAGAGTTGGATCCATTTCAACAATGAGGTATGTAATATAACAAGACACCACACTTGATTATGTATGGAAGGAAATATGACAGCACCAAGTGTCAACAGCATTTATCATTAGTGTCAAGTGTTGGTACACAGTAGGTAAACTAGTACTTTCTGCTTTAATGTAATTTTAGACTGTCATTGTGTCCAAGGATTATATCCACCTTCATGTCCACTTAAACTAATTGTTAAGTAGGATTAAAGACAATATAGAGTCCTTTCATTGACTGGTCTATAGGTTTGCAAGCAGTTAAAGCCTTTTGCACAAATATAGTGGACAGTTTCATGTGAGATCAAGCTTGTGGCAGTGAAGGAACATTAAGAAATGTAAATAAAATGCTGCATATCAAAGTGCAACAATCGGTCCTCTTAACCAGGAGAAACTCCAAATGCACACAATCTGAACAACGAGCCTACCTCTCTCACACCTACATTCTC
Organism: Sander lucioperca; assembly: GCF_008315115.2. Taxonomy (NCBI): domain Eukaryota; kingdom Metazoa; phylum Chordata; class Actinopteri; order Perciformes; family Percidae; genus Sander; species Sander lucioperca. The sequence continues at coordinate 6,205,108 of NC_050184.1, read as the reverse complement.
TTTGTCATTTTCATTGAGGATATCACACCTAAATAAATATTAAAAACAATCTGTTTCCTTCTTTAAGCATCTTTAAAAACAGAATATATTAGAATTTATACATTTTTATAAATACATATAGTTTAACATAATTCTTCTGTTTATAAAAAAAAAAAAAAAGATTCAAACTCATACAGTTCTGAGGGCCTAACTTCTCCTTTGTTGGTTGTGTCCATGCGGTCTTGCAGTGTGGGAAGGGTTTATAACATTGCCTGTTACTGCCACCTACTGTGGCATAGCAGCACTACAACATTTTATCCTCCTGTTGGGAGTCAATGCCAATAAGTAAACACATGCATGGTATACCCAGTCAAAAGCTACATTCAAAAAGTTAAATCATTCAGTTTAAATTTTTTTTGTACATTATTGCAAAAAAATCTGACATTAAAAGATGCAGAGGACAACAACATCAAACCAAAAACATTTACGTCACACATGACAGAATTAAAGTGTCCACCACATTTCACTATGAGTGTGTCAAACACTGGAGTGGTGGGGTGAAAAAAGTGGAGCTTGAGGAAAGATCGGTCAATGTTAACACATCAGGAAACATCTTCGTACTCTTGAAGAGAGTGGGAGCTGGTATCTGTATGGTGGAGCTATACAGTGGAGTTTCAGGCATCCAGACCAGATACAGTTCAGTCCAGAATGAATGGAAAATTTGGTAAAGAGCAGCAAGATTGGTTTGACCATGAAATCAAAAAACCTCTTGGTGGATCAGAATTCATCTGGCATCCCTTAACTGTTCATGAAAAATTAATACGTGTTACGTGTGGAACATGTCTTTTGAGATTAAAGGGTACTGCACATTAACAACTTTTAAATTGCCTTGATTTTTAAATTAAAGTTAATTACTTATGTTGTACATTTTTTAAACCATGTTTGGCTAACCTTTACCCATTGCATGAGTGCCACTAATTCTGGAGGGTACTGTATAATAACCAAGCCAGGAGCCCTATCCACACCTTCCCTCTTTCTCCCCCCTCCATCCATTTACCTGTCCACTCGCATACTCCTCCTCCCCGTCTCAAACCGAGCAATTGCGTCTCTTCCCAGAGCCAGTCTGGGCTGTTGCAGCAGAGGCCGAGGTCAGCCATGCGGTGACCCCGTGTCAAAGGCTGGTGGAGGAAACCGAGAGTGTGGGTGAGGAGGGTGGTGGGAAGTTCAGCAGCTCCAACACAGCGACACCCACACTGCTTCGCCGTGTAAACATGCAGGAGGCCGCGACCCATTTGTTACTGCGCGGGTTGTACTTCTCGATGGAGTTGAGGCTGGAGCTGCCATCGTTACCTCCTACTGCGTATAACCAGCCATCCATCGCCACCAGGTCATGGGTGCTCCTAGCGCGGGTAAAAAAATCTAATTCAGCATATTTGTTTCCACACAAGAATGAATAATAATTTCAATGCATTCTGTTTAATCTAGCTAACTAGATTTATTAAAAAATGCCAATGGTTTACAGTTTACAGTGGATGCAGTGTGGGCTTTGCATTACATTTACAAAATGCAAGCCCACTGCATGAACATGATAAAGGATTGCGTAGAAAAAGTAAAATATGACAAAAGAGATTGGGAGAAGTACAGATGGGACAATAACTGATATATTTTAATTTAAACATTGCACTAATAATAGTAACTAATAATGAGTGGACCAGTGGAAAGGTTAATGGTTTGTTGGGACAATAAAAACAAACAACAGATCTTTTTCTGCCATCAAAGAGGATTCAGTCCAAAAAATGTGATGAGAATGAGTGTTGATTACATACGATGTAGTGAGATTATTTTGGCCAAGACAATTATTCTACAGTATTTTCATGTGTAAAATTGTTTAGAGGGGTGATAGATTAGTGGTCAATACAGTGTGATGTTTTGGACTGTGTAAATGGAGCCTCTCAGCAACTGGGCAAGAAAAGCACTCAAAGCTCACACAGCTGATTAACACATGGGTTATTCATGGGGCTGCAAAGTCAACTGTTGTTAGGTTTCCTGCCTTCTAGTATACTGACTCCCACACAAGTGTGTCCCAGTGTGTGTGTGTGTTGGGGTCTGTGTCTAGGGGCCTGGGGGAACAAGTGAATCTGCTGATGTGTCCTCAAATCCAAGACTATATCTACAGCTACATCTCTAAATCTCCCACCCTGATGCTAATCTTGTATCAATACAATGCTGTGAGTGTGTGCATCCTTTGATAATCACCCACAGGACATGTTTCATCTTCTAAGATTGAAGAAAGAGCCGACTGTTGTGGAAAATAGGTAATTTGATGTTTATACCTTAAGAAGGTTTAGGCAGTAAAGAAGTCATCCAAATTCCCTAAATCCTACGCCTATATAATCACAGCAGGGGTACTCTTTTGACAAGCTCCATACAGACAATTTTGTTATTGTCAATGTATTTATTTATAATTTAGCTTTTACCTTCTAGTTTTTACTTTTGTTTAAAGGTAAACTGGGGGTACCTGAAAAGAAGGATAATAGCTGGACAAGCCTTAACAAAAATGTTGAGTGCATTTGAGGCCAATGCATTTCAGCATTTCATTACTGTAAGGTGAACCTGTGTAGTTAGAATAGTAGAACCGGGTCATCGTGATGGCTCAGTTGGCTATGGCTGAATCTACATTCCCTGGACTCAGCCCAGGTTCTCTGTCATATGTTCTCATAAAAATGTATCTTTGCAGAGCAAATTTTTCCTATGCAGTTTTATTCTCTCATGTTTGAGTTCTTACAAATTAGATTTCACTTATTTCGTAATCATACTAAAACTGTTTTGAAAGACATAATTCTGTTGTCACTGGACCATTCTGTTTGTACTAATATGAACTGTGGGTGCAGGCTCACCTGCGTATGTTCATGGGGGCCACTCCCTCCCAGGTGTTGGCCTTGGGGTTGAACCGCTCCACAGAGTTCAGGCAGCTGGTGCCGTCGTTGCCTCCTGCGACATATAGCATGCCGTCCAACACGGCCACCCCGGCACTGCTGCGCCGACTCAGCATGTTGGCAATGGCTATCCACGTGTTGCTCTGTTCATTACATCAACAGACAGAGAATTGGTCACATGTTCATAGATACATCAGTATTGTGCGCTTAAGTCTCCAAATTCAGTTGATCCTGGCAACAGACAAGTTACTTTGATGATAAATTTAACAGCATACAATTTACCTGGGGGTCATATTTCTCCACTGTTGCAAGATGTGAGGAGCTATCATAACCTCCCACTGCATACAAGCTGCTATCTGGAGGGGAAAAGGGAGTAAACACTGAGAATGTGAATATTAGCAGTCGAATACCAAGGTAGCAACTCCCTCTTGATTTAAGACATTAAAATGCAGACAGTGAAACATAAACATACAGTAGAACAGGATGTTCATCATGATGTTATGATTCTGGCAAGTTCCTACCCAGAGTTGCTACTCGGACATATCTCCTACGGGTGCTCATGGCAGCAATGGAGGTCCACGTACTGGTCAGAGGGTCGTAACGCTCTGCACTGAAAGAGGAGAAAAATACTTACTTGTATTTAATATGACACCGAAAGGCTGCCCTATTTAGATAAACTGTCTTTGTTCTTGATGTTTAGCATTCATTGCCAAAAGCTTAGTCTGTGAGTACCTATTAAGGCAGGAAGCTCCATCATAACCTCCAGCAGCGTACAGAAGGCCATGCAGGACTGCTACACCCAAACAGCTCCGCCTTGTGCCCATGGAAACCTCAGGTTGCCAGGCGTTGGTGATGGGGTCGTAGGATTCCACGGTGGCGAGGTCTGAGGTTCCATCATACCTGAGGAGATATGGATATAAATTAATCAGAAAAGGGTTTTTGATGATTGACACAAAAGCATGTTGCCTAAAATGATCTTTGAGATGGAAAAAATTGTCAAGTTAAAGAGGCATTACATTTATATTACAGGAAAGCTTGTAACATCTTATTAGGAGCACAACGCTAAAGCCAACGCTTTTTGCATAACCACTCAGGATTATTCTATAAATCATCCACGTTCCGCCTGCCAAATCTTCATCTTTATAAAAGGTTTAGTTAGTGTTTGAGGAAAGGGATGAGATGGTAGGTTAACTAGTTTTGGGACAAAGGTCAACAATATAGTTCTCACTCACCCTCCAACGGCATAAAGTCTGTTCCCAATGGCTGCCACGCCCACCCGTGCCCGCCGAGTGGACATGGACGCCACCATGTGCCAGCGATCAGTCCTGGTGTCATAGGCCTCACAGTCTCCATGGATGGCAAACAGGCTGCCACCACCTGCAGACAGACACAAACACAATATAGTGAAAAAAAATGCAGTCAGGCAGTAAAGTAAATAAGAAGATCTAATAATATAAAGGATCATAGTGATTTTGGTCAATGTATGCCATAATTTCAGAGGAATTTTTGGGATGAATTTGGCTGAGACCCAGGTTCACTCCTGGGCTCAATACAGGATCAAGTTACAGTCTTTATTGCGCTTTACTATTGACTTTTTCATTTTGGAGATTTATATTTTGATATACTGTATAAAGAGGTATATTTTTTTAAGACCAAACAATACAGGGAAGCTGTGCAAGGCTATGGCAACAAAACACTGTTAACTTAGGTACATAATAAGATAAATGAACCAAATCTGATTTGGATAAAATAGAATTTCAGGAAGTGGCATTAATTGGTCATTTCATTCAGCTTTAACAGTCAAAGGAGTTCAAACAAATGTTTCACTGAAATGCACCCACTTAGAAAACATCTAAACTATTATATGACAGTGCTATATTAATTCCAGACAATATCTTCTCATATGATAATATCAGTATTCGTTTTCTCTCAGTTGTAAACATGCTGATTTTTGCAGTGACTTCAGAAGCTAAAGTTAATTGAAGTGTGGCCTAAGTGTACCCTAATGGGTACCTTCAGGGGCACACTGACCAACGGCGAAGAGCACAGGGCTGGCGCCCTCACAGCGTCGCGGGCGCGTCCGGCTGTTGCTGAGGACTCCCCTCTGCTCAGGCATCAGGTGGTACTTGAGAGCCTCGATCAGAAGGTCCTTGCACTCCGAGTGGTGTCGCACCAGCAGCTCTGTATCCACGTTGCTCATCAGAAAGTCTCGCCTCAGCAGTGGCAGCCGCACACACTTCATCAGCTAACGGGGGCAGAGAGATGGTGGGTGTTGAGTTAGGGTCAGGAGTAGGGGAGAAAGATATATCGACTCAATATCGGTATTGCAATATCACGTTGCGCAATATTATATCTAGAGGTGCAAGCTATATCGACTCAATATCGTTATCGCAATATCACGTTGCGCAATATTATATCGAAAGTGTCGCAATATGTATGCAATATTTTGTTTATATTGTGGAGCGCTGCGTCCCGTCCGTTGGCTGTGTGGCTTAGTTGTGTTCGATTTAGAGTTTGAAACGCTATAATGATCATCATTTCATTGGCCAGTTACGTGCCACTTGCACGTTATTGCACGTCAGTGCACGGGTCCACTACGTGACAAACCCTCATGTTGCGTACCACATGTGTGCATATTTGGACAGAGTGACAGTGTAAGTGAATAAATAGATAGACAACAAAACGGAACGAATCTGAGAAGCGAAAGACAAGTTGTGTCCTGTTCTCTTTATTTATTTATTTTATACTGTCCAACCAGTAAAACATGTACTGTTCTGTAGACATGGTCGTTATTTATTTATTCATGTTGTACCAGTCCAATATGACTGTCAGTTGAAATAAACCTTTTGTTGTAAGAAAACTTGTTTAATTTGTTATGAATCTATTTTGATGCGTTTTCCCATAACTTTTGTAAGTTTACATATATTTAAAAATATCAAAATTAATATCGATATCGCAATATTCATAATCGATATCGCGAAATCACATTTTGTCAATATCATGCAACCCTAGTCAGGAGAAGGGGAATAGAGGAAATGTGATGGAGGTGTTTTTTTATACAGAGTATAGTCAAACTAGAAAACATTGTGTGTTGAGAAATAAGATAAGTAAGAAAGTCTTACCCAAGGTACATGTTGCCTGCGTCCATCTACATCATGTTTCACCCAGCTCAACACAGCCCGGTACACTTCCTCTTCAGATGGCACGTTGAGATTGTCACTGGAGATCAAATCCAGGACCTGGATGGACGAGACAAAGCAGATGTGAAGAGACATTTTATATACTCATTTACAAGAGCAACTTCCTCAAATTCAAACTCACAGTGCCTTTAATTCAACGGTGACTATCAGAAAAGCACTTGTAGAAGCATTTGCTTTTCGAAAAAAAATAAAATAACGGACAACAAAAGCTTCTTGACCAAACATGTCAACACACAGGAGGTAAATTGCACTGGCCTCAGACAGTATTAGTTCGTGTATATTGTACCTGACTTTGACTGCTGAACTGTTGCCTCTCTTTCGTCCTCCTCTCTTTCGCTCCTTTGATTTGTTGTACTTTATCCAGACTGATATTTGAAAGGGATGGGCAGCGCTCTGTTTTGTCTACGTTGTATCAAAATGACACTCAACAAATAGCATCACTCAATTCAAAATAAAGCGAAACTAAATAATTTCAGGTACCAGTTTAACATTAACACATCAATGCATGTGTGTTATATTGTGTGTGTGTGTGTGTGTGTGTGTGTGTGTGTGTGTGTGTGTGTGTGTGTGTGTGTGTGACATAACGATTGCTGCAGTCTCGTAGTGGCTGGCTGGCACTGTTCCCATATCAACCCAAAGCTGGCAGGGCTGGGTGGGGCCAGAGCGGCCAGCTGCTGCAGCTGTCTTGCCTGGCCAGATCAGGGCAACAGTTAGCAACCTCCCAGGAACAGCCTGCACTAATCCACAGTCACACAGAGAAATACTGCCACTACTGCTGCCACTGCCCCGCCTTGCAGTCTCCCTTACCTCTGCATATAGATGCTTCATCACATTACATAAAAGGTGTGTGGAGGAGATTGGGTTTAGGAGTGTATCAACTGTCCTTGTATTATGGCAGCAGGAATGTATAAATGAAAAGAAACACACACACACACACACACACACACACACACACACACACACATACACACACACCCTTTGTTGTCTTTATAATGGCATGCATGTGAATCTACATCAGTGAAGCATCACCAAAGCAGACTAGTCACAACCCTGTCATGCCTTGCCACTTCCTTCACAGAACATGAAAAGAAATATGGGGCATATTTCACAGCTCTGTGAGCGCACAGTCCTTTAGAGCAGCCAGTACATAAATCCAGATCTGATGCAGATTTATGACAGACACAGAACAGCTGCAGACAGAATGGGACGGTGAGCCAAAGAAAATAGAGAGACAGTAAAAGAGAAACAAAGAAAATTGTCTATTATTAATCTGCCTTTATGCAGCTTAATTTTCACTGTTTCAATGGACAGTGCCCACACACTCCTATTGCAGATTCAGTCTCAAGGCTTTGAAGGCCACAGACCGAGAGAGTGAAGCTTATTGTTTTACTCTCAGGGATTGTTCCTTAGAGATTTGAGAAGATAATGGGAAAGTGATGCTGGCAGCTGTTTGGTACTTCTTTTCACTGCAACATTCAATCATTGTCACCTGGCTAAGCTCAACAGGCGTTTGTTTGAAACAGACGCCAATTCATAGAAGAGATAATGCGTTTCTTTCCTTTATTGAGACATCAACACAAACCCTTCCTACACCTGCTGGGCTTTTAGATTAGAGTATAATATTGTGAGGTTTATTTAGAAAAAAAAAACATTTTAGATGTTTATGAGAAATGTCAGTACTTTTTGACTATTCGGGAATATTCATATAAACAATTAGCACAATGGTGTTTTGATACTCTTACTTTAAATCATAGGCATGTTTAACTCCTATAATAACTCTCTTATCATCAGACTTGGAAATCAATTTAGCAATGACAGCAGGTCCCAATGTTGTGTGTTTACTTTGGGCAGTGGGACCTCCCTTTTAAGTTTGGATCGGAGACTATGCCTACATTGTTTGTTTAACCTTAAATTTGACCGCCGTAGTTTCTTTTTTTTTAGGAACATCCTGCTCAACGTGCAGTCACACTAAGAGTCAGTACAACCACAGTCTGACCTGTTGGCTGCTGAGCGGTTCTAATGAAGCAGTTGGTGTTATGTGCCTCGCTAAAGGGCACTTCAGCCATTTAGCTCTCTTGTCTGGGAATCAAACTAGCAACCTTCTGGCCACAGCAGCCCCGCTTGATGGCTAATACTGAATTAGCAAGCCTAAATCATACCTACATTTCCAAAAACCCTGGCTGGAAATGGTCTGTGTTCAAACCAAATACGAAACTCTCCTTGATACCTCAGAGAAGTATGCAATGCTGTTAGCTCTATGACAGCACAGTGGAATGATAAAACCACAAGAGACAGTGATTGATGCAGCTAGCTGAGGAAAAATAACGGCATGCTTGTGGCCACTTCCCTTGGGGAGCCTCTAATGTGAAAAACGCATACAGGCAGGCAGCTATGCTCATATTAGTGGGGAAAAGGTGATAAACAACATGCAGACACTTAATTAATAATAATTAATATTACTGTAGGTTTATCTTTGATGATTTCTTTGGCATTTTTTAAGCAATTGGGTGGATTGGATGGATGAATGACATTCTAAAGAAATATGACTCCCACCAGTTGTCACAAATTAAACTGAGACTAAGCCTGATCAGGAAATGTTTTAGTCTAGAGGGCAGTGGCTTTTACATTAAAGTATTTTACTTGTATACCCATGTTCCCCATGGTGACTGTCAAACTGAGGAAGCAACTACCAGTAGACACATCTACCAAGAACCGGTTCCCACTATGAATATGCCACCTTTAAATCTGCATCCTTTAAAAGCACCAGTTGGCAGAAGACACAGCAGGAGACAAAAACGCATCAATCTTACTTGTTTCAGTGGCAGCAACATGAACTCCTCTGTCTTGGACACCTCCACAAAGTGCTGCAGGACATACTTGTGGGCTGACTTGAGCAGGTCGCTGCAGGAGTGCGTGTCAGCGAAACCTCGGATGCCTAGACAGTTGGAGGGGTCCAGCTGGCTGAGGAGGAACTTGCAACAGGCGTCCCGCACCCCGTTGAGCTGCAGCAGACTGGCTGCTGGGAGCAACGTCTAAAAAGAGTGCAATTACAGGTGAAAAATACATTGAGTCTGTTTGCGCTTTGATGAATGGGGTCAAATTAAAAGTCTAATTTAACAATCTTGTCTATAAATCTGAAATCATCTACCCTACCTGCACATTGCCTTCCCCGACCACAATCTCTGCTGTGTAGGCATACTGGACCAGCTGCTCCAAAGCCTGACAGTCGATGTCATGAAGGGTGACATGGGTCTGCCGACTCTCCGACATCTCATCTGCATTGTCACACAGAACGAGAGCTATTACATTTTCCAATGAGTTATAACCAGTAAAACTCCGGCTGATATATTGCCTCCCTGTTCAATCATGCTGACAGATGGCAGTTCCTAATGTTATGCAAGCTATCAAATTTCAAAAGTTCATCTGTTGCTATCCGTTTATTTTGTTGTTTTAACAAAGTTGACAACTGACTGTCTGGAGACAAATTGTACCCTCACAAAGGCCTAGTGACGGGAGGAAATGTCAGACTCACACACACCTCATCTGACCACCTGTGCCCCAGACAGGAAGAGGTGACATTCACTGCACATGCAGGTTGTTGTGTTATCAAACTCTGAGCAACAGAGCAAAATGATGCACAGTTTGATGTCAGAGCCCTAAAGTCTCTGAGGCATGCAACATCCTGGGCTTTATGGATTTTAGGGATAAAAGCACTAAGGCACAAGTGGACTGAACTTACTCGTAAACATAGCGTGGAAGTAGGGGCTGCAGGATGCCAGCACCACTTTATGCGCCTTGATTTCTTTGTTGGAGACATGGAGCACAATGTCACACAGCAGGCCGCGCTGTCGCATCCGGTTCATGGACACGAAGGAGTCGTGGTAGTGGCGCTTCGAGTTGTGCGAGATGCTGTGGCCATCGCGGTTGAGCAGCTGCATGCCCCCCTCCATCATGGTGCCTGATGTGGCGGTCGCGGGCTCTTGCCTGGGCCGCACTCTGGGCAACTGAAACATGCAGAAAATCATTTTTGACCAATGTCATTAACTTATAAAAATGTCTTTTGTCATCAGAAACATTTTCACCTGCGAGAGGAGTTCAGTTGATCTGCTGAGAGGCAGGTGTTATGACAGGTGTCCTGAGCAATCTTTGTACCTATTGCTTCTGTTATAGTATGCATCCTGACAGCTATGACAGAAATCTCAGTACAATTACAAAGTGTAGTAGGTTGGCTGGCCTGATTATTTGAAATTTAGTGTCAAGACTGATTAAAATCGCATTATGACAATAGAGTCAAGAGCTGGACATTATACTTAAACTGGTATCAAATCAATGCAGGCTTCTCATCTATTGGACAGTCTTGGTTTAACTAATTGCAATGACTCCTGACTCGCGAGTTTAATTGCACCAGAATAAGCTGTGAACCCCCCCCACACACACACACACACACACACACACCTCATCCCAGCTGCAGCCTCGGGTAGGCAGGGTGGGAGGAGAGGAGGATGTAGCCCGAGTTAGCCTTTTCCTTTGTACACTCATCCGCCCTGCTCTCAGATGGAGAACACACTTCAAAATGTTGCATAACCATCGTCACGCAGCATCTTAGAAGTTGTTGTCTGATGAATATTTAGGATGCACTAAGGCAAACCACTGGATGAGGTAAATCGGACTAGAACTAAATTAGAAACATCACAGGCCTAAAGCACAGTTCAGCAAGATATTTTTTTCACTCAAATATACTGAATGTAATGCTGCGATACCTCTGATGGAGCGCTTCCACACGTGTTGTTAAAAAATAGCCTTAAGTTCCTGCTAGTGATGCTTTACTTTTCATTTTTCATTTGTCATGTTTGACAATAGCACACATTTATTATTAGAACAAATAGGTAGCCATCACAACCTCATCAATTAAGAATATTTATAAGTTTGAAGTCCAAGAAATGCAAATCTCAAGGCTGAAACAGAACAACATATCAATTCTGTTAAAGTTGAGTTTCAGATGTCTCTCCAGCCAAATACCCAATTCTCTGAGTATAAATGCATCATAATTATGTTGTCATCTGTTCAGAAGCACTCGTTCAACTAAATAGGCTACTCTGTACTGTCCCACTGAGGACCATCTCAAATGTCACCACAGCTGCCTGGCGAATAGCTTCGGGTCCCATTTTCCAAAACACAATGGACTACAAAAAACACACCAACCATGTTCCTCTATGAGGGAACAATCTGCTCTCATGCCCAAGGGAATAAACATAGACAATGCTGCAAATTGAGACATGGATACACAGGAGGTTGAGGCATACGTGTAAGCACAATTGTCACAGTTTAAACTAACAGAGTAAAGCACTTGTCCTGTTCATCCCAGGTTTGTTTCTTAAAATCGTCTCTCCCTCTCTGGCTCAAAACCTTGGCTGACATCCACACAAAGACTCTGTGGCCCCTTGACAAACATGCACAATCTTGTTGGATAAAGAAATGTTGTCATCTCTTTTGCACAAAATGTTTCTATTCATATATTCATATCAGCTTCCTTATGTGCTTTTAAGAAACCCCAACCCCCACTCCATCTATTTTGAATAACAGCTGCAGCAACAATAGAGAGAATGAATGTGTCATTTCTTTACCGGTGATTGTGTTGCGGTAATCCTTGGACGCAGAGTCTTCCTCAAAGTAATGGGAGATAAATCAGCAGCTGTCGCAATCAGATTGGTTTAAATTGATACCAGTGTCTGGCTATCTGTCCATATTCTGACTCCAGCATACGAAATATGAAGAAAGCCTCTGTTTCGTGCTGTATGCGGTTGACGTCAATGCAAAAAAAAAAACCTGCATAAAAGCTGACATCGGTTTGTTTAAGGTGGAGCTGGAACTGCCGGAGGTGAAAACAGCAATGCTGATGAAATGTGATGCCGTGGGACGGAGGTTGCACGTGGGAAATGCACAGGAAGTTATTTCTTTAAGCGCAAGTGTCAAACGTTTTGAATGGATGTTTGTTTATTATTTGACGTAGCACACACGACCTTAAGCGCCCCCTTTTGTCTGGTAAGAGTCCGGAAGTGCGTTCGATAAATTAATCCAAGCAAGCGCGAAAGGCGGGGTTTTTACTTAGAAGCGCCATGATTGGTCAGAACCTGAACCACCCCCCCACCTCGGTTAGCCCGGTCACCAAATCAAACACACAGCGAAAACTCAGTGTTAAAAAATTAACAGATTCCAATATTCTTATCCAGTTCTGAAGATAAAACATACGTGGAGACTTTGCATGTATCATTCTACTATTACAATAAAATAAAAGTCTCGGCTGTTTAAGTCACAATGTATTGCCTATGAATGGGCTAACCAGCCTGGCTAACGTTAGCTCTGCCTGACGGAAGAAAGCAGGACGCTCACCACCAGTCGTCCTCGGTGTCGATATGACAGCAATGATTTCTTCCTGTTTGTAAGCTTGCCCAGCTTTGTGGCTGTGTAACGCAACGGACTATACAATAAAAAGGAAACCCCTTCCTCTGCTGGTCTTCAGCTGCTTGTATCTCGTGAATGCAGCTGATCAATTAATTCAAACCCTATGATTCAAACTCACGTGCAGGACCAAAACACTGCTTGGTCTTGTATGCACAGCTTTGACAGTGAAATATCGAGGTTGCCGTGCTCGCCGCCTGTTATTATTATTATTTTTTTAAGGTTCGTGTGATACGTGTTAATAATGCATACCAAAAAACAAATCAAACAAGCCCCCTACAGTGTTGGATCCAGGGAATTATGCTTCTTCTTTTCTTATTACATTTGTAAACTAGTTTACGGTTTAGCACCCGTGAAACGTAAAACCAACCCTTTGGTTTTGCAGCAGGGGATTGTGGGTATTGAGGTTTGAGGGCGTCACGTTTTGGATCCAGCATGGCAGCGAAACAGAAAAGGCATGTGCATTCTTTCTTTATACTATGTGCTTTATATTCCTTGTTTTATTGGCAAATTCATTTTGTTTTAAAAGTTAAAGTGTTGTCTATCCAGTCGGTATATTTGTGGGGTTTCAAAGACTCGTTTTAGCTAACACTGTTTGCGAAAGTGTCTTTAGCTATCCATGCTGTTAACGCTAGCTTAATTAGTTAGTGGGTTCTAGGGAACAGTTAGCTTCAATAAAACGCCAGCAACATGTTTAATCCTGTCTCTTTGTTAAAAATAGACCATTTACGAATATGAATGGAGAACTGGCTAGTTAACTGACAAGCTGACAGCTAAACAACAAATCGTTTGAATTGACGCAGAAAACTGTAGACCAGTGATTCCTAACCACGGGGACTTGTAACGTTACTTAACCGGTATGCTAGTGCCAGGGGGTACGTGAAAAGATTGTGGACCAGCTCAACTAATTTGAACAAATAGAAATTATGATTTGATTAAAGGAATATATCAGCTGTAACACATGAAAACAGGAGTTTAAACAGGTAGCTACATAAATGGTAGAAATACATAGATAAAAGTAATGACTAAACAGTTGAAATAGCTAGTTAGCTAAAAGTAATGGATAAACGGTTGAAACATTCAGCTTCACTCCCAACTAGCAGTAGTTCAATTGCTGACTAAACCAACCTTAACATTGACAGGTTAGTTGTTTGAAATAATTAGCAATATCCACTTTTATATAATGAATAGTGTTATACGTTGATAACATACATTGCGAATTGATAAGAGGGGAATATAAGATCATCTGACAAGATAGTACCTTTGACCAAAGAGGTTGGGCACAACTGCTGTAGACCATGTAACAACGTTATCAAATCCCCCCCTTACATGTTGGCCAACTCATTTCAACTGTTGTCTTGTCTTTTTTGTAGGAAATTAGAAGACCTCAGTGTGGATGAGTTCCTGCTGTCAGGCTTTGACTCTGCAGGCGAAGGTGACTCTGATGAAGAGGTTCAAAAACAGAATGGACTCCAAAAAAAGAACAAGAAGAAAGATCTGAAATCTGCAGCCTTTACAACGTGAGTGCTTTGCTATGAGTTAATATACACATACTGTATTATTGTTGTGGTGGTAATATTATTGTTGTTGTGTGGCTTTTTTTTTCTCCATAGAGATGATGGGAAGAAAGGTAAGGCCACAGAGCACAAGGAGCAGCTGTCCAGGTTAAAGAACAAAGATCCAGAATTCTACAAGTTTCTGCAAGCAAATGACCAAACGCTCCTAAACTTTGACGACACAGACACCTCTGAGGATGAGGATGAGAAAAAGTATCACAGATTGCCATCCGCACTGGAGGTAGACTGGCTGCTGGTGTGTGAGTTCATGATGAGTTCTCTTGTGAAAACAAAGATCTTCATACTGTGGTGTTTTGCATGTAGGAGGCCGGCTCTGGTGATGATGATGATGATGAAGATGATGACATGGGTCAGAAAGCTTCAAAGAAATCCAAGAAGGCAGTGGAGACTATCAAAGTCACAGACAAAATGATTGAAGACTGGAAAGCTGCTATGAAGAAAGAACCAACACCTCGTCTCTTCAGAGAAGTCACCCAGGCCTTTAAGGCTGCTGTGGCAACAACCAAGGGCGAAGGAGGGGCTCAGTGTCGATACAAAGTGGCTGACAGTTCAGGTAGAATAGCATGCTTGATATTTCGATTCATTCATTTCTATTTCTATTGCATTTCAATGGAAATTAAATGGAGTCAAGACTTGGAAAAATGTAATTTAGGAAACCTTTTGAAACAAATAAATAAATCTGACCAGATATTTGATGCCAGCTTTCGGTACTGGCCAGATATCAATCACGGTGCAATTGACACAATTTGGTCATTCCGATAGGATAAACCTTTATTGATCCCCAGAGTGGAAATTCAGGTGTTGCAGCAGCGCAAAGACAGAAATAAGTATTACAGATAACGAGAGAAGTGCATATAAAATATTATTTGACACTCAGCCCTAGTTTAATTTTGTATGTCCCACATTCAGCGTTTAGCCGACTGAAATGCTGTTTATGTTGCTGTTAAAATGTAGTTCATAGCTGTGATTTTTCTAAAACGTTTGCCTTAAATATTATTGTTTTTATTGGGATGCAGTTTGAAATTGGCATTGTGGGGGAGGTGTCACAGTTTCATTTTATTTATTTTAATTAAATAAAAAAGTGCTTGCATATTATTAATAATAATCAAAGTAAAAGGCACTACTTATATGTTTACTGTACCATTCACTTTTATAAAAGCATAATAGAAAAATACCTTAGTTGAATATAATACAAAACAGCAGTGGTTTGCAGTCATAACAAAGTCAAAGATTTTTAACAAAATACAATGTGAAATATTTGATTAATCTGAATGTATTGAGTGGAGAGACTTGTACTGAATAATACAATTCAACATTTTACATTCCACAAATATGCATAAATATCTCTTTGCCTGTACTGTCTGCAGTGTTCAACGCCTTGGTCCTGTTCTGTATCAGAGATATTTATGTGGCCCTGCAGAGGATGCTCAACCTGAAGCCAGATAAAGACCAGAAAAAGTATGAAGTGGATGTCACATCTTCTGAAATCACCTCCTGTTGATAGTCTTAATGTATACTGTGGAAAGATGGTTCACTCCTCCTCACTCTTGTTTCCTCTGTTTTGTTCTCAGGCTAGTGCTCCCATCGTCTAGTCCAAAGTGGCAGAAGAATCAGCTCGACGTCAAGATGTATCTCAGTGGAGTAGTTCAGGTTTGTTTTGCTGTTCGCTTCAAGTGTCCCTCTTCTGTGTCTGTGTGCTCTTTTCTCCCTTTGAGTTCTGCCTCTTGTATTCTGGTGAGGTTGACAGAATGAGATACAGTAGATAAAGTGCAGAGAAACGTGTTTTTTCTTTGACACAGAAAAATATTTTATAACAGAGCTCTACATGCCATATTTTCTTTTTCTTGTCCTTCTGCATCCTAAAAAAACATTCCTGTATTAACCTCTGTTATCTTTGTCTCACTCTCTTCCTGTAGCTGTTATCCTGTCTGACAGAGTCTACAGTCATCAGCGCTGTCCTGCGGCACGCCAACCAGCTCGCACCTTATTACCTTTGTCTACCCAAACAGTGTCGTCACCTGGTTAAGGTAAGGCGTAAGTTACCATAGGATGGCATGGAATGGCATCCTTAATTGAACCCTGCAAAATAGTTTTAATTTTGTTGTGCTTATAAGCAATCTCATGTCTTTGCGTGCAGCAACTGATGAAGCAGTGGAGCACAGGGGAGGAGACTAGTCGGGTTCTCGCCTTCCTGGCACTCAACAAAATCTGCAGACACAAGCAGGAAACATATCTTAACCCTATTCTCAAGGTGAGCTAAATGCAGAGTAATACAGGAATAGAAGGGTACACAGCAAACCTGGATGCAATGTGGACTAGGATTTGCTGAGAATAGTTTCTTAAAAGACAAAAAAGAGTTACATTTATTTTTAATCTGATGTTCATTCCAAATGCTTAAAACCACACCTAGCTTGTATAACCAGTTGGTATTTTAATCCGTCCTGCTAATGTCTGTCTTTCTCATTGCAGCAAATGTACATTTCCTACGTGCAGAACTGTAAGTTCACATCTCCCAATGTGCTGCCCATGATCAACTTCATGCAGCGAACTCTGACAGAGATGTACTCCCTGGATACACAGGCTACTTACCAGCACGCCTTCATCTACATCCGACAGCTGGCCATCCACCTCAGGAATGCCATGACTATGAAGAAAAAGGTTGGTTTTCAACTGTGTGTATTGCCGTGTTTCCACTGTATGGAACGGCTCTGATAGACTTTTCTCACTTTTTTAGTTATAAAAGTTGAAGTAAATAAAGTAAATAATTTTGGTATTGTGATGTTTTCAATGATTTTTTTTTTTCATGTCACTCTTTTTTCAGTGTCAGTTTTATTTCCATATGTTTTTTTCATACGTTTTTTCAGTTTCAGATTTAATTTCTCTCACTGTTGAGGGGTTTGAGGGGAGGGGGCAAGGAGAGCGTGATTTAGAAAATCAATATGTGGCGGGCAACGTTGATACTGTGGCCTACCACTACAAATAAATCAATGTATGGGAAACGCTGCAGTGTTTTAGCTCCACCTTGTAGTATCGGCTCAGCTCGCTTGGAACCTCGACCGAGGTGGCACCAAAAAACAAACCAGGTACCACCCACAACTTTTGATAATGGGAACCCGTACCATGCAGTGGAAAAGTGGCATATATGCTCAGGGAGATGGTCTGCTTTTGTAAAAGCTTTAAAGAGACGTACTTAGACATACAAAGCACCCGCGGCGCTACCGTTGGGCCCGGGTGGGCCTGGGCCCACCCATTTTAGGTCTGGGCCCACCCATTTTGACCCAGGCATAGAGTGAGTAGTGAGTGATTTTCATTCTAGCAGTTCATCCAATAAGCAGCCCGAGGAAAGCTTTGAGTGAAAGCTTCTCAGCCAATCAGCGGCTTCTACCCCACGTGTGGACTCACAGGCTGCATCGTCACCAGCAAGTGATCCAATGAAATGAATGACGTTGGCGCGCAAGCTTTTCAAGCTAGCTCAATGAGACAGACACAGACGGTAGCTATTAGCTAATATGAAACGCAAAGCAAAGCAGCTTGTTTTCATTTAAATTGAGCAAGAAACGCTCCGAGGAGCAGGAGGAGGAAACTCCTGCCATTTTAAGTAACGCGGTTACAAGTGACGAGTTACCATCCTGCTCGGCCGCCCTCTCCCCATCAACCCCTTCACACCAGCAAGGCAAGTAGGCTAACAGTTAGGCTGTTATTTCATGTTGATACAATTCTTCTGTCATTCTGAATTTATAAGAAACAGTTAAATAATTTTGGACAGTTCCCTGTCCGCCGTGCTGGGTAAATAAATGGAGAGAGAAACAGACCCTCCAAAGATATAATTCCGTTTCAGTCTTTTTGTGTATTGAACGTTCAAAAGAGATAAATGAAGTTAGGCTTACTGCCAAGGTGTATCTTTGTCTGCTTCAGCACAGAGCTGAGGACAGCGACACAAGAGCCACACAGGTAGGCTACTGAGTCGCTGTCCTCAGTGCCGCAGAAAAGCGCTGAAACGGAGATGAAGGGGAACCCGGGTTTTTTTGGGCTTATTTTAACTGACCCATCCAGTTTTCTGGAGGCCCACCTACAATCAAAATCCTGGCGCCGCTAGTGATACAAAGACATATTTGAAATGCTTCCCTAAATGACAGGGAAACATGTTTTGTCATTTTATGAGTGATTTGAGGATTATTGCCATATCATTCTTAAAATTAAAATTGATTTTAACATATAATGTATTGACTTGGTCACTACAAATAAAAGCAGCACAAAGCTTCTTTCTGGTATATTCATCTTCAGCATGCCAGCCTGATGTTTTTAGATTTTTTTTGCTTGTTATTCTCCAGCGCATTGCAAAAAAGAGCACATAATTGAATGAACACTCAGAGTTCAGTTCTTATGGAGGTTCACAGCCTTTTTAAGCACCAATAATGTGACACTGACGGTCCTTTTGTGTGTTCTGTAGGAAACGTACCAGTCGGTGTATAACTGGCAGTATATCCACTGTCTGTATCTCTGGTGTCGGGTTCTCAGCTCCCTGCACCCCAGTGATGTACTCCAGCCTCTCATCTATCCACTCTGCCAAGTCATAATTGGCACCATGAAGTGAGTATATTTATATGCATTTTTATTATTTAAAGGTACTTTTATTACTCTTGAGTAAATAATCCATTATAGATGGCGGCAAAGCGCTGCAGTTTTTCAGCAAGAATTTGCCAGTAAATTAGCCTAGCGGCTAGCAGATTTTTCCTCTGCTCATAGCTTAATCCAAGCAAAAAAATGCGGTAGAATTACAGCCTGCATGCACGTTTTTTTAACCTTAACATTGTTGAAACAGAGCAGCTAATATTGTTTGCGGACTGCCGGGTCATCACTGCACCGTTCTTTCTGCTCCGCACCGTGTGTCCGCAAAGCCTTGTCCTTGATAGGAGAAACACTAGTAAAGACTTTCACATTTAGCTGCAATGGAAACACTGTGGTGCAACATGTGTCTATTTTTTAAAAATTTGTTTATTTAAAGATATTACAGTATACAGTATTAAAAAAACAAAAAAACAACAACGGATATCCGAATCCCACAATTGAAAACCAAATACCCAATGAACGAATATCCAGACATTCAGGTCCAGCCCTAATAATTTCAGAGCCATTATTTGTATATATGTTTGTTGGTTTGCAATGCATTTATAGCTTTTGATTTCTGTTGACTTTACGTTTTTAAAAAACAAAAAATATTATTTTCATCATCGATGAATCTTTAGTTATTTCCTAATCAAATAATCCAAAGATATTTGGTTCACTATTATGTAAGACAAGGATAGTAAATCTTCACATTTGAAAAGCTGGAACAATCACATTTTGGGCATTTCTGCTTAAAAAATAAAATGACAATTCATTATGAAAATAGTTGCAGACTAATTTTATGTCAGTCATCTACTCCAATCAGCCACTCTTTCAGCTCAAAACAAAATCTCAGCATTTTCAAAATTAGAAAAGCAATTTTTATTCATAACTAATTCAGGAATTTTTATGTGACAAAATATATTTCAAAATCTGTGCAGTGTTTTGCTGTCTGATAAACCTTTTAAACTCATGGATCTATTAATCAAACTGGCCTTCCTGAAGGTCCACATCACCTGCGCTTTTGTTATCGCTGGGCTTCTTTTGTTCTGAACATCCACTTAATATCAACACTTCACACATCAACATAAAACTTACAGCAGCAAATGAACAGAGCAGAACTGAGAATAAAGGATCTCCTGCTGTGACAATACTGTTTGAGTGACAGAATGACTGCTGGCAAAAGGTGATAAATAAGGCAAGATTATGCACAGAGAACTGCAGTGGTGCTGAAAATTCAGGCATGGAGGGCGGAAGTGAAAAATGTCAAACACTGACTGATATGTCAGTATTGAGATAAATAGTATAAAGCTGTAAAAAGGCCTCAACGTAATATAAAAACAGAGTAATCATGTTTTTATTTGTAAAGGAATCATTTTTAAGTGTATTGTTAAACTTTGAAATACCCTGCTCCAGTACATATCTGTGTCACTACTCTTGATAACTTAATTGCTAAAAGTGTGAGTTTATGCGTATTTAAAAATAATAATAATATTGGATGAAGCTTTATGTAGTTACCAGATTTTTTTTAATTAACATAACGATAACCGTGTCATCCCCAAAAGTCTAATATCTTCTCTAATATGTTACCTCCTTAAATTGTAGCGGATAAACTTCAGCTCTGTCATTAAATTAACTTTATATGCCATATAACCTTATATCACTTAATTTGTGAAACTAAAATGTTGCTGTACATTTTGCCAACAGCAGGTGGAGACATTGACCACTCTTTTCTCTCTCTTTATAGACTAGTGCCCACATCAAGATACTACCCTCTGAGGATGCACTGTTGCAGAGCGCTCACCCTGCTGTCCAGCAGCACAAACACATTTGTACCGGTGATGCCTTTCCTCTTGGAGGTAAGACTTCACGTCATCTCCAATAACAAGCAGTCACTGTGCATAAATGTGGCTCTGATGGGTTCAATGCAGCTTGTGTCATGTTTCCAGCAGTTTAAATTGTTTCTCTCACCAGTAAACTGAACCGAAGGACCTTAGATTTAAAAATATGCAGAATAAACAACAGTCTGTTGGTTTTCTTTGTCACAAATGGAAACAATGAAAAGGTAGATGTGATGAAATGTTCCGTCGGTGGTTTGCTGTGGAAAACATCAGTGGCGTATGAAATGCATTTTGGTCTCAACGGCCACAACTGAAGGAGCTCAGGAGGAAACACATCGGGGTGTGTGTTGTGTGTCACCTTTGTTATCAGACAAATCACAAGTCACCAACTGACAACATTTTCTCTGGGTCAGGTGTTAAGCACATGATTGTGCGGTTTGTGTGCGAATGTGTGCAAGTGTTTATGCATGCTGTGGGGTAGTGTTGTGGTGTGCCGGAGGGGAGTGGTGTGCTGGCAACAGCAACTAGGTTGACCCGCTGGGATTGGTCAATGCATGCCTGTTGTATGTTTGTTTGTTTGTAAGTGTATGTGTGCGCAGCAGTTTGACCAAAGCGATAAAGGGCTTGGTTGTGGTTTACACTCTGGTCCTAACACGCTGTGCAGACCACATCCTCTGCTTATGGCCCACTCTCCACCTCTTTTTCCCCGTACACACACTCAGAGCCCCCTCCCCTAACCCCCCAGCAGCAAACCGTGTTTATTTGTGACGCACAATATTTCCTGTGTTTTTTTTCCTTTACTGTTCCCCTTGTTAAAAGCACTGGTAAAGGCAGGCTGAGGTAGGCTGCTACTGTTTTAATTAGAGCAGCAGAAGCAGCCCCTTCCTCCTGTGTGTCTGTGCCTGTGTGTGTTCTCGCATCTCCGAGGGGGGTGTATGATTTGGAGCTTCCTGCTTCACCGGCTGTGCGTTGCATATGTGTGTGCGTGTGTACGTATGTGTGTTTGTATGTGCATGCTTCAGGGTTGGCCCATGCCTTCCCACTTCCCTGGCTTCCCCGCAGACCGCCACCACATCCTATGTTTGTACAGACGGCACCGGCCAGGAGCGTAGCTTCGCACACTGAGCACAGTAACGACCGCACACACACACACACACACACACACACACACACACAAATGCACAAAGATACTGGGATTCAGAAATAGCTTGACACAAATACAAGACAGAAATTCACTTGTGCATTGTGGGCAGATGTGAAAGCTGAAGTTTGTAGACAAATAGCCCACATGTACACTAGAATGTACTTTCACAGACTAAGATAGAAATGGGTCATCTCAGTAACATTGCAATATGTAAAATTAACTGTGTAGAATAACTGTCATAATTGAAGGAAACTATCAACATATAGCTGATGTTATATTACTTTTAGTGCTGTCGCCTGGCTTTGACGAGGGGGCGGAGAATTCGCATCCGCTGTGTGCTTGGTCATCAAGTGGTATTTCAGACTGGACGTGCTGCGATGATAGCTCAGTTCACAACGACAAAACACACATATCACTTTGGTCTTGTCAATGGAACAATTTGGCAACTTTTTAAAAGTAAACTTTCCATTCAGAATCTTATTGGCATCCATTTCGGCGTCTCACGCTCACTATCCACTCAAAACGTAACGTTAGCCTACTACTCTTTGGCCGGCTCGCAAGCCCAAACAAGTGTCTGCGGCGTTCCTGTTGTTTTGTTTTCGGTCTAGCTAGATCCGGTGTGGTGTTGTAGTTTTTCTAACGTTACTAGTTGTTGCAACAGCATGTGGAAAAAAAACTACAAAGTTTGCTAGGCCAAAAAGAACGTTAATCTCGCGATAAAAAATTGACGCCGTTAAAATGGGTTTGCGTTAACGCCGTTAATAACGCGTTGAACTGACAGCACTAATTACTTTATATGTTATATTTGTATATTAACATACTGTATACTGTACCTGTGGTTGTTCACTTGGGTTACTTATGTTGAACTTGTTAAAAGTGAGGTTTCCAGGGAAGAAGACAATTTTATAGTCTATATAGACAACGTTTTATTTACGGGATTGTTGAAGTGCCTCCGGATGTCCATCATTTTCGGTCCGATGTCCCTCACCTTCGGCTTTCTTTGTGTTGGCATTCTAAATTCTGGTCGACCAAATTATATTTATCTTTTTTTTTTTTTTTTTGGAGTAAAATTCTCATCACACACTCAACTGCCATTTTAATTCCAGAGCTCGCCTCCCTACGTGCACATGTTCCACCAAAACAGTTTCCTTCTCCAGGCTATTTTGCAGAGGCACCGTACCTGCGTCTGGCCATGCGTCCAACATGATTGTGATTAGGGCTGGACAATATATCTATCTTGCCTTATATCAATATGTTTTCAAACAAGAGATATGAGATTAGACAGTACCGCTCATATCACACACACACACACACACACACACACACACACACACACACAGGCTCTAGTGCAGCAGCGCCGGTTCATACTGCTGACATTTGTCTTTAGTTTTAATTTTTATTAACACAAGTATATATTTTGTTGAGCCTGAGAGGAAAACCTGTATTTTTACCAGTGTTTCTGCTGGTAACGTTCTGTTGTGGTGGCCGCAACGGTGATAAACACGGAAGAACAGTAGCCTATTACTGGATGCAACTAACTTCAGTGCTATGAGTAACAGCGTGTGAGACGGCGCCTGCTG
The DNA here is from genome assembly GCF_008315115.2 of Sander lucioperca. Lineage (NCBI taxonomy): Eukaryota > Metazoa > Chordata > Actinopteri > Perciformes > Percidae > Sander > Sander lucioperca. The sequence goes on along the minus strand of NC_050184.1, from coordinate 6,181,787 downwards.
GACCCGGGCGAGAGTTGTGACCCATGGCCTTATTATTATTATTATTATTATTATTATTATTATTATTATTATTATTATTATTATTATTATTATTATTATTATTATTATTATTATTACACAAGACGTTTGTAACGCCGCTGACCCGCCAAAGCGCATTCAACCTGCACTGGAGCCGTTCATAATGAGTCAGCCGTCACTCTGAGAGTAGAGAATCCAGCCTACAATGTTGTTCAGACACTTCACTGATAAACCTGAGAACTGTACAGTAACAATCGGCATTATGGTCAAAGAAAGTTTTTGTATCATACACCTCTCTCTCTCTCTCTCTCTCTCTCTCTCTCTCTCTCTCTCTCTCTCTCTCTCTCTCTCTCTCTCTCTCTCTTTATTTAATATAGGCTATTTATTTTTGATAATTTTTCATTTACATGTAATGCAGCTGTATATTTACAAACAGGAAAGGAAACCCTGTCTTTGTATTTTTTTTTTTTTTTTTTTTTATCATAGTCTATTTTAATAAAAGTGCTTGTGGCTTTAGCCCACTTACTAAAAAAATACCGATATATATATATATATATATATATAGATATAGATATATAGATATATATAGATATCTATATATATAGATATATATATCTATATATATATATAGATATATCTATATATATATCTATAGATATATCTATATATATCTATATATATATCTATATATCTATATCTATATCTATATATCTATATATATATATATATATATATATATATATCGTGTATCGCCATTCAGCCAAAAAATACCTAAATAATTTTTGGTCCATATTACCCAGCCCTAATTGTGATTGGTTTAAAGAAATGCTAATAAACCTGAGCATGTTTTTCTCCTATCCTGGAATGTTGTGTGGACTAGCCAGACCTTCCTCCGCAGCGCTGTGGAGATGGGTCTGGCAATGCAAGACTAAAGTAATAATTTTATTTTTATGGAATCCTTCAGTATGGAGTATGGGGATTAATCGTTTTCAAATCAAAATCGGGATTTGAAAGAATGCCGTTAGCTCGTGAAGTGGGTGCCATTAATAAAATGTGAATATTTAGTTGAACGTTTGGTGTAACATTTTTGATTCCTCTTTTTATTATTATATTTACTGTTTTTTCACAAGATAAATGCTGGAATAATGTTACATATCACAGATCCTTTACATAACTGTCCCTAGTTTCAGTGTTTTTTTTATTTATTTTTTATTACCTTAATTAACATGATCGTAGAAGGTGCAATATGTAGATGGTGATATTGAACTGAGGCATATCAGAAATTTCGGTTTACAGGAAGTACTGAGATTTTTTTATTGGAATTGTTTTTTTTTTATTATTATTATTATTATAACTTTAGCTTTTGTGATCAATGTTCTGCGTTTGACTGTTCAATGTTCCATGCTTATTATTATTGCTGGCAATTCTGTTCTCATCCTGACATGTTTTATCTGTTACACAGTGAATATTGAACTTTAGCTATACTTAAAAAAAAAAAAGAAATCGTAAATCAAAGCGTAATTGCAATATCAGGCAGAAAAATCGCACTTAGATTTTTTTCCCCCCAAATCGTTTAGCCCTAGTATGGGGTGTGTCTTGACTGGATAATTGGGACAACAGGTCGATGAGAGTAACAAACCAAAAGAATGATAGGAAACAATCATAATGAAGGACAGTAAGCACAAAAGAAAACAAAGGTTATCAGATCACATCTTGCCCACATGTGTTGCACTTGCTTTGGGTTCTGGGTTCATGTACTATTCTGTTCTGTGAAGTTGTATATATTGCACTATAGTACCAACTAATAATATTGAGCATTTCTGATCAGTTGGGTCCGAGTTCAACATTGTCAGTTTATGCCTTTCCTTCATAGATCCTCCAACAGGTGGACTTCAACAAGAAACCAGGGCGAATGAGCAAGAAACCCATCAACTTTGCAGTCATCCTGAAGCTTAGCAAGGTCAACCTAATGGAGAAAGCATACAAGGTAAGTTTTACTAGGATCCACCACTTGTGAGGGCAGATTATTTTCTATACAGTTTGTATTTGGTGTGACACTGCACGGTGTGTGCTCCTGTTTGCCTGTGCTTCTGATCTTTCTTGCACTGAGAGGGTGCAGCAGCTGATCAGATGTGTGGTTTAAGTCTTAATGTTATTTTCACATTGCTCCCTTACACTACGTGTTAGCCTGCGTGTGTACATAAGGGGATTGAGGGCAATGCTGAAAGCCCCTTGTCAGGGCTCTAAAACTCTACGCCCTCTGTAACCATGCTCAGTCCTGCAGCCAAGAGGATTGCAGCACAGCCCTCTGGGATTATCCCCTGCACTCCGCTCGCTAGGGCTGTTTTCACTGCTGTCACCTGGGCAGCTGCCACGAACCCCTGTCTCGTCGACTCACAGCCGACCTGGCTAAACGCGCACTGATCTGTCCAAACCTGAATACTTATTAGTCCACATAGGCTAGAAAATGTTTCATTTGTATTCACACAATGTATTTGTTGACTAGGCATGTTATTTCCTAGTGCATGATCTGCAGAGTAATCCGTGAATCCCTTCTGTTTATAAGCCTGAGGTGACCGTATTCAGGTGATAGATTGCATGACCGCTAGGCTAAACTTAGCCTGCTAATCAGACTGAATTGCAATTTCATTTCACTTTATTCACTCTGACCTCACGTTAGCTGATTTCTGTTTGGGAGGGAGTTATTTTGTTTTTCCCACTCCACAAAAGTGAAGCCAAAACATCTTGATAGCCCCCTGGTGGCTGGCTGTTAGTTTAGGAAGCGCTTGATTTGATATGCAGCAGACTTTTCTATGAACATCAGTATCGCAGACGATCATGTTTATTTAGTTATAGGAGGCCAAAATTGTGATTGCGATTAAAATTAAATTAATTGTACAGCCCTACCCTGCGGTAGCGATGGCTAGGAGCACTTAACTTAAATCTGTTGATTTAAATGTTATTTCTGTACGTGGACTTACAACAGCTTGTACGGCTGCATTGATCTCATTCATGCTTATAACCATTTTCTCTCACTGTTTTTCATAAATATAGCTAGGTAGCTAACTATCTTTCCAGGAAGATGCGTTCCCATTTTTAATCACACCAACTAAGCTCAAAAGGTGTGTGTGTGGGGGGGGGGGGGGAAATGATTCTTAGATGCATTGTGATTTTCCCTGGAAGAATGTCGTGATGCAGAAAATTAAACAATTGGAAATTTACCGATGACAATTTTTTTCTGCATTTACACCCCTAATGCAAGTTGTGTCGAACTAAACTAAAAGATAATGAAAGTAAATGTGTCTGTTCATTTTAATTATGAATTATTACAAAGGTCAGGTTCAGGTCCAGTCAAAACATTGCAGCTTAGTTGACTTATAAGCGCCATTTGCATGTGTAAAATATAGCGGCTGTGGATGAGAGGGGAGTTTACTGCTGGAAGTCAAAAATGTTTTGGCGCTGATTTTCCTATGTCGCTGGCTAAAACCTCTTTAGGGGGTGCCAAAATAAATCCTCTATGCAGGAAAAAGCCTGCATACAGAGCATTGCGCAATCAGGCACCTGCATGTGTGGCTGAACTACTTCACCCATACTCGTCAGCTCGCTCTCTTAAGGTCTGATATGTTAAATTTACTGTCTGTTCCACAAACCCAGATCTTTTGAGTCTGTAGCACCTAGACTTTGGAATGCTCTCCCTCCACCCTTACCGTCTGCTGTTTCTGTGAAAAATCAGATAGTGTATTGTGTTTTTAATATGTATCTTGTATGTTTTTATGTAAAGCACTTTGTGAATTTATCTGAAAAGCGCTCCATAAAATAAATTTTATTTACCTAATTACTTGTCAATCTTGCTGTTCTGTTGCATTTTAGGACGGTTTGATTGACCAGCTGTATGACCTGATACTGGAATACTTTCACACTCAGGCCAGCTCCATCGGCTTCCCAGAGCTTTCCTTGCCCACCGTCATTCAGGTAACACAAACTTTCAACTGATCCTGGAATGTCTTTATCTCCCCATATCTACAAGGTTGTACACCACACACACACACACACACACACACACACACACACACACACGCACACAGGTGTTACAGAATGACATTGATTCAGTCTAAACTACTGTAATAAGGATGCTGTGACACTGAACAGCAGTCCCAGAGTTTAAAACCTCTCTGAACAGATGATTCAGAATCTGTCAGGCTGAATCGGCTCCCCTCTGGGTAAACAACCACAAACCCTACTCTGCTGTGCCGTATGGGCGGACTGGATGATTTTTTTTAACACAGGTTCCTCCTTTTTCATACTCCCCCTCCATGGCCCTGCAGCTGAAAGCGTTCCTGAAGGAATGCAAAGTGGCCAATTACTGCAAGCCGGTGCGCCAGCTGCTGGAAAAGGTACAGGAGAACAGCAGCCACATCACAGGACGGAGACAGAAGGCCGCCTTCGGAGTGGCCGATGCCACCGCTGTGGTGAGTGTGTGTGTGTGTGTGTGTGCGTGTGTGTGTGTGTGTGTGTGTGTGTGTGTGTGTGTGTGTGTGTGCGCACGCACGCAAAGAGGGTGGGAGGGCAGGGGAAGACTGTCTTGTCCTGATTTTACAGGCTGTGTTTCCAGAGTCCTCATTTTACCTCTTCCATCCATTAAAATGGTTTTTTTGGCTTATATGGCTTTTGAGCTTTTAAAAAAAAAAAGAGTTGTAAATGCAGGTGCTCTTCCATCAAAACAAAATTATAACCCCGATTTTCCACTGGGCACGTCTGTGCTGCGATCCGGTTTTGTTCCGTCCTCCGCCACGCGGCATACCACACCGGGAGCATCTCAGAAGCGGAGCGTCGTGCCTGCCCAACTCGCAGATTATATTGTCTCTACTTTGTACTTTACAGAACGATCACGTGTTTATTATGCTAGTATCTACCTTCCACTCCAGGCACTCCTACAGTTAAACTCCATGCCTTCTCTTTTCTGGCATTGTCTTTATAAAAAAAAAGGGGAGAAAGAGGGTGCTGTAATTTGATGCAAAAGCAGTACATAATATTGCTGATGACTAGTGATAGACCGATTTTATCGGCCGGCCGATATATCGGGCCGATATTTGCGTTTTTACGCTGCTGCGTTCGCCGATAGTTTTTTCCCTGCATTATTTACAGACAGGCGTCCACGGGCAGCTCTTTGTTGCTGGAGACGCTGCAGTTCACGTGCAGACCATGCACTGTCCCGCCACCACTAGCACCATGGCAGTCTTAAATTACAAATCAAGCACTTTATTTCAATGGCTACTTTTCAGGTTTATTGTATTCTTAAATGATTTAAATGTGTTGACAAAGGACATTTTGTGATGACCTGATTATATCTGTCTTATAATATGTCAGCAAGCAATGCATCATCAAGGCTGTGTTGTAGATGTTGATGAAAGCCTTTTACCCTTGCACCATAAATTGGGTGATATGAATGTAAGATGATTGCAGAAATTACACTGATCTGTGTTTTTGTTTATTATTTTTAAAGAAATGGCAGAGCAAATTCCGAAAACAAATCCAGTGTGGCAGTGTTTACATTTTTATGATGTAAATTGAGGGAGCAAAAGCAGTATTGGCTCCAAATGTCGGCTCAAGAAAATCGGTAGCCCGTATCTGTCATCGGCTAAGGCTGATGAAAAAGAATCGGCATTGGCACTAAAAAATCCGTATCGGTCGATCCCTACTGATGACAGCCAATCATCTACCATCTAGTCATTCCATGAGAATGAACTGGTCGTTGACTAATGCTCAACGATAAAACAATGTTCTTCACACTAATTGTGTGCCAAATAGCGTGGTAGTTAGCGAATAAGTACAAGAAGACAGTCGCTTAAGTAGGCCATTATGCCTGTATTATATATGTACATTTTCTATACACTGGGAATCCATAACATGCAAGGCTATTATTATTATTATTATTATTATTATTATTATTAGCATTAGCAAGCTCATTTAAAAAATTTTTTTTTAGCAAACTGTCTTTTATGCAATCGAAAGTCACAAAATGAAAAATAAGCACTGTGAAAGATTTTGCCACAAACTCAAATGGCTTCTCTCCTGTATAACTAACCTCTTCACCTCCCTCTCTCCACCCAAACCCGTGTCTACAACCTATTAATCAAAAAAGTATTAATTTCTTACACTGCACTCTAACTTTTATTCTTGTATTTGTATCTTATTCTATTTTATACCCGTTTTATTTTTATACCGTTTTTAATTGCTCTTTAATGTTTTATGTAAAGCACTTTAAATTGCCTTGTTCCTGTATGGTGCTATAGAAATAAAGTTGCCTTGCCTTACAACCTCAGTCTGTCACCAGGGCATTTGAAAGCTTTTGTCTTGTGCCTGTCAGTCACCCACCAGGGCATAGACAACACTGTGGTGCCGGTCTGTCTCGGAAGTGTAACATTAACTGCACGGCGATCTTGCCATTATATTATATTGCAGCAAATGCTGTCTGCGTGAAGTTTTGAATACTGCAACCACACTGTGTCCGCTTTACTGGCATTGCCGTGTCTCACTGTGACTTGAACAAACTGCAGAGGCAATGTAACCTTTGCTCCGTCTGCACCGCACCTCCTGTGTGTGTGTGTGTGTGTGTGTGTGTGTGTGTGTGTGTGTGTGTGTGTGTGTGTGTGTCGGCGCTGAGCCCCGTTCTCTGTAAAACAAGCAGAGAGGACAGAGAAGCTTGCATTTACGTGCTCTCAGGTACCGAAATCTGGCACCGATTGATTTACAGTGAATTGGTCCTCAGTAGTACTGACTAGAGATGCAGCGGTTAACCGATTTTTCACTATTAACCGCGCTTTAAAACGTCACGGTTAATTAATCGTAAAGGCTCCGCTACACCGAGTGTTAACTGACTGCACGTTATTTGTAGCAGTTCTTATTAAACCTCCTTGACAACATAAACGTTCGCGTTTGCGCACTCCTACATTAGACGCCGGTCCGGTCACCACAAGTATTGACTGTCAGAGTGATGTACAATGGCTCCCCGTGGTGCGATACTACTGCAATTTTTTAACGTTGCATAAAGTTAGCAAACACCAGCAAAACACAGAGCCGAGCCAGCCCCTGACCTCAGAACAGCTGCAGCTGCAACGGGGAATTCAACCCAAGTTGGTAAGCTTGCTAGCGACTTTGTTTATTAACGTTGTTTTTAAGTGTTTGTTAGCTTGTTAACGTTACCACTTAGCCAACGTTGGCCTGTTTAATGTTAACTGTAACGTTACAGTTAACAGCTAACGAGTCAGCACCAGCCGACGTTTGCATTTACAGTGAGCGCACTGATGATACTGTTACGTTAAGATGCAAAACTCTGCAACAGCTCAAACATGTCACTGACGTCATCACTTAACGTTGCTTACTTATTTCTCTTCATCCCCTGTGGGACATAAGGCTGCAAAGAGATCTCTCCATTGCATGTATTCCTTGTGACAGGTGCATATTGTCTAGCAGCTCCTCCAACTTTTAAAAACACCAGCTAGCAGGGCCGTTTTTAGCTTTTTGAAGGCCAAAAGGACATCACTGTTGTTGCCAACTTGGCCTTTGTTTTTGGTATGACTGATTCATCTCTAGTTTCAGATGAATTTAAATAAAAAGGTTGATGATTGATCATTTTCAACACATTCAAAGCTGTTACTGTATTGTTTATATAATATATATATATATATATATATATATATATAATATAATATAATATATATATATATATATATATATATATATATATATAATAAATAATGTAATGAAATACAAAAGTAGTTTTCAAAATGTAGAAGTTGTTGAAATTAATAACTGTCACATCACCTGGTGACTATTACTATTTACTTTTTGTTAAGAAATTTAAACAAAAAGGTATCCGTACAGACACTGCACAGTAATTTATACATAAACAAAGACAGAAATTAGGTAATATAATTAAAGGTTGAAGAATTTTTTTTTTTTTTTTTTAACCCAACTTTTAAAACCAGCCGCGCGGGAACGTATTTTGACCAGCGGGGGCTGCCCTGCTAATGTGACCAGCTTATAATAGGTCCATTGTGATCAGACGTCCCCGTTTTTGGTGGCCTGTCCCTGTTTTTAAATGTGCGTTAAAAACACATAGCAAACATTGCTGTTTTGAGTAAAGTGTTGTCAGGAAAAACTGGGTAACAGAGTGAAGTCTCAATCGCATTGTGCTTCTTTGCTGCTCGCTGTCTTTTCTTGATCACCCTTTTTCATACATCTACGATCGCCCCACACACATACGTGAGAACACTTTACTGTCCCGCTTAATTGTAGGAATTCTGCTATGTGCTGCTCTGCAGGCGTTGGTTAAATTGTAGGCCTACTTTAGAGCAGCTTTTATAAACATGATCTTTGTCTTTCCATTTTGTGTAGTACTGTATCCAATATTTGGCTACATATGATTATACATTAGTCCCGTTCTTATAAAATGTAAGTTTTTAGGCCTTAGTTTAATCATTTAATCTGAAAAAAATAGTTAGGCTAGTACCCAATTTTATCAGTATGTCTACACATTTACACAGTTGCAATGGTCAAATTACATTAAACTGAAATTGTACCCCTTTTTTCTTTAATAGTTAAGAACATCAGATTTCATTATTTTAATGATATATTTGGCGCTAAACTCGAATTGTTCCCGGTTTTCATTTTAGAAATCTGGTCAACTTATTATTTAATGTTATTATATTATGTTACATGCATGCCCTTCCCACTTCCAGCGCTGATGTGTGAGTTCTATTAGTGCTTTACTTACGTTACGCTACTTACCTCGGAACACTGAAGCCGAAGCTGGGAATGACGTCACACCTAAGTTGAATGCGTTCCATTTACAAGTCCTATTTTCATTGTTTTCATTAGCTCTAGCCAGGTTAGCCATTGTTGGCATACCAGTCGATAACGCATTACACTGTTTTTTGTGCATATGTCCACAGATGGACTGTGTGTATGGCTGATTTAGTGAGACACAAATAACACAGAAGTCCTTATAACTGTATATTACTATGGCTTTAACAACTGTTGATGCATGGGGCAGCCATGTTGGATTTTTAGCTCAGGGTACTCAGTGGAGTTCCGAGCTCGGAAATCCAAGGTCAGGGGGCGTGTTTCCGACTTTGACCTCGGAAAATCCAACTTCTGAGTACAAATGAAACCTACTATAAAACCTATATGTATTTATCGGTTTTGCGATTATGGAAGTCAATTGTGTATTGTTAGCTCAAGATTTAATATCAAGTGCAGTAAAATTATAATACCAGTCAATAAATGACATCCCTGGTGAGTAATATTGGGACATGCAACAATATGATGTATGATTTGCATTGTCATGTATGTCATGATTTATTGCTTTTTCTACTTATTGAGAGGTTATATTTTTCCAGTTTTATCATACTGGGACACGTAAGTTGATATTTGCTACAAGCTGTTTTATTAGTTCACCTTAGTAGCCCTCGTGCCACATGCATTCTACTTACTTCTTGCATTTGAAGGGCTTCAGACTACCTGGTATGTTTCAGCATGCGTCGCCTCAAAAGTGATCTATCAATTTATATCAGCTGCGTGCTGTTCAAACTAAGCACGGATAAAAAAAATAAAATGCCCAGCCTATGTTGAAATATTGCAGCAGTTACACATGCTATTCATCAGGTGAGCACCACTCATTTAGTAGTGTCACTTTCTTTTCTTTTCCTATTGCAGTTTAGTTAGAGGTCAGAAAAAACCCAGAAATGGTTATTACTTTCTAATTTAAATACTCTGCTTTGAACCATTTACTTTTGGAATTTAAGTCCTCTCTGGAATCAGCCTCTACTCTAAAAAGTATTGATTCACTTATTTTATATACAGCTGAGACCTAAAATATGTTAGTAAATGTAACATAAATGTTTTCACAGTAACAGAATTATAAGACAATCAACAAAACTAAGATTGGAAGTTAATTAGGCCGGGAAGTCCGTCTGTTATATCCCTCTTGCTAATCCATAAATCAGACCTAATGAGGAGTTGACTGTTTGCCAGCTTTTGTTGACATGTTGTCAGGTGCTGTAAGGGGTATGATTGATATTTCCAATAGTTGACAACGCTCAATCCACTTGAATTCTTTAATAATCAGTGCAAGTTTGACTCAATGTTTGTCTAAATATAACAGTAGTTTCCACAACAATACATGATTTCAATTTGTTTATTTTCTATCATTTTAGATTAGTCATGTCAGCGTCACACTACTTCAGTTCTCTGCTTCACTTCACTCAGAACTAACTCGTAGGTGGTTTCTTACTTATGGGAATGTTTTTAAGAAGCATCAAAAAGTGAGCAGTGTGTGTATGCTAGTTGCATGGCAAAGATAACTTTTTCACTAAAAACTTCTCTTTTGGGCTCTTGTCTAGTTGAACCAGAGGCTGCAGGCCATCGAACGTGACTGTCAAACCCTAAAGTCAGTGACTGATAATGGAGGCCACTTCCCTGTGTAAACTCTAAGCCTGGTTAAGAATGACCCTGTGGTTATTGAAAGCTCAGAGGCGCCTCTGCCTTAATGAGCAGCCATTAGTGTGTTTTCTGTGTTGACTTGCTCTCTCTTTATGCTACCTGTCCACACAAACATGCTTTTATGTGGCTTTGCTGCTGCTAAGAGTCTTGACATATACTCCTGATTAATATTTAAAAGCATTTAAGGATGAAATTAAAGAGGATGGTCTTTGTGTAATTTAGTTGATGAAAAAATGTGTGTGCGTACACACATGGAGGTGTGTGTTAAAGTACAACAGACAGCTTGGCACCGCGGCAGCGCCAGCTCCTGTCGCCACGGCTCTCTGCTCAGCAGAGGCTGTCGCCATGGCATCCACTCCCTGGCATTGTAGCAGCGGTAGGTGTCACCGCAGGCAAAGGAGAGGGGACAGCCTTGCTGCTGCTGTGGAAAAGGCCATGGCCCCCCTCTGGCCACCAGCCCCCCGCTGACATGCCACCCAAACTGAGAGCTAGCCTAATTAATGATGCCCAGCCTCCATCCAGGTCGCACTCTGATGTCTCTTGTCTTTCTCCTCTATGTGGAAATGTTTTGTCTGAGTCAAGGCTGAATTCAGAAGTAGGTTTTCTAGTTTTATTTTCTTAGCCTGTCTTTTTTTTCTGTGTGCGCATGTCCGCCATCTTAATAGCCACATGGCAAATTGTGGTAAATGTTACGCTAACGGGCGCAGCAGGCCGCGGTCTATTCACTCTATTGGATTTGTTGGTCAGATAATGTGATTGGGCCTAATCAATATCATCCACAAAGACCTTTAGGGGTTGGAGAAGATTTACTGGTCTCCCTTTTTCAGGCACCTTCAATCCGTCTTTTCCACATCTTCTGACTCTTATCACTGTCTCGTCTGTCCATCTCTTTCTCCTGGTCAATCATTTTAGAACCTGAATGAAACTGCAGAAAGGCTCCTCTTACCGGGCTGCAAATATAACTACCAGCATGGATATCCATGTTTATCAAGAAGCTCAGGCACAGTTTAATAAACCCACCCACACATGTGTATATATACGTTCTTCAACTACATTTTAATTACCATGTTCTCTGTTAGGCGGCTTGGGAGAAGCAGATCAAGGAGGAGGGGACTCCCCTCAGCAGGTACTACAGCCAGTGGAAAAAGCTGAGGGAAAAGGAGATCCAGCTGGAAATCTCTGGCAAAGACAGGGTAACTATTCAACCAAGAAACCACCAACATTTGCCTCATCCCACTCAGTAATCATGAATCACTTCTGGCTATTTCTTTATGAATGTCACTGTAACCCACAAGAGTTGCTCTGTTACATAAATCATGAAACCGTCATGCTATGTTGTAGAACATTTTACTGGTAGATCAATTATTTTATGATCGTCATTAATGCAATGAAAGCAGGTTTGTGTATTTACCTTGCTGTTTTTGTGTTCTGTAAAGATGGAGGATCTGGAGCTCCCTGAGATCAAACGTAGGAAGATTCAGGAGAAGAAGGTGGAGGACAAGAAGGAGTTCAAGGATCTGTTTGAGTCCGACAGCGAATCAGACAGCGACGACGGAGAACTCAAAATCAAAGGCAAGCTGAGACTCACATATGCTCACTCACACATTGAAATTGGCATGCCTAGGAGTTTTACTTGTGGAACAGTACTGTAGACTGATGTCTTGGCCTCTAGGGGGCTGTGTTTTGTTACAGCCTAGTGTTCGCGGTGCAAAAGCAACGTTAAAGAGGTGATGACAGTTCAGTCTCATTTCTGTTATCTCTGTTTCTGCAACAGCCACTATCTTAAAGAGTTTGCTACATGAAGCAGATCACATGCAAAGCAGTTACCACAAGGCTCTGAGTTATTAAAAACTCCACAGAGGAAGTTTCTGGGGAACTGAAAATTAAATTTAAAATCACACTCAGGAGAAAATCTCTGCTTATCAGATAGTTTGGCTCTTTCTCTGCAGAGAGAAACCGTCAGCCTGATCTTTCTTTAGACCCAGTGTGTCTCGTCCTCTCGGGGTCGTCCACGGGTCACAGGCAGCTGAAACCTCGCTTTTACAGCTTTACACTCGGACACGCTCCAAGCTGAATAAAGCCCTCCGCAAGGTCACAGAGGAAAGGAGTAGGCGGCCGGGGGAATTTTTTTTTTTAATGCATCTGGACTTCATTGTAGGGAGAGTCCCCACAAACGGATGGACAGCTTCCGGCAAGCAGCGGGCCTCCGCCTCTCACTCTCTGTCCAGCCCTCCCTGTCTTTCGTTCATCTTCCTCCATCCCTCCCGCCCCCCACACACTCGCACAAGCTGAAACTCCCCGACAGGAAGTACAGGCTTGGATCCCAGCGGGGGTTTCTAATTCAAACCAGCCCAGTGGAACAGCCAGAGGTGGCCGCTCCCACTCCTCTCTCCCTCGTTCCCTATTTCATTCTAGCCCCCCTCACTCTCTCTTTCTGGCTCTGTGGGTTTCAACCAGCTGCTCCCGCATGTCCTTGCAACACGTGCACACACAAAGACCCACACATCTTGATGATAGCACATAAATGCACACCCACCACCTTGTTGTCCAGTCTTGAAGAGCCAAAAGCTATTGGGCAGCTAACCAAAGCTCTTTGTGGTGTCACATACTCCTGGAAATATGGGGAGTTTGAGAGGAGGGGGCTGATGATTTTGGCCAACCTCTAAGGTACTACTAAAGTCCAAGCACCATGTGAGCAAGAAAGAGTGGGAGAGCGTGACAGTATGTTTGTCATCTTAAATTTAGATAGAAAGGGAAGTACCTGAAGTTTTAATTGACATTGTTTATCTATGTGTGTGTTCGCAGTGTAGCAGACAGAGGAAGTAGCTCTGTTTTGGTTCTCTCTCTTCCTCACCCCCAGCCTCTCATCACACCTCAACTTCAAAGCCTGTGGACCCCAGTTGTCCCTTTGGCTAGACAACACAAACACACACACACACACATACTACACACTGAGTATACCCCACCACAAATTCAGACAAACTCCCAACTTCTCTCCGGTGCACACTAGCACACACACCGACTCTACCATCATCCTCGTAGCCGTGGAACCTGCCTGCTATCTCCATTTGCTATATTTAGGCCGTGAGCGTAAGCTGTCTGAAATTGCCGGTAGTAAACTGTCATGGGTGTTTGTGGAGCAGCAGCAGCGTCTGTAATCGACTCTGTTCCATCTCAGGAGGAAATAGATGCTTCCAGCTGCCTCTGATGCCTGTCCCACATATAGGAGTCTCCAAAGTCCTCAGACGTCAGTGATGCACCAATGCAAACTCAGGAATGTCTGAAGAAAGAAACAGGAGACCAAATTCAATGTAATGTTTTTCACTGTCTCCCCTCAGGGAAAAAGGGCCGCCTTGGGTCAGATGATGACAAGGATGATGATGATGATGATGATCATCTTGAAGATCTGTCTGACATGAGTGATGACGAGGGGATGGAGTGCGAAGATTCAGGTTGGTACAATATCAATGTCCAAAAAGAACCATACTGGTAGCACTAACAAATTTGTAGGTTTTAAACGATAAAACTTAAAGGTGCAATATGTAATACTGACAGCTAGTGTTTAAAATAGTTACTGCAGTACAAATTCAAAATACTGGAGAGAGTCGTGTCCCCCGCCCCCTCCTCCCCAGACTCGAAGTTCACGTTGGTTGCCAGGCTGAGACCGCAGCATCCAGTCTCGCTTTGCCAGACCCTCCTCGAAAGCGCGCTGAAGGAGCATCCACAACAATGTTGTTAGACACTTGTATCACATGGCCAGACATTACTTCACAGCACAGCAGAGTAGCTAACGTTAGATGCTGGCTATATTGACAGTCATAGAAGCCCGTGCTCACACAGAGCTCTGTACCCAACTGACGGGCACACTTTTTCGGCTTAGAATTACGGTAGGAACCGCTAAAAACGCAACAACCTCGCCGCCCTCTCCACCCGACGGACAGACACACACACTTCCTTGGCTTAGAATTACGGTAGGAACTGCTAAAAATAACACTACCTTGCCGTCCTCTCCACCCGACTGAAAACATTTTATTGGCTTAGAATTACGGCAACAATCGCTAACAACACACTGCAAACTCACGATCATCTCTTCGCTATTTACAGCCCCCCCTCTCTTGGCTTAAAATAACTAACCGTTACAGCCTACACGTTGTAAACAGCTGTTGCCCGCTTGCCTGGTCCTCCAGTAACGTTGGCAGTTAGCAGGGTTAGCATGGCGGCGTTAGCCAGGACCAGTCGGGATCACTTTACTGGCTGTGTCCCAATTTGTTTTTACTACTGGCCATATAATTTAATGTACACGAATGTTGAAATGACATAAAATGCCCGTCCCTTGTAGTCGTGATAAATTAGCCTGAAGCTAATGCTTAGCTACCTGTTCAGGAGGAAATCAGCCAACTCTGCGTCCTTTTGGGCTCTAAGCTGTCTCCATCTTTCAAATACATCACGCAACTGTTAGAAACTTGCTGTTTTTTTATGTTGGGTAGAATTTATCTCTGTTGATCCCGTTTGTTTATTTGCTGCTTTCAATGCTGTACTTACGTTACAGCTGTAGCGCGCTGGGTTTACGTTTTTACAGGTATATCTGGCAACCCAGCCTGGCTGTCAAACTGGGGAGTTGATAACAACACACAGGCCAAAACACAAACAGAAATTCCGTCACGGAACAGAAATTCTAAAAGGAGAAAATACTGGCATTAGCATTGTCAGACAAGATAGTGTTTCAACTTAGCATGTTTCCTTAATATCTGATGACGCATTGGGGTCATTTTTGGATTTATTACAGTAAATATATTACATATTGGACCTTAAGGATCATTTTTGGAGAGCTGCAAAGATTAGATGATTAACAAAAAAGCAACTATTTTAATAAGCAAATGGGGGAAAAAATGGGCGCAGAGCACTTACGGAGGCAAAGCGCTGTCATAGACAAGCTAACTTGAGCATTGCATTTAGCTGTGTTGTAAACTATATACCTATTCACAAACATAGAAGCCCCATCTGACTGCTGACATTTCGCCATGCATCACTTTCCAGGCGAGATCATGGTATACTTTTAATGTTGTGATGGGGAACTAAACACAGAAAATGAGTTTTTCTTCCATTACACTCTACCTCCCCTGCTTGCATGTTCTGGCTACGTCCAGCTCGGTCCAGCTACGATCTTATTGGTTGCGCTTTAAAAGGTCAGCGGAAGGCCTCTAATGACCTAATTCCTTGAATTAATAAACTAGTATACAAGTTAACAGAACAGAAACCATCTGCTATCCTGTAAAAAACTGTGAGGGATGTCAAATAAAACAGTGTTTAACAACCAAAATATGAACTATATCTACATAGATCAGTCCAAAAGTCTAAATTAAAGTGTAATAAACCAAAAAACTGTCTAATGTAGCTATATGAACAGGAGCGCAAGGTATAAAGTAACGTAGAATTAACTTGGTAACCCAACAATTTTTATTTAAGGAAATAAATTCAGTAATTCAATAAAATTTTACTTTAACCACTCCCTATTTATAATCAATATATAATCATTTAATAAATGGTTTATAACACTATAATGTAGTAAGGAGATATGTGTTAATGTATTTGTCAACCGCTATAACTCGTCCTGTGGACACCCTTAAGTAGAGGCTAATATATAAACAAATAATGAATGGCAATATAGTAAAACAGTTTAATTAATTATCAAATATGCCTTCATAAGAAGCTAGACTTGTTAAATACTGTACATTAATAAACACTTAAAAATGTCCTTATATCAAACAACTTAATTTATGTGCACATATTATTCAAACAAATGTTTACCTCTTGGTACCTGCCAGGCATCATACATTCCCATGTGGCTGAATGTGAAGTAAAAGATCTTCCTGTCTTCTGTATTCTAGATGATGAAAATGGGGATGAAAAGGCCTCCAAGGCTCCTCAGCCGCTGTCCTCCTCTGCCCTGATAAAGCTGGCAGAGGGAGATGAGGATCTGGTGGAGGACCTGGAGCTGTCCGATGATGACTGAGGTTCATGGAGGCACACACTCGAGCTTACCTGAGAGACTTTTATGCTCTCCACCTTATTAACCATCTATGTTTAGAATAATATTGGCCTTTTTGCTGTTTTCTTTACTTTTGAATGTTGTATTACTTCACTTGTACAGTACAAACATGTTTATGATGTAATTTTATTAAGCATTGAAATTGTAAAAAAAAAAAAAAAAAAAAGTTAAAGAGCCCAGATTGTTTTCTCCATTTTTTTATGCTAATTAATTGAAGCGTGTACATGCATGTTGATGCACAAGTGCATCTGAAACGAGTAATTTGTGTCCTTCATGTGCACACCTGTAGGCAGCCTCAGGCTTTGTGAGGACGCGCTATTTGTAGAGAGCTATGAGCCAGGATGGGCCGGCCAAGAGGAGGGGTACAGAGAGGCGGGTGTTGAGCCCTGAGGCAGCAATGCTGTGCCAGGCTGGCAGGGTGGCGTCTGATGGTGTGCCAAGACTCTCTGCCCAGGTGGTAGAGCAGCAACACAGGCTGGTCTGTTTCTGTGCCAACTCCTTACCCACCCCCTGCCCAGACCACTATCTTCTCTTTCTGTGTATTCGCATGCTCAGACACGGCTTTCCTACTTCAACTTATCCCCTTTTCTTTCTCGACTTCGCTGCACCCTTCCCCAGCATTCACCACTAAAGGTGGTGTTGGCCTTTGTTGGCTGAACAATTATTGCATGCATACACTGGTGGTAAAATAATGGCAGAGGAGTTGTTTGACAAGGACTTAAACGCCTCAATGGAAATTTAAGAAACATTTTTGTGTCGTCACTTTTTTTTTGTAGTCGTTTTCAGTGAATACAGAACTGTGTGGTGCAGAGGCCCAGCCTAAAGCGAGGGGAAGTCCCAGTAGAGTGTGTAGCACATACTGCTTCAGTGTAAACTCTTTGAAGGAGGAAGGTGAGTGGGGTTTTTTCCTGGTTCTGGTCCTGTATGTGTGTGGGTGGATGAGGAGGGTCAGGTTTATCCCCACAGGCAAGGGAGGTCTTGGCCTGTGGCTGAACCTCACACTCTGACAGCTGGTGTTGACCTGAACTGTGCCGCGCCCCCCATGGGCCACCTCCCTTTTACACACACACACACACACACACACACACACACACACACACACACACACATCAAGAGACCGCATACTCCCTCCTGCACGTTTTTACAGAAGAATGAGGCAGGCACACAAACAGGAGAGAAAAGAGAAAGCAGAGGCATTTCTTTAGGATTTATTTCACCTGTGTGGTGAATAGAAAAATAGGATGAAGACAAAACTTTTGAAGGGAAATCTAGAGACCATTTAATTGCTTGCGTAGTTTAAGAAAAAAAGAATCCATAACAAATTTAAAACATTTGCATTAAGAGCTTTGTGCCTTTCTTTTCCCTGCAACCAAGATAAAACAAAGTAAAAGTATCTTTGGAATCTGTCTTAAGGGCTAATTATAATACATATCAATCTGCTTTATCTACTACATCAAAAGTCCTATAAATATTTTTTTTCCTCATATTTATATGCTGAAGTAGCATTCAAGATTGGAGCGTCTTAATATTACACATTAAAAAAATGGCTGAACAAAAGAGTATGAACAAAAGTACCACCAAAGTTCAGAAAATCACATTTTGTCAGTAAAGAAAATCTTATTCGTGCAACTACATTTAACAAAAAGTAAAAGTACCACGTTTGTTAACCTTCAGGATATTTTCATCTTAAGTATGATTCTGTACAAATTTTGCATGTTTTTCCTACCTCCCACAGTAGTCAACACAAGCATTCAATGACGTAAGCCACACCATAGCCGCCATTAAAGCTTTTCCACTTCAACATTTTTATAGCATTTGTATATCTGTAAATGACAGCTCTACCTGTGTCACGCAAATACAGTCCATAATGTGAGGCACTAGCCTAGCATTTCCCTGTTGGACCAGTCTTTCTCTGAGACCATTAATGCAAAAAGAAGCAGACACGTTATGAAACATGATTTCAATTCCACACATCCGGTCATCTTTGGTATCGGGACAGTGGAATGCATAGTTGCAGTGATAAGAGGGACAGATCTGGTGCTGCTCAGCATATGCTTCAACTCCAGCCTCTACAAAGGCTGCTCCACACTGCTGTTTGGCCTCGGGGAAACAGGCGAGGGGAGAGGGAAAAAAAGGGGAGTGGCGTCTCTTTTTTGGGTTGTGCAGGGCTTGTGGTGAGAGCAGTCCGAGAGACAAGAGAGAGAAAGTAAGTGAGCAGAGCTTCCTCCAGCCCAGGAAGGAAGGAAGAGTTTCCGCTAGCGTCTGACTGTCTGACTTGCAAGAATTTCGTATTTGTGGCAGGACTTCGCTCCTTTTTTTTTTTTTTTTTTTGGCAGGCTGTCTGCGACCAGCTGTCTCCTTTCTTCTTTTTTTTCTCATTCTCTGTTCCTGTTGCTTCACGTGTCTCCCTCCTGCTCAGCTACAGCAACTGCAGAGGAACTCAGAAGCTGATTGGTTTGTCAGATACGGTTCAGTTGTCTTTTATTCCAGTCCAATATTTTCCACTAAATTTCAGCGTGAAGGTCCCAAGGTGGGGAGAGTCTGGTAAATAAGCAACCTCTAGGTCAGGTTAGTTTTATGCAGGTCTACCCTCCTCACACCTGCTTGTCCTCTCCTACGAAGGAGTTTTAGCCTCGTATCTTCCCACTACTGTGGAGACGTTACCGTTTTCTTGCTTGGGGGAGGAGCACCCTGGGGTGGGGCCGCTGTACGGCGAGGAGCTGCTGCTGGTTGAGGTGGGTCTGTGGGGCAGGGACAGGGAGAGAGGAAGGGGGGTGTCAGATGGTGTGGTCAGGGGGTCCCGATCACGTTCTGGGGGGCGCAGTGTGGCCGAAGGTGGAAACGGGAACGCCAGTGGAAACCCAGTCATGTAGAAAAGTCTGCCCACACGCCGTGCCACCTGAGGAGACGAGAGGAGACCATTTGACTGTCAGTACAGCCTGTTGAGTGTTGTATAATGAACTAATACTGTATTTTAAACAGAGAGAGTAGAAGAGAGGCTGCAGTCTGGGGCTGGCTAGTTTAAGGGAATAATCTATGCTACGCTAGCAGTTTGTATTGGGCCTATGGACAGAAACACACATTCAAACACAAGTCCACTCGAACACACACGCAGGTCTGTGGTGTGTGTACCTGTGAGCGGATCTTGAGCGCAGGCCCCAGCTTTAGTCCCATGGTGTTGAGCAGGTGCTCCTCAGTGAGCAGCGGTAATGTCTCTCCATCAATGGCCTGCTCCCGAAACACCTGGCGGAGACACAGCTGCTTCAGCCACAGCCCCGACATATAGACGCACACAGAAACACACTCGACACCCAAACCTACACATTCATTCACACAACCTACAAAAAAGTGACTCTATTCCAAAATGTTACGTACCCATTTTGAGAGGTAAAACATTTTTACAATATAGGGGATGCAGTTGTGGAGAAAATGACTCTTAAAAAGGTTCAGATTTTCAACTGTCTCCTAATACAATATTCACATGCCCATTGTACATTGAGAGTGTTATTGGTCACTGGAATCTTTCCTCCTCAATACTGGCCATGAAGAAATCTATTACTAGTGTGACTATAGTGTAAGACATGAGAGGGATGCATTTCTAAAGTTCATCTGAAACTAATAAGAGGGAATGTCATACTAAGATTGTATTTTAAAGGAGACTAGTGCAGTGCCCGTTTGGAGCGCATGCCTGTTCAGAACGGGCCGATTGCTTGGTTCCCAATATTACATTTTTTTTTCACAACTTGGTAACACCCTTTACTGGCAGTATTGACAAAAGATGAAGCCACCGTGTCTTGAGAAGCTTGTTTTATTGTTCAGTTAACTCACTTTACATCGTCATTGCTATTATTTCCTCTCACTTTCCTCACCTCCGCACTTGTACGCTACTCTCAATATGGCACCGCTCTCTCTCTCCTTGCTCAAACACGCACGGACGTCACTCACTCAACACACCTGCCATTCTCACTGATGCTACTCCTAACATGCTGCTTGCAGCGTTGTCGGGTGGCGTGGCCATTCGAAGCATTCTCGAGAACAACTCATCCGATGGTAAATGTACTGCAGTTATATAGCCTCTTTCTACCTTACCGGACAACGCGCTTAAAATTAGCCTCTCATTCACATACACTAATGGTGTGTGTGAATGCACCATGCAAGACGCTGGCCCCACTACATGATGCGCCCGTAGGCTTGCTGCTGCTCCTCAGTCAGCGTGCTCGCACCCTTAGGCTCGCTGTGACAACTTTTGCACATGCAGGATTGGTTGGAAGACGCACGCACACACACACACACACAGAGAGGTCCCTCGATTCAAAGTTAGATGCCCAATCGATTAGGTTGACTCAGACAGTTGAAGCCTCATATTAGCTTTAGCTGAACTTTACAAATAACTTTTGTATGGAGAAAGGATTGTGGATTTTTTTGTCATCTGTTACATTGGAGTCACTTCCCACCACAGCTAATAACTCTTTAAACATACATATCGTCATGTGAGTATTATTTGAAAACACTTTATTTCAAATTACAGTATTTAGTTAAAGATGGATATAAATAAAGGTAAGATTGGTTCACTTTTCTCAAATTCTGGATATTTCATTTTGGAACAATGTATGGCTATACACACACACACATCCACACTCATTCACACACAGGCTATAGGTGTACATGCACTGCTAACTTTCCCTCATTCATACAAAGCCCACAGATATGGCTGCAATTGTGAACATGACCATTCATGCATCCACACATTCACACTAAACTTGAAACAGGTGTGTGTAGGTTTAGTGGTTCCACCTAAACATATGATGCCATTGAAAGTACTACGGTAGTGTTGCAGTATATATTATATCTTGGTCAGCGTTCTTCTATGGTTAGTAGTCAGCCTGCCCCTGGCCTCCATCCCCTCCTCTCTCTCTCTTCCCTCTCTCTATGTCCTCACCTGTGTGTATTCAGCACATCCGGCCAGGCTGCTTATGAAGCCACACACGTCCTCCACACTCCACTTGCTGATGTCCTCCACAGGGTTTGCTGTGGCTGAGTCCTCCCCATCCATGAAGAGACCTCCCACGGAGCCTGAAAGTGCAGCAGTGGGTGAAAATTGTGTCAATATAAACACTGGGTACAAAGTTGCTATTAAGACTGAGGATTTTTTTTTTGTGATGCAAAATGTGAAAACTGCAAGCTTAAAAATGTGCTGTCAACATTTTTCCAGAATGCAGGTAAACCAATTTTTTTGTTCTGTGACATTTAGTCATCATGAGTTTGAGAAGAAAACCTTTAATTTAAGAAATAAATGACAGTCAGGAGTTTAGTGTATAAAATGTTAGAAAACAGTGAAAAATGGCAATCAGAATTTCTTCAATCAATTTTTAGCGAATTTTTGTGATATTTAAAAAAAAAAAAAAAAAAAAAGAAGCTGTAAATCCTCACATTGAGAAGGTGGTACCAGTGAATGTTTGGTACTTTTGTTTCATAAACCATCAATAACTATTAATTGATAATCAGTTCTTGTGGAATAACTGTTGAGATTTATGGATAAATCAACAAATAGTTCAGCTCTACTGACTGGATTTCAATCTGCTATACAGTAGTTAAGCTGCTCATGGTGGGAATTTGTACAATGATAGGATTAGTTAGTTTTTGGTAGTTTTCTTATTTATGTGAACAAACCACTCCCTCCTTTCTGCCCACGTGGCTGTGCTGCTGGTGGTGTGCACAAGGGTCACACTGGGGTCAGAGGAAGGGCCCCTAACGGGGAGAGGTCTCCACACTGGAGACACGCACACAAAGAGTGACGCTAATAGGTTTCACATGTCGGCTGTGTGTATTATGTATGTGCGTTTGTGTGTGTGTGACTGAGTCTCTTACCCGTGTGAAAGTAGGGGTTGGCGTAGGGGAATCCAATGGGCAGTGACTGGGTGTGAAGAGCAGGCAATGGTGGCATGAACCCAGGTGGGAGGTGGTACTTGACATCAGCCTTGCCCAGTCCAGGGGTGAACAGGTGGCGACTGGGTGACTCTGTACCTGCTGAACTACAAGCAGCGCTCAGCCTGCCGGAGCTCTCTCCAGTCTCCTTGGCACTGTTACACACTCTCTTGCTGCCAGTCTCTTTACCCCCATCGCTCTCCCTGTCCCTGGGTTTACTGCTGGATTTGACCCCGACACTGTCCTGCCTCTCCTCACACATCTCTGTCTCACTGTCAGAGTCCTTCATCTCCTCATCCTGCACCTCTCTGTCTCCCTCCCTTCCTCTGTCCTCTCTTCCTCCTGTGGGATCCCCAGCATGGAGCGGTGTCTGGGGGGCCCTGCGGGGGGCCTTCCTGGATTCAGCATCTGGCCCAGCGGTGGATCTCTGTGCCTGGGTTTCTTTGGGTGTGGACGGTGGCCCTGGTTGTTGATGCTGGTGGTGGTTGAGGGTTAAGAGGGGTGTGGCAGCCCCATGGCGAAGCACTAGCATTGCATTTGAGCGGCGGGCCAGTTCCTCACGGAGCGGATGGCCCTCTGGGATGTCGTGGAGGCTCCGCAGGGCTGGATGGTCGGGGGGCAGGCCGGAAGGCAGAGCTCCCAAAGTGTCGGAGCCCAGAAGACGCTGCTGCTGTTGTCGCTGGTGGAGACTTTCCAACTCCTTCTGTCTCAGCAGCTCTGCTGACATCTCAAGTCTAAGGCAGTGAAACATACAGGGACTTCAATGTGCAGGCCAAATGTTTAACATGTCTTCAAAAAAATACTACTACTTCTACTTTATTGATGTTACAATAAACCCACACAACAAAACTTTTTTTTAGCTGTCATTATTTACTATTACACATGGCTGCCATGATTACACTGTTACATACTGTAACATTACAACACACACACCTGGCCAGATTCTGCTTCCTTAGCATCTCCTGTTGTCGAGCAAAGAGCTCTGCTTGAGCTGGTTGGAGGAAACCATAACCTGTGATAAAAACCGCAAGAAAATGCATACATATAAGCAAAAATGTATAAAGTCAAAGTGACATGCAAGCTCCCAAAATGCAAATCGATGAGAAAAGATGTTAAAAGGTTACCAAAAGGTACTCTGCAAAAAAAATATTTTACTTGACTGTTCACTGCAAGTTACTTTATATCCTGCAATTATTGTGCTGTTATAAAATTTGAAATTATAAAACGGGTAGCTCAAATCAAGTAATCTGATTGGTTCATAGCCATGACAACCACATAACGGCTATAATTCGAATTCCTTTGCACAACAAGTATTACTGCGTGTCGGGAAAAAAACTGATACAAAGTAGCCTAACAAAGTTAGCTAGTAGGCCTAAAGGATGCTACAAAATGGAAATATTTAAGGTGAACTTCAATCTCCTGGGTGGCCTGACAATGGAAGAGTGGATTGAGGACTGCCCATCTCTAGAAAAAAATTCACCTGCTAAATGACATGCAAAGCTATGTAAAGAGGAGGTTCACCAACTGGAGAAAAACCAAAATGAACTGAACACCGTTAAGCAAATAAAATGGACTGTCAAGTGCTTTGAAGACTGGTGTGCAGAAAAAGGTTTAGTTTTAGACCTTAAGACAGTGTCATAAGAGAAATATCTCTCCCACCTACCCTTGAACACGTGAAAAAGTGAACCGCTATGCCGACGATGTTTGGTAAGTGACCTAGTGCATACTTTGTGGCTAAGATTAGGATACTATAGTTATTAAAACATCTATAGTCTATATAGCCAATGGGCGTCAATCATCTTGCAAGAATGTTGCCCAGAATTTGCAAGCAAGCAAGAACCCAGAAATACACTAATCACTGCCTCCGCGGCACCATGATATTTCACCATCTAATGCGGGTCTTAAAACAAGACAGATTATGGCCATAAGTGGCCACAAGTGCGAAACCTCTCTCCAGAGCTATTGGCGACCAAAACTCGGTGACTGGAGAAAGTGGAGCAACATCCTTACCACTTCAAGCAACCTATGCCTAACAAGAAATGCAAGCCTACAAGCAGTTTTCAAAGTCATCCCACTGATGCTGGACAGTTTTTCAGTGGTTGCACAATAAACATCAACATATAAATGAATGTAAAAAACTGTTAAATATGTAATTAATATAACGCTTGCCTGTGATGAAAAAATAAATATGCTAGCGGCTATGTTCCATAGCAACCGCCTCGGCGGCCAGCACAGGAGGGACTATTTTTTTGAATTTATTGTTTAAGCAATAGCTCACGACAGGCCGTGGTATGTTGTGATTATATCACAGCAAATGGGCGTATTACCTTCATATCGGTGCAAATATAAAAAAATATGTATTTGTTTACAAGTATACATGCTATGCATCTGCATTGGTACTGTGCATTAGTATCTATTTAGCCTTAGCATGATTTATGACTCACCAGGGGCCTGGCAAAGAGCAGAGGGCATGCCCAGGAAAGGAGGCCGCAGGTGATGTCCTAAGGCGATGTGAGGGGCAGTTGGAGGGGACAGTAGGGGTGGAGGGTGGGACAGTTCTCTGTGGACACAAATGTGAAAATGACAACTCAAATTCAGTTCGGATTTCACACTGGATGCTTTAAAATGACCAAAGTATTCAGTATGGAGAGATGTATACTGTATGTTTCTCTACGTTAAAAGAATATTTTTAAGTATGTCTCAACTCTTTTCTTTGTGCGTGTGTGCATGCTGCCACACCAATGTATGCGGTGTATTTTTATCAGTGGAGCTCCAGAGGCCCCTGTGTCACCCCAGTGCCTCATCAGTCTTGTCACGCCGCAGCAAGCGCCGCTGGCCATTGCTGTACCCTGGACTGCAGCCTTCCCTTCCTCTGCCGCCTCACACATACACACATGATACATACACAGAAACACGTACACACAACTCTAGACCCACACACATAATGAGGGCTGAATGCACAATACCAGTGTGTCATGCTCCGACAGCTGGGGCGGCCCCTGCATCTTGACCGGGGCCATGGGCTGAAGGACCTTCTAATTAACACTCATCCCTCCTCTCTTCTCTCCCTTTTTTACGCCCTCCTCTCCATTTCCCTCCCTCTCTCCCTCTCACTCTCTAGGCTGCATTCAAACCAGTGAAAAGATGGATCGTCCTGCAACCTCTGCTTCTGAAAAGGCCTCTCCATTATTGGCTTCGTCTTTTGTCCTCCTTGAGGCGCCTCTCACCTTTCTCCCTCTCTCTCTGTCTCTTGTTCTGTCTTAACCATATTTTTTCTGTTCTCTCTACTTCTTTATGACCTCTGAAAATCTGTCTTGTTAACTCCTTTCTTGTCTTCCACCTTTATTCCTTTCGCCTCTCACTATGTATTTTTCTCTCCCCCTCTTCATCACTCCATCTCATCCTGTCTCTTCACCGCAGCCTTGTCTTGCCTCTTTGTATTTCTTACAGTTTCTCTCCCACTTCGTTTTTCACTGTACTCCTTGCTCTCATTCTATCTTTTTCTCCGTTTTTCTCTCAGTTTCAGGCACATCTGTACATCTGTGCACACAAGTACAGGGGCATGGTTTTGAGGAAGCAGATAAAAAGCTGTCAGAGGAGTGAGGCATCTGCACCTTGACCCTCTGAAAGTGTCAAAGTATGGATTATGATGCTCTATGCCCGCTCGGTGTCTCAAACCACAGCTGTTTCCAAGGCCTTTCCTGAGCTCAGTCCCTAGCTACCCACACCTCTCCTCTTTCCTCTCCTGTGCCTCGTTTCTCTCTTCCTGAGCTGCTGCTATCACACCAATCAGAGCTCAGCTGTGTGTGACTGCCGCCGCACAAAAGCATACATGGGAAACAAGTTAAGGAAAAAAACAAAATCAAAACCAACACTGGGACGCATGCAACCGCAAATATTGTTTTGCAACTGTGTTCAAATTCGCTAGCGCCTGCATGTCTCCCGCCTCACTAAATGGTGAGGGAAAAGGAGAGGGAGGGAGGAACTGCAAGAAGGGAGGGCACGCATACAAAAGTGGGGAGATGAGATGGGGGGTTGGAGCCGGTACTGAGAGGATGGTGGTGTGTTGGGGGGAGGGAGGGGGGAAATCATTCATCGATCGCCTCCGCCGCTGAAATGTTAATGCTAATCGTATAACCGCTCTCTCCGGCGGTGCCTCGCACTCCAGTGGCAGCTCCAATTAATCTTGGTTGAGGGCTACGGCGCGTGACCCTAGAGCCGTGAGCCGGGGCCCCGCTAGCCGCTGCTTATGTAATTACACCGCCCAGTGTGTAATCACCTGGCCTAATCCCTCGGGGCTAGCAATTAGCCTTGCGACGCACAGTTCCACTAGGCTAAGGCGCCCGCAAAACTCCCATCCACCCCCGCTATGGCTCCCGCATGCCAAACTCCCATCACCCCCCACCCCCCTTTCTGATACTCCCTCCCTTTCTTCTCTTTCCTTGCACCGCCTACCCTTGCCTAGCGTTAGCCCGCAGATGAATAACGGTCAATTAAAGCTGCATGACTGGGGCTGCCAGGCGTCTGCGCCACCATAATTAGGTCTAATCACGGGGAGTGAGAGAGACGGAGAGAGAGAGAGAGAGAAGGGGAGAAAGAGTGTGTCTGACACTCCCCTCTACTCCCTTCCTCCATCTCTCCCTCTCTTCCTCCTTTTATAGGAGGCAATTTTAAGGGAGGAGTGGCAAACATTAGTCGTTTTGCTCTTGGGCTCCGTGTGTGTGTGTGTGTGTGTGTGTGTGTGTGTGTGTGTGTGTGTGTGTGTGTGTGTGTGTGTGTGTGTGTACATGTCTGTCTGTGTGAGTGGTTTTCTTTTTGCCCTATCTGTGCATTTTGTTGGCAAACCACTAACATGCTGTAAAAAGACAAGACAAAAACTCAAACACACTAGTTGTTGCATGAGACTGAAACTAGGCAGATTCACAAATGCAAGGTGGGCTCATAATCAAAACCTATACGCAAAACTATATCCCTGCCTCCCCCCCTTTCTTTCTCTCTCTCTGCCTGCAGTGAGGCCAGGGGCTCCTGGGGAATTCACTGGTGTGTGACGACCTGTCAGAGTGGCGACAGCGGTCCTGTCCCGCAGCAGCCCAGGCAGTGTGTATGTGTGTCCGGGTGTGCGTGTAGGGGTGTGTGTGTGTGACAGGGCTGCCCTTAATGACGGGAGCGTGGGGGGATTAGGAGCGCTGCGCGGCCGCCTTCGGCTCCTTCTCCGCAGGAACACATTTACACAGGAAGCTCATTAAAATGGATGAGGCTCCCTTCACGCTCGTTCTCTCTCGCTCTCTCTCTCCCTCCCTCCCTCCCTCCTTCCCCTTATCTCACTCTCTCCCTCTCTCCGTCACTTCGTCCTCTCGCCATCTCCTCTCTTCTGTTTCGCTCCCCTCTCTTCATCCCCATTTTAAGCTCCAATGTTTTCCACTTCCTCTCTCTCTCTCTCTCTCTTCCCCCCCCCCTTCTCTTTACTTTTCTCCATACCTCCCGTATTTGCCTTGCAGATGCTTGGTGAGCTTAGTGCCATTTAAGGCCAGACAAATGGAGCGCCAGGCTCTAAGCCCATCGAGCAGCCCTAATGATTTGTTTTTAACAATGGACCCTAATGGGCCCCAGATAATCAATGATGAGGGGTCGATGGAAAGGTGAGCCACGAATAGAGTTAGCGAGGGGGAGAGCTTCCATCAATTACATTCTCAGCCTCGGCTTTTCATTCTATCTCAGTTTTATTTTCTTTAACTAGACAATTATCTCGATTTTAATTTTCTCACTCTCTTTTTTAGCAGGTTCTGTATGTTTTATGGGGGGTGGGTACAGTCTGGCCTTTAGACACACATGTACACTACATAGCCAAAAGTATGTGGACATTACACCCACATGAGATTGTTGAACATCTCATTCCACACATATGCGCATTAATATGCTGCTATATGGGAAGGTTTTCCACAAGATTTTGGAACCTGGCTGCAAGGTTTTGCTCCCATTCAGCCACAAGAGCATTAGTGAGGTCAGGCTCTGATGTTGGGTGATAAAGCCTGGCATAAATTCTGCAATTCAGTTCATCCCAAAGGTGTTGGACAGATATACACCTACATATACAGGCCATTTAAGTTCTAACACACCAAACTGAGAAATACATTTCTTTATGGGGCATTGTCATGTTGAAACGTGGGGGGGGGGTCTTCCCCAACTGTTGCCACAAAGCACACTATTGTCTAAAGAATATACGTTTAATGATGATGCATTACGATTTCCATTAATAGGAAGTAGGGGGCGTAGCCCAAAATATAAAACATCCCAATGCCAAAAGTACACAAAGTTATGTATCCACATACTTTTGGCCCTATAGTGAATGTGCACATGAGAACAGTATGTACAGGTAAAACATCATACAGGTTTTGCATCACTCCTTGTCCGTTTCAATTCTTACATTCTCTCATTTGGATAATCGTACAAGTTGGAAAGGGCACTTCAACACATTTTCCTTATTAAACCCTCTTTTTTATTCACTCAAAAACATACTGAGAGTTAAGGGGTTAAAGAGGAGGCAGTGGGAGGTAGAGGGGGACGGAGTGAGTAGAGATGGATGGATGGATGGAAAAGGGAGGGAGGGAGAGAGGGAGGGTGACTGTCCCCGGTCCTGTGTGGCTAATTACTCTATGGGCTGTCAGAGAACAGCCGCGGCTCACTGACTATATTCACACTGCATTACTGGCCTCTCACACACACACACACACACAAATTAGCAGACATTCACACAAACAAACCCGAATTCAATCCGCATAGATGAGCGCGCATGCAGACCGCCAGCTTGAAAAATGGAACAAACACACACAAACAATCAGCCCCCCCTCTTCGCCTGAACACACACACACACACACACACACACACACACACACACAAACATAGTGCATGGCACTATCTTTGTGGGGACCCGTCATTGACATAATGCATTCCCTAGCCCCTTACCCTAACTAAATGCCTAAACTTAACCCTTACCCTAACCCTAACCATAACCTAATTCAGTCCTTCCAGAAAAATGAGTTTTTTTGTGAAAAAAAATCCTTGATTATGCGGCACGTTTTCTTAAAAATGTGATGGAATATGCGGGATATTTATGCAATTTTATGCGATGAAATTGCGGGAACTTGCAAAAATTGCAGTTTCATCATGGCTTCATCGCGGGGTTTGCAGCTTTTCAATGATGTTCACGTCGCGTAATTACGTCACTTCATAATGTTCCCATGGCAACAGGGGAAAATGGATGCTTTTGTGTGAAGTAAACATTTTTCAACTTTCTGCTAAGATATATGTGACTTTTTTGCAACGAAAATGCAGGGATTATGAAATAATGCAAGCCCCGCATATTTTGCACGGAAATCGGCAATTTATGCGGCGAAAGTGCAGCGTATTTGAAAGAATGCAGCCCCCGCATAAATATGCGGACTTTGGCTGATTATGCATTGAATTATGCGATCACATAATCACGTTTTTCTGGAGGGACTGCTAATTCTAACCCTAATCCTAAAACCAAGTCTTAACCCTCAAACAGCCCTTTAAAGTTGTGGGGTCCAGCATTTTGGCCCCACAAAGCTGTCCGGACCACACAAGTATACTGTATTCCCGGTTTTTGGACCCCACGAATATAGTTAAACAAGAACACACACACACACACACACACACACACACACACACTATATATACACCCCCACAGCCTCCCAGAGCTGCACCACACAGCGCCTGGCCGCTCTGCTTCCTGCTTATATCCCCACCACAACCCCATTCCACCCCCTTCTCTGTCTCTCTCACACACACAAACACACACACACACACAGACACAAACACACACCCTCCCCTCCCCTGCTGCCGCACCGCCGGCCCATTATCGATCCCCCGCCTCTCCCTGTGCCACATAAATAATCGACAAGCAATTACCCGCCCACTCCCGCTGCCCCCGGCTTTGTTTGGGAGGCGCAGGGGCCAGCGCTGGGGGGAGAGGAGGGAGGAAGAGCCGGGGATGCAGGCGTGCAGCTCCACAGTGGTAGCCAAGAGGTTATTGGATCCTTAGTTTAACCATGTATCTTACACACACACACACACACACACACACACACACACACACACACACACAGGCGTGTACTACAGCACACTGAAAAAGCTAAATATGAGATCAAATCCTGCTGAGGAAGATAGGAATGGGTGGAAGAATGGGAAGAAAAGTGCAGTGGTCTGGTGATGCAAACTGGCAGGTTATTAACTCCTACAGTTTCTCCCACTGACAAGCTTTTTTTTTTTTTTTTTTTTTAAATCTGAACATTGTTGCATTGTAATTTCCACATTTACATGTGCTCACATCAACTGGGGCCTCTTATGCCGTATGTGTGTATAGGATGTGGGTGTTGGGCTTCATTAATGATGAATGATTAATAATGCTGGTATTTCAAGCCAGGGCAGGGTTGCCATTTCTATAGCTAGCTGTGGCCGGTCTGACGTAGAGATTTTGGTTGCAAGTGAGTGTGTGTTTGCATCCGTTTCTAACCTGTCAGTGTAATGTGCGTCCCGGTGCTGCGGCAGACCCTGCTTGCGTCTCTGGCTGGATGAAGAGGAGCTGCCCGCAGAAGGCAGGTGAGCTTCTAAGGCCGCTGGATTCCTAACCGCTGCAGCCAACGCCTCCTGGCGAGCACGCAGCAAGTCTGAATAAGGAGAGAAGAGACAAAACAGAGAAAGCACAGCAGAGAGAGAGAGATGGGAAGATGCAAGTTGACATGATAAAGATGATGAAGGATTAAGTTGAGGAAAGAAGAGAAGAAAAAAGCAGAGGAGAGGCAAGAATTGAAGGGGAGACAGAGAGGGGAGGATAAAAACAAATTTAGTATTGAGCTGCTCACAGTAAGATATTAATGGAAACTCAGCTTTGCACTTTGTATTTTTAAACAGAAAATCCTACTGACTTTACATTTCACCAGCTTGTAGTTGATGGCTTATATTAAGTGTTGCTTATTAGCTGTAAGCGTGAACATTACAAGTTTTCAGGCAAAATAGCAGAAGTGAAGCATAGTTTAAAAAGTTGTTTGTTGTCCTGTCGTGAAGGATGTAAGGGCTAAGTATACAGGTAGCTCATAAAAACATCCAATAAGTATTTTTTTTTCATTAATACTGGAAATGATTGTTATGCCTTGTTTAATCCCCATTTTACATCCATATACACATTCAGACACTTATGAGCACATAAACGTACACACACTGAACAAGGATAAACAAAAACAACATTTTGGCAGGGGTGTATGAAATTAGCACATAGTGCTAAGTCCATCTGTCACGCTTTGGAATTGAGCTGACCAGTTTCAAGCAAATGTGAGGAAATAAAGAGGTGGAAGTGGAAAAAATAGAAAGGCTAGAAAGACAGGATGAGAAATGATGGTGTGATGTTTTCAAAACAAATAATGACCAGTCTTTTTTGTACGATAGATACGATACTTTATTTACCCCTCCCCACCTCCGCCAACATCACGCCTTCTCCCTCTATCTCTGCTTGCCCCCTCTCTCCACCTTCCGCCCTCTACCACTCGCCTCATTCCATCTTTTTCTTCGCTCATTCCCTCTATCCCTCTCCCAGCAACGGTTCTCTCTCGCTCTCATAGGAGAAAAGGCCTCATCATTATCAGCCAGGCCAGGCCACACCAGGAGACATGGCTTCTAATGAGAGAAAAATCCATGCTGCTCTCACTCTTCCCCCTCTCTCTGCCTCAATCTATCTCTCTCTCTCTCTCCGCTCTTCTCCGCCTCCCCTCCTCCCCCTCTTTTTTAATTAGACAGATCCCTCGGGAGCTAGGGGCCATTTCCGCCGCCGGTACGGGTGTGACGTGTGTTTGTGTGTGTCTGTGTGATTTAGGTGCTTGCATGTGCGTGCCTGACTGTGTGTGTGTGTGTGTGTGTGTGTGCTGAAGCAGTTGAGCGGGCGCCGGGCGGGGGGGTCGAAGCGACAGATATTAATGCGGCCTAGCTCCGGTGTATCGATCTGTTTGCTGCGCCAGGCCGCAGGGGACTCGGCTGGCGGCAGACAAGGGGGTGTGTGTGTGTGTGGATAAGGGGGGTGGGGGGGGGGGTTGTGAGAGATAAGGGAGGGATCAGAGGGAACTGGAGCCCCAGAGCGCACGCACAAACACACACACACACACACACACACACACACACACACACACACACACACACAGTCTGTTGTGCAGTACATACAGTAGTTCAGGGATGACAGGGTGGAAGAGTTGACCTCTATGAGTTTTCTGTGGTCACAATCCCACCTCACCAATTATTTTGTATGACTGGGTCAGTTGTAGCGATTTAGTATTTCACTTCCATAAAGTTTGGGGACTTCCGAGGGAGAGATTTAAAAAAAGAATGGGAGATCAATGCTGCAGAGCCCAAGATATACTGACTATATTGCAGCCAAAATGTAAGAAACCCTAACTTTGGGCAGCAGACCTTAATTAGTTGAGCTCTTAAAACACTGTAACCTACAATTCCCATAATGCAACTGAACAGCGTCTTTCGCTACTCTCCCTGCCTTGTAAACACCAATGTCTTTTTAACTCTACCTGCCCAGTTTATAACGCAAGCTTTGTACTTTCTACAACCACAGACTGAGTAATACTGTGATTATTAAATTGACTTTAACCAGGCTCAAAGCCAGAAAAATACTGAGGTTATGAGTCCAAATTCCACCAGCTGAACCCCACTGACCTAAGCCACAAACCAAACTGTGAGGGATTTTTTTAAAATCTTACACTTTATGAATTTATTTCACCATTCAATTATATTTTCTTTCATTTTAAAATATTAAATTCTATCACAATTACTTTTTTACACTGCTAGGTATGTAATTGTGGTAAAGCATACTAAACTATGTTTATTTTATTTCAGTCAAAGATATTTAGTGTAGATTTGATGCAAGTCTTCAATGGTAGCTAGGGCCCTGACTTTGATGTACAGTCAGTCGGGTGCCCCTTTAAACCCAAACAATACAAGCTATATAAAACAGTGGAAATTCAAATTCTCCATTTCTCTTCTTATACCATTCTCTTTTTATCCCGTGCATGTTTGTAAAGCTTCACTCAAACCCTGGGTCCATATTTTGCTCTTTCTCTCTCTCTCCCCCGATCTCTCTAATTCTCTTTCATGTGAACTGAGAAGACCAGGGTCACCTGGGGCTCTACCCTTCTGTGTGTGTGTGTGTGTGTGTGTGTGTGTGTGTGTGTGTGTGTGTGTGTGTGTGTGTGTGTGTGTGTGTGTGTGTGTGTGTGTGTGTGCGTGCGTGCGTGCAGAGTAGGTACTCAGATTCACAATTTCCCCCTCTAAAAATCTTGGTGTTGCAGCTACTGGAACACAAGGGGAGAGTCCCATCATCTGCAAATTAAGAGTCCTAATTAAGGACACACGCATGCACACGCGCGCGCACACACACACACACACACACACACACACACACACACACACACACACACACACACCTTCTCTGCAGGAGTTATTTCAGGAGGTCCCAGTTTACCACTCGGACCCATCCCGCTTATCCCTCTTTTGTGCCATCCCATTTTTCTCCCCACCATCATTCCTGGTGTTGGGCCTAAATCCCCTCAGTTAAGCCAGGGTTTTCTTGGTGTGAGAATGCAGAGGAGCGCTGCACTGATGCAGCTTGGCCGGCCTCGTGATGGATTTGGCGGACTGGCAGGTACACAAAAGCTGACATCCATCCGCTAAAGCGCACCATACCCCAGAAAATTAAGCATCTTTTCAGAAAGAGGTATTTAGCCTGTATCATAGGCTTAGCAAGCAGTATATATGAGGCAATTTTGTCGCACTGACTGTCTTGAACCGTCTGTACTTTGACCAATCACATGCTGGAGTTTTCAGTCTCTTTGGGATGATGATGATGATGATGATGATGATGATGATGATGATGATGAAGAGATGATGTGTGCAGTTTCATGTTTCAAATCAGATTAAACTGCAGTGGACAAAACAGAAGCACGCCTCTTCCATCCCACCCCTCCCTTCACTTTCATCTGGATATCTACCCCCACTTCTTTTTTTTCCTTTTCTCTCTCCCTCACCTTTCATCATATGAAGAGGGAGGGAAAGTACTCCTGGCTATTTCTACAACACTGCCACCCCTCCACCCCTATTTTAGCCCCCCACTCCCCTTCCCTACTCTTCTTTTGCCCATCAGGTCCAGAGAGGACCTCTCAAACAACACCTTGCACCTACACATTCATACACACATTCACACAGAGTTCCTCCTCACCCCTGCCTCTTTCACGTACACACTTTAATTTTCTGTGCCCAGCACTTCAAACACATGAAAGGATCCTCTGCGGGGACCAAGGCTAAAGGGAAAGTTGGAGGTGGGGGTATGGAAAAGGAGGAGGAGGGGAGAGAGTATAAAAGCAGTGCTTGAGATGGAGATGTGTAGGAGAGATGGTGGTGGTGGTGGTGGTGGGGGGCCCGAGGGGGATGGAAGAGGGGGTCACAGGGGCCCCATCAAAGACCAGGTCAATGTCAAGGGGCTCTCGCTGAAGTGATTCACGTCAGCCTCTCAAGAGACAAAACAGCCGTCCCTCTGTCCCACCTCCTATACGGTTTGTGTCTGAGAGTGTCAGTTTCAAGCTCTGACTGTTAATTGGAGAAAGAGAGGATGTGAAGGTAGTGTTTTAATAAGTTTTCTACATAAACTTGTAGGCAGTCGGTGGATAGACGGAGGAAGTTGCCAGGTGTGGAAGAAAAGGAATATTAGTAACACCAAAGGCTTGGCTGTCGGGGAGCATTGGCAAGCATTGGCAAGGCTGCCGCTTAGAGGATCTTACACACACAAACACAACAGGGAATGTAAACACATACGTCGCTAAGAGGAAATCTTACCATGAAGTTGTGTTTTAAATGGTAGTTGTATTTAAGTGTGTGACCTGATCATCATTAATAAACCATAAACTTGTATGTATGGGTTTTTTTCCCTTCTTGCTCTGGGGGAAGTTATTTAATCACTCTTCCCTCGCCTCTGTCCCTCCCTCATTTCCTTTGAACATTTTTCTCTTTAGTTTTTTTTTGTACTGTATTCCTGGTTTCTCCTTACCTCTTTCTCTTCTTCTTATGCACATAGAAAACTTTTAAGTGTAGCTTGGAGGAGGAATGCATGTGTGCAGAATAAAGGACAGTGTGGAAACTATCAAACAGTTTGGAATGTGGAAGTGAAGAAAGGGAGCGAGTGTGTCTGTATTGCGCCAGAGCGTCTGTTTCATACCAGCAAGGTTTCTGGGAAAGGAAGCCAGCGATCAGACTGCACCCTGGGCCATAAAACCCCCACAATGCACTGCATCTTGCCTCTAACTCCTCTAAGACACGGGGAAAAGGCAATTAAAGTGTTTATAGGCTTCACCCCCTACATTTGCAGCCAGCAATTAAAAATCATTACTAATCAAATAAAAATAAAAGTAACTCAAACTACCAGGGCATCGATTGGATTTATGCTACTGTGAAAGAGCTTATAATGACTGGTAGGACCTAATGTTACATTCTTTACAAAAATGTGAGAAAAGGGTAAAACAGTGAAATGAATATAAAGCCAACTTATAAAATCCAAAGGAGGCAACTTTTTTCATTTTCCCCTCTATCAAACTACATTTCTCTCAAGTTGAAACCAGTAACTTTTATGTGACTGTAGAAACTGAGAAAAACTGGGACACACTGGTGGTTTCCAGGGTGTTGGGAGATTTACAGGGTTGGCAGGCAGCCAATAAGAGCTCCTGGATCAATCGCAGTGTTGATGCATGCAAAGCCTTGTGGGTGTTGTTAACGGAGAGCCATGGTGGTCAGAAATCACCCTGAGTGACACTTTGACACGGGGTGGGCAAGCATCGCAAATAGAAATGTCAGTCGTCTCCATGGCTGGGGTTTAACAATGGCAGGAGTGTGGCACACCTTAACATGGTACCTTGAACACAGTGCTACACTCAGGGGTTACAAAGTAGCACTGGATCGCAGTGACTTGGTCACAGGTGACGGAAGAGGTGTTTTTTATAGAAGCTGGTGAAGTGCTTCCAAACGAAACTCTTTTAGTTTGAAGTAAATCTCAAGTAACTTCAAACTACTGAACTAAAAAAAAAAAAACTAAAAGAAAAAGTCAATTATATTCTGAATTTAAAAATCAACCGTGCACTGAGGGATGTACAGTAATAACAAGATAACTTTAGTGTGAGAATGATAACCGTACACACACCTACAAATACAGAGCCTGTGGACTGACCGTGGCCGGGCAGACCCATGCTGCTCGCCAGCTGGTAGAGCCGTTGCTGCTGATCCTCATAGGACCCTTGCTCGCTGAGCGCTGACATCATGCGCCTGTAGTGCTCCTCAGGGCTCATGTGGCCGTGGCTGCCACCTGCCTCCACCACCGGGCTCTGGGAGTTCTCTGAAGAGAGGAGACACTTATATTATGACCAATCAATGACTGTCAATATCAAACTCATCAGGGGATAAATACTAACTTGAAACAGCAGGCTCTGAACCTCTATGAAGCTATTACCTCAATGTTGTACATTGAACTATCTTCTCAGCATATGATTAAATAATTATGTGTTCATCCACGTCTACATTTATCTCCATGTCAGTCATGATTGTGAGGAATTTGCCTCAAGCTCATACTCAATGCATCAAATTTACTACGCAGATTCAAACAGCAGCCAGAGGTCACACATTTGGAAAGTTTGTAGTTGAATACCCAATACACAATACTTTCTGAACAGTGTCTATGCTTAAACACCAACATTTCATTTGAGTAATTCTGAGCACTCGGAGGTATTTGACAATTTGGAGGGAAGGAATGTATTTTTTTTTTTTTTTTAATTTTGGATTATAATATAGGTGTAGTTTTAGGATAAAAACTAATTCTTGTGCATTTAAAAAAAATAAAAAATATCACAAAATGCAATCCTGACACATTGCCATTGTAAAAAACACAGAGCAAAAGATTACCCAGATATAATTCATGCACTTTCTATCTTGCATTTTTTTGATGATTATGGCACTCTCTAAAGGGAATGCTTCCTTAAATATTAGCCAGAAAACATGCTTGTACACAGATTATTCATTAGGATGACAGTACTGAAGGACTGGAAACCTCACATACAGCCATGCATTGTTAATGGTCTGAGTCCGACACTAGCACCAACTCACTATTTCTCTGACAGAAAGAACAGCAGTAACCATGCAGTGACGTTTGCATACTGTAGGGTGATACGGTTAAATATGGGGCGGTTTATTGTACTGTATTTTCACTTTTTTAATGCAGACTACAAAAAAGGGCTCAGCTTCTTCCATTATGTGTGTATGTGCATGTAGAACTGCTGTGCTGTGTTTAAGGTGTTGTGAAGATGCTATGGTGTATGATATCTATCCAGCTGTCAGTCCCCACACTTAATCTCTCTCTCTGACCTCCCTCCTCCCTCTCTCTGTCAATAGTAACATGATCTAAGGTAAGGGTGGTGGGGGATATGGGGAGTTGGTTTGGGAGTTAGATAGAGGAGGGAGAAAGAGGATGATGAGGAGGGAGAAGCAGAGGAAAGCAGGGGTTATTTTTACCACCCTCCTTCTTATTGAAACCTGAGCCTGGCCCCGGGCAGGCGAGCAGGAGTGGCGCTGAGGTGGGTTGGAGGTGCGGGTGGTGGGGGAGCAAGCATGCAAGCAAGCATCTCTGTCTCCACTGCCAAGCTCCAGCTAATCCACCTCAAGTGTATGTGTTTGTGTGTTTGTGTGTATGCGTGCACGCGCAACTGTCTGAAGTTTTCTCGCACTCTAAACACAGTAGGGGGTGCCGACTTTGTAACAGAAAGAAAAACAGACATCATTTACACAGCGGCATCCAATCTCTCCAGCTCCATCCCTACGCTACCCTCTTTGTCTCTCTCACTCAAGCTATTTCTCCACCTGCATTAGTCATTAAAGGATAATGTCTGTCGCCAAACTAGGAGGCAAGAAGATATGCATAGAAACACACATACAGGTGCAGAGTCAGGGTTTGAGTGTGTACAGAGCTTAAGGTTAAGACACAGGATCAGATTCAGTTTTGAAATGGCTTAAATGCACTTCTTCTATAACTGTCTCCCTTATGCAAATATACAGCAAGGAAAGAATATATGCAAGACGTGCACACACACACACACGGTTGTGTCTAAGTAAGACTATAATGGCCAGGAATGATTGCCTCTCTACACAGAGGAAGAGGCTCCAGGCAGGGCTGCTGTAAGTGAAAGGTCACCCAGAGGGCAAAGGTCAACGCTCAGCCTGGTGTTGTCAAATAATCAGAGCTATTTGTGCCACTATATGTGTGCTGATGATGTTGTTTGGCTTACACGTGCTCCTGGCGTGTGTGTACAGTATATGCATGTTGTTCAGGTGTCTCCAAGAGATGAGGCTGGATGTGTGGTGAGCTGCCCTTGGTTTTGCGGTTTGGCCTGCTGTATAATGCATCAGTCAGGAAGTCTTCATCAGGAGCCCAGAGGGACAGGCCCGGTGGCTGTGCTGCCTCCATGCCGGGCGCCTGGTTTCACGCCACATGAGGGAGATATGAATAATAGAGGACGCCGACCGGATTGCAGCATTACAGAAGGGCATTGTATTGCCAACGTTTGCCTTCTTAAGATCCATTATTTATGTTGTTTTCATGTCATATAGAGAGCAGATGAAAAGGTAACAAAGTGTGTATATTAGGAATCAGCTGCAAAAACCATATGATTCAATATACAGGGGCTATTATTTAAGCTATTATATCATTTACATATTATATTACTGTATGTGCTGCTTTTGGAGGAAATCAGAAATAACCACCAATGTTCTGTCTTCCTGTTAAGGGTCAGTTTGCTTTGGGACTACTTTCTACGGCAGATGTAGTCCCACTGAAAACTGTTCAAATCAAGTTTTTTAAATGTCATTTCTCAATGTTTTGAGCACCACAAATTCTCCTTTTATGGTGCTCAAAACATCCATTTTATTGGGGTAGCAGCAGAATCTCAGAGACAAACATCAACAGGTAAAACTAAAACTGTCTTCATGGTTCCTTACTAGATGTGTCATGATTTTGATTTTAAATAAAAAATTTATCAAAATAAGCTTTCGATTTTGACTATCAAAAGAAGCAGGATCGACGATTTCCCCCAGTCGCGCTTTTTTTCCCTCCACCCCCACCTACTTGCGCACGTCACAGCGTAGTTTACCGGCTTGTAGCATGCAGCTAAAGACACAGGGTAACTTAAGCTTACCAGTATCCTGCAGCTGCTCTTTTCCAGACACCATGGCCACTGCCGGAGTCGGAGATATCGGAGAAATAGAACTGGAAAATCCTCCTGCTTCCCTGAAGTCACCGGTGTGGCAACATTTTGCCTTCCTCATGAGTGAGTTATGTAAACAAACAACGAACGAACGAAAGCATGTGGGCTCCGATGGTACTTCATGGTGCATTCAATTGCAACTCGGTAAACTAATAGTGCTTTCCCTTGCACCTTGTTCATTTTGAAAAACTCAAACTGTTGATATAAAGAACCCTTCTGCCATCTGTGGCTCCTATTGTGGCATTGCCATCACTGCTGAAAAGAAATGTTTGAATCGAAAGTCGAATCGTGACCTCAAAATCGAAAGTCAAATTGAATCGTGGAGAATCATAACACCCCTATTCCATACCATTAAATGTATGTGAGAAAATACTGTTTTGGAAATTTTACTTTCCCTGACGTGTGTGCGTGCGTGTGTATGCAACTGTAAGTGTGTAAGAGAGAGGAATGGAAATGTGTCTTTAAGTATGTGACATACTGAGACACTCTGTGTGTGTGTGTGTGTGTGTGTGTGTGTGTGTGTGTGTGTGTGTGTGTGTGTGTGTGTGTGTGTGTGTGTGGTGTGTGTGTGTGTGTGTGTGTGTGTGTGTGTGTGTGTGCGTGCAAGGCAGTGTACATGCGTCCCGTGTCTCCCTCTTCTTCACTCTGCAGCTTCCATCCTTTCTCAATCACTTTAACACTCAGCCATCCTGTCTTCTTCCTACAATTTTCACTTGTTTCCTTATAGAAAATGCACGTCCAAGCACATCTGTAACATCACAACACACAAATACTCTACGTGGTCTTACCTTTGGGGGATACGCTACGAGGCTTCTTGTCAGAGGGACACTCGCTGCTGCTGTTGGGAGAGAAGCTTCTTCTCTTGCCTAGAAGGTCATCTGTAAACACACAATAAGAGAAAGAGCCATCAGTAAAAAGAACGAAGTAAAAGCTTGATATTGCAGCTCTGCTCTATGCCTACCTGTATACATGGCGGCTGCT
Source organism: Sander lucioperca (assembly GCF_008315115.2). Lineage (NCBI taxonomy): Eukaryota > Metazoa > Chordata > Actinopteri > Perciformes > Percidae > Sander > Sander lucioperca. The sequence continues at coordinate 6,140,948 of NC_050184.1, read as the reverse complement.
TCGGAAATGCAGAGTTAGAAGAGAGTGTGAAAAGGAGCCAAAGAGAAAAACAAAGTGATAGGTGGAGAAAAAGAGAGAAACAGAGCGAGTGAAGCGAGCCACGGGCGTCTGGAGATGTGCCTGTTCTGTCAGATATGAGAGGTGGCCTGCAACGCCGTGACTGACAGATCTGCCCGGCTCATTCGTGTGTGTGTGTGTGTGTGTGTGTGTGTGTGTGTGTGTGTGTGTGTGTGTGTGTGTGTGTGTGTGTGTGTGTGTGTGTGTCTATTTGAAAGAGGAGGGAGGAGGGTTCTGTCTTTCTGTGTCTCCTCCAACGTCTCTTTCCAACTGTCTGTTCTCAAGTGTTTTCACTGTTCTTCCTCTCTCTTTTCTTTTCTTTCTTCTCTTTTTCCAGATGTTGGCACAAAAGCCTCTGACTGAACTAAAGTGCATGAGAGCCTCTCAGCTGCTTGGGAAATCCGACTCAGCTTACATTATGTCTTTATCATGTCTTTACTTTTAGTTTTACTCCCTTCTCTCTGGTTGTTGTCCTCCCCTCATATATCGCACTTCTGATCTTCTTGTCTAATTTCTCCATCTGCTTCCTTCTCTTTCTCCTCTAGGTGTGTTTGAAACCTCCTCCTATTAACACCCTCCCTCGTCTCTTCCTCCCTGTTCTCCCCCCCTACCTCCTCCCCTGCCACCAAAGAGGAGCATCTAGTGTACAATTACAGCACCCCCTACTGCCTCCTCCTCCTCTCCTCCCCTCTCATCCCTGTGTTCCTTCCCGCCCAATCGCCTCACCCCCACCCCCCTCAAACACACCTCAAATCAATACGGGCCTAATCAGAGAGAGAGGGGATGCAGAGCACATCGCATGCAGTGCCGGCAGGAAGGAAAAAGCTGTTTGTCATAGCTCTATCTCTCTCTCTCTTTCTACTTCTATCTCATGCACTGCTCCTTTTCTCTGACTCTGTTTCTTCCTCTACACAGACAGCCAAGCCACAAAAGCAACTGCTTTCCTCCTTTCTCTTTCTCACAAACAACATTTAGCGATTTCTGTCATGTGTCCACCTCTGATATTATTGTTACCTTAGCAACGGGCAGACAGCCATCAATAGAGGAGCGAAGCTGTAGTGGAGGCTGACCTTTAACCCTTAACCTATCAACCAAACTTATGTTCTTTCTTCTCTTTAACGAGACACAGACAAGGAGGGGAAAGAGACAGAAAAACATTAAGACAGGACTCAGAGGATTTTGTTGGGCTCCTGAAGGAGCCCTGATGTTGATGAGAGGGCGAGCGAGCAAACGAAAGAGGGTGAGGGGGGAGGTTCACTAATGATCCAGTGTTTGATGTTGCCTCTCAGGTCCTGAGGAGATCCACTATACCATCTTTAGAAGACGGTGTGGGTGTGTGTGTGTGTGTGTGTGTGTGTGTGTGTGTGTGTGTGTGTGTGTGTGTGTGTGTGTGTGTGTGTGGGGGGGGGCCTTAATGGACAAGTGCATGCACACACACACGCAATCTCTTTCACAATTTCTACTTTTTTTGTCATTTCCTTTGTGATATGTCATTCTGTTATTCTTTTCATTTTCATAGCATGTTCAGTATATTTCTTTCACTGGTTCTTTAAAAAAAAGAAGAAACACACAAAAAGGTTTCCATCTATCCTATTAGTGGAATATTAACAAAGACAGAGAGCACCCCCATTAGTTAAACCCCCTCTTCTATCAAAACACACACACACACACACACACCAAGAGCCTCTCATGATCAAACACACACGAGTCGTGTCTTGAGCCAACCTCACTCAAGACACTGCGTCTACTGAGCGAGTGCCCGAGGGCCAGAGATTTGAGGGCGGAAAGCTTTTAAAGCCAATTAAATGGGGCTTCTTAGAGCACCGGCGCTCCCTTTTAATGCCAAACCCTGAGCTCTGCTAGCGTCTATGCTAACCCTTTTACTCCCACTAACACTGCTTACAGTCAAGGTTGCTACCCCGAGCATTTCCCTACCACCTTAATATTCCTGAAGTGGTTAACTTCAGTGGTTCAGTGGTTATGGAGTCAGGAGTTGACTGTGATTTACCTGTCAAAAGAGTGCAATAATAAGGTGCAAATAGCATTAGTTGCTCTGCTATAGCTCTGTTTATTCCATTCCTGGTCAACAAACTTTTTTTTCCGACCACCCAATATTGTAGCCTCTGCCTCAGCTCCTCCTTGCTAGTAAACCTCCTCCTTGTCTGCTGTTCCTCCCACTGAGAGAAAAGAGGGATGAAAACAGAGGGACAGATAGAAAAAGAGGAAACAGCAGGACGTAAACCACTTCTCTTCATGTGACACCACCAGGGCAAACCAACCGTCAGGCGTTCCTCTTTCTTTCTTACTCTCTGATTTCCTCTCCTCCCTCAAACTTTAGTCCTCTTCCTTTCCACTCTCCAGCCCATGGAGCGTGGTGACAGCTCAGACAGCCAGACTCCTTAATTCCTCTCTTACTCCGTTAATCTGTCATCTTTATCAGGCCGGGGAGGGGGGGCTGTGTGGAGAGAAGGGGGGGAGTGACAGGCGGGGACGTGGGGTGGGCCGCCAGCCGCAGCCCCCCGATCAATCTCCACATTACAGCTGACAGAATGGTGCTAATAACTTATTGATCCCCCCTCCGTGCGCCGGGGCCTCCGCCGGCCCTGAAAGCCCTGCCATTGATTGGCTTACAGGCCGATGCAGCTGAAAGAGGGAGGGGAGGATGGAGGAGGAATGGGGGTGGGTGATGGAGATGGGGAGAGAGGCACTTCTATTCACGCCGAGGAGAGGATGCGCCACCTCTAACGTGTGTGACTGCACACACAGTAACATTGTTCCACTGTTTGTCATTTTCTGTCTTTTTTAGCAGGAAGAGAGAAACTAAGGCTATGTTTAGACGGAAACGATCTGAAGAGAAAACGCAAAAGTGGCGTTGCATTCTCACTTTTTATTCTGCGTTTAGACAAGAGTTGTGGGGGGGAAATCTGCATGCATATGGTGACGCAAAAGTGTGTGAAATTCGATGTAGTATGCATGCCAGGCGGCTAGGTGGCACTGCCACACAACACCACCAAGGCCGCGCGCCTACGTAGAACCTTCGCGAAACCAAAACATTTCGAAGCAAACAACAAAAGCTTGTCTGGAAAGACGAGGAGGGGCAGTCGACCGTGATAAGCCACAGCACAGCACCCATGGGAGCACTACCAATATCCTGAGCCTCGCAGCCCTTCAGCCGCTGCTTGAGCGCGAGAGGCAGCGGGCAGAGGAGGCTGAAGCAGACCCTCCTCTGCCCGCTGGCCGCTGCCACTCGCTCTCTCTCTTCATCTGCAACGTTGTAGCCTACTCTGGCTCAAATGAATAGCCTACATATGGTCATCGAACTATAACAACCTTATCCACATTGTCGAAATCATTTAAATATTGAGCCATTACATTGAAAATCTTTTAGATAACAGGAGCCTATAATTTCTGTAGCCTACTCCATAACAACAGACTACCTGGATGCCTTTTTCTCGTCTCTCTCCACACCGCTGTCTTCAGACTTTTGCATTTTTACCCTACGGTAACGCGACGGTAGAGCGTTTTTAAGATTTCCACTCTGGAGGGCGGTTTCACTTTTTCGCGTTTTTAAGCCCCAAAAACGCCGTCACCGTATGAACGAAAGGCACATCCGATAAAATATTTTTTCATTTTCACCCGCGAGCGTCATCGAGTAAACAGGGCCTAAGAGAGGTGGAGAACGAAGAACGCAACTAAAGAAGAAGAAGAGAAAATCATGGGAAGAGAAGATTGGTACAGGTAGTCTACTGACTAAAATATGGCTGACCTTTAAGTAAAAATCTGTCACACTGTCACATAAAAAAATGCCCCCTTTACAACGCAGTATATATGTAATACAAAAAAAAAAAAACTAAACCTACAGGCTATTTATGCAAGCTTTTATTTTTGTCGCTCTAAAGGCCCTCTGTCAGGTATGTACAGGTTGTGATGCACAAGATGGTTCCAGCAGCAGTAACAGTGGTTTGTTTACAATAAGTCCTGGGCTGAGACAATTATTAATTAATTTGAACAATTTTACTCTTGTGAAGCACTTTGTTTTATAAAAGGCTCTATATTGAATAAACTTATATTATTAGTTATTGCAACCATAGTTATGAAGTTGTAAATTACTAATTACTTTGTCTTAATCATAATGTGATTAAATTATTATCTGATAAAAGCTAGAACTAGACAGTACAAGTCACTTTTTAGTTAGTCAAGTCAATCTAAATGGAAAAAACATTGATGGACCAAAAAAATCAACCTCTCGCATTATAAAAAAAGTTAAGGTAATATACGTTTTTAATCACTTGGTGTTTTCTGCCATTTTTAAATGACTGCTTTCTTTGTCTAATCGTTCTGTGTATGTTATCCCAGTGTTCATTTGTCTCTCATCTGTTGAATTTCTATCTAAAACCAAAGTAACACGTTTCACAAGTTCACTAACTGATGTCAGTACTGAAAATGTAACAATGCCATGTTAAGTGTTACTTAGCAATGCATTACTCTAAAAGTCAGGATGAGCAGAAAAAAGTAGTTTGACCAAAATAAAAATATGTAAAATGAAATGCAAAAACACCACTGAATGTTGAGCACTGAGGATGGTGGTGACATGATAAACGAAAGAAACAGGACTTTCTGGTAGAAAAAAGTATGTATTTTCACTATTTACTTAGAAACTTGTTTTGGCACCTTGACAGAAGCATTAGCATTGCTTCATGAACAATAACCATGGAAAGCTATTTTGTTATGGCAGTACAATTACATTCCTGTTAAGCAGTGGGATGTTTTAAAATATTTACGACCCACATTTCCCTTTTTTGCATCTGTATGACAAAGCTAATCAGCTATCAGAAATCCTGAAGTGTTTACTTTTGTTTCTTTGCTAATTGTGTAAACTAGCTGGTAATACTTTGAAAACAATGCTCACTCACAATCAGTTTGAAAAAAAAGGTCTTGCACAAACACGCTGGGCTGCAGACTCACACGCAAGCAAACATCAAAAACCAGGCATTTAAAGCCACACACGGAAAGGTGCACACACACAAAAATGTGCTCAAGCCCAAAACCACTGCTACAACCCCCAACCACACACACACACCGACAGGCTATAACTGCCTCTGGAAGTCTGAGTGCAGGGAGAAGAGGAGAGAGAGAGAGTGGCGGTCCAAAAACACCTTATCTGCCTGTTTGAGTCTCTGGTCTGACCGCAGAGCAACGGTTTACAGTCTCCACAGGCAGCCAGACTCTCAGTGTTGGCGCCCCTGCTCTCCCTCCTCCCTCCCTTCCATAGCCAGCGGCTGGGGAGTGAGAGAGCGAATGGGGGAGGGAGGGATGAAGAGGAGAAGAGAAGGAGGGAGGCAGCCCTCCTGTCTGTCCCTCAGATTTAATTAGGGCCCACTCCGGCACAGAGACGACCCGGCAAACGTGCTTCCCTTTCCTCCTGACCCACACACACACACACACACACACACACACACACACACACACACACACACACACACACAGGAGAGAGAGCTGTCCGCCGCCATAGCTGCCGCCTGTCCTCCCCTGATACCACCACAGCACTCATTCATCTCTCTTTCCTCTGTCTCTCTATTGCCAAAATGTTTCTTCCATCACTGCATCTCTGTCTCTCAGATTCTCTTTCTCCACAGATCATTGAATTACATTAAACACTTTTCAAGGATAAGTCAAATAGGATAGTTGACTGACAGAACAGAGTAAACTCAATATCATAGACAGAGAGCTGCGTTTACAGGCTCAGTCACATAATCCACTGCTCTAAAACTTCGTACACATTACACCAACCTATGTATTTGGAAGCAAATTTGAACCTGTGTTGATTTTGCGTTGGCATGCATCTGTATAACTATGTGTTATTTGTGTGTAATTGTGTGTTTGTGAACGTCTGTGCGTCTAATTTCACTGGCAGACAGAATTAGAGCCAGTGGCTGATCGGATTGGACTTGTTTACAGACACGGAGCGAGCGGCTTAGACAGCCTGTTAAATCTCCCTTAAATGCTCAAACCGACAGATTTTAGGGTCTTGGACCCCCCTTGGTGTAGGCCACTCTGTGCTCACCCTTTCCTCCTTCAACCCCCACCCACCCACTTCTTTCCCCTTGTGTCTTCCTCCATTAAGATAAATACTCAGGGCTCTGATTTCTCCATTAAGTTTAGCGGCTGATTAGGCCGGTATTTGGGTGGAAATCTGTCCCAAACTGGGATTTAAGACACTGGCTGGGGGCGGGCTGTTGAGCAGTCTAATACCCTCCACCTTCCATCCACACTGCCTGATATCACAGGCACCGTATGGACAATTAATCTGGCAGACAGAGGAAATGAGCACACAGAGAGAGGGTATGGAGGTGTTGGGTCTGGACTGATAATGGCACTAGCTGTGCTTCTGGCGAATAGTATAAAAATAGACAGGGTCAAACCCAGGGCAAAAAGGGAGCAAAGGTATGGTCCTCACTGATAAAAAGACAACTCATTATTTAATTAGGGGGAGAATATATATGTTTTGTACATTCTGATGGAATGTATTCAATTAAGCTGATTCTCTTTTCATAAAAAGTCAAAAGTCAGCTGATATTATAACAAATTCTAACTATTATTGTTTACGTTGATAAAAATTACTATAATTCATATGAAATTGACTTACATATAGGAGAGCATTGAGAAAAGACCTCCTGGCAGACATTTTAATGTGGAAAAAATAATACAAGAGCCTACAACAACATTGGAATATATTGTAAAATCCGTGCCAACATCAGAGTTGAGACAAATTTCATACTCCTCCACAAAACTCAGGACCTAAATGTGACTTATATACCACTTCAAAACAAAAGAAAATATAAAATTTTAAATATGCAATAATATGAATATGTTTGGGTTGCTTATAAATCATTTTCGACTTCAATCATACCATGTTGGGATACAGCACACGGCACAAACATACAGTATGTCATGAAAATAGGTACAACTAACCCATTGTGGCAGAAACATCCAGTACAGGTTGATCGCTGAATAGTGATATCCACAGAGGCTGTTTTACAAACATATGTCTTTGATGCCGGCACAATATCCTCAAACAACCTACTTGACAAATAGCTGTGATTAAATGCTGTCTGTGTTCTGTCTGTAAGCTGTAAGAAAAGCTCTTAGCCCATGCACACCATGGTTCCTCTGCTCACATGAAACTGGATTAAAAGCAAACAAAGCTATTTATTCAGAAGTAATTTAAAACAGGGGGTTTAACAAAAAATCCTGGAGTGCGGCAGAGAATGTGGGAAGAACATTAAGTAATCAACTTGAGAGCGACCTTCAGGAATTAGTAATAAGCTTATGTTAAATTCCCCCAAATCACATAAATTAGGGTAAATTAAATGAGTAATGGAATGTGTACATATGTTGCAGGAGATGTAAAGGGGGATATTTCATTAGCCTGGATGCAAAGTAAGAAAGGGGGAAAGAATAAAAAAGGAACGAAAAAGAAAGAAGACATCCTGACAAAACTTTAAACACACACACACACACACACACACACACACACACACACACAAAAACAGACACAGCATCTCCTACCTGTGTGTCCAGTACTGGTGTTGTGGTCAGAGGCTGACTGACCCTCGGGCATGCCGTGCTGTCTGGTGTGGTGCAGGTTGGAGATGATTGTAGAGAGGTCACTGTCACGACTGTAACACACACACAAACACACACACAGAGGAAAGAAAGGATGAACACATTTAAAAAGCAGCCCCAAACAAGCTTAATTCCACAACGCAATCCAAACAGGTGCGTGATAGAGCAGCTGATAAATTCTTACTATTTCACACACTACTTACCACAGAAGTCCGCCATCCAGACATCTCTCTAACATGCATAGCTCCACACAGAGTCAGCAGCTACAAGTGGCTGTCAACCGGCTCTTAGCTCTGAGGTGTGTAATACACTCTGACAGACTACCGCATCCAGCACTTTTGGGTCTCATCCCTACTCATCTTCCACACGCTAAGATGTATTAACGAACATATTCACAACTCATAAGTAGTTTAGAAGCTCAAAACCTGATTATGGCTCTTTTTAAACAGGGCCACTAACTGTTGTTTTAGAGAAATATGGCAATTGAATCATTTGAGAAGACAGATTATGAAAAACAAAATATCCATCAAGCCTTAAACAGGTCTTAGACACCTTAACAGGCTGAAAGACAGCATAATGAATCTGTTATATGACACTGGGCTTTAGGTCTTCTTTTCTATTGTCATGCCTACACTTCAACAGGAGGTCCTTCACAACAGTCAACTGTCCACAGGAGTCTCTCAAACTGTCCTTCCCTTCAGCACCCAAAGGAGAAGCAGGGGGAGGGTTTACAGATTAGGCCTATCTGGTTGGAGCCACTCTGGCCTTCTAAAGGCTCCACCAGCCGCCTCTCTAACCTCCCCACACCAGTAGACCCAAACAACTATTTCATTTACAATCTGATTACCATCCTGATCACATTAAATGCCATAATGATGGGAAATTGGCGCTTGGAGTTTGAGGGGAGTATAGCTGCCGTGCAATATAGTCACAGTGTAATGGCAAACAGCTTGTGGGGTGGGAGAGGTAAAGGGCTGAATATTTGTTAGGTTACATTCTAAATATCATTTATTGTTGAATGACTGTGACATATGTGCTACATGTAAGAGAGTTCCAAAGCCCAAAATAATAGGAAACTTCATGTTCTCTATCATTTTGTCCACAAAATAAGCCTAAAAACATGCAGTATTTAAACATGTCAGTTTGATGGCATCAGCATCCTCTCGTGTCAGCGGGAATCTCGTTTTTTGAGCTTAACTGGCAACTTTATTGAAAGCAGAATCCTCTATGAAGGGGGTCTGGTATGACACAGCAAGCACAGTTTATGGGACAGAAGCGGTGAATGGTTCTTAGCTGCCACCACTATGACGAGGCCACACTGTTTGCGGCTGCTGGATTTGGGTTTTTACAGTCCCATGATTACAGGCTCCTGCTGTAATGTCAGGCTGTCGGTCGCCAAGCTGTTTTCCACACGCTAACAGAAAAGATGAAGGAAAGTGTGGAGGGCCTAATACTGGCCATGCTGGCTTCACCAGTCACCTTTCAGTCACAGATAACCAATGACTCAGAAAACAGTCTCAGACAAAACAATCACCACTGGTTGCTAAGCAAGGAGATGCTTGATTGGACTGTGACTGCAAACTTTTTAGACTAATGATAGACTTGTTTTTTTTAGAGTGTAACTTGCTAAAATGAGTAGCTATTTGTGTCTGAGAGCCCAATGGTTTTCTTCAAAAAGAAAAGAAATGCATTTTTTTTTTTTTAAATAGTGCTTAAAGTCATATACTGTAATAATGTATCTGCGTCACCCAGTGACTCCAACAAAACACACATCACACACACTGCAGTTACACGCCCCACGGTGAGAAACTGCAGCCAAATCCATCAACCAGCTAGCTGCGTTATAACACCACCCTCTGCCCATCATTTAAAGTGATCATGATAATGCCATCCTGAACTTCTCAGAGAGGTGATGGGGTTATTATCTCGTGGCGAAGTGGCCGCTTTAAGCCATTAAGGCAAGGACATTGTTAGTGGGGTAATTAGCGCACTTTTCCTGAGCTGTCCCGCCTCAGCTTGGGCTAATGAGGGCCTAGCCCTATCCCCACCCACCTCTGCCCTCCCTTAACCCCTCCCCCATTCTTTCTCTGGGTGGAGGCAAGGTCATACTCAAGCCGTAGAAGATGAAGGGGGGGAGATGGATGGGTGTTTAAAACCCAGTCACCTGAGTCAGCGCTCCCTAAGGAGCTCCTAAGGCCAGGGTTAGCTGGGAAGGACGGGGGCCTTGAAGACGATGGAGGGAAGTTATATTGTGGCTGTTGGGCCTGATAGCAAAGAAGGACATGAGCTGCCTTCTTATCACCCAGGTGCACGGCGGAGACAATCATCTCATCCTCAGCTCATCCCTAAAGTAGTCAATACACACTTCTCATCTCCAGCCACAGGACAGACACACTGACCCAGACACTGGGATGACTAATATGCGGTAATACTCAATGTCTGTCATGGATACTACTGGTATCCAACATTACTGAGATGATGCCACAAACTCTGTGTAACTAATCAAATTTCTACTAGGGCTGGCTATCAATTTAGAATTTTAGATATTGGTACTAGAGCTGAGGTGCTGATACCAAAACAATACTTTTTTCATTACCTGAGTTTGGGGAAAATAAACATGTTTTAACCCCTTTTTTTAATCTGTGGTAAATAAAGTTTGCCTTTAGGTAAGGACATATCAGCTCAAAGAATAGGGAAGGGAAACGCCCAATAATCTGATGAAGCATTTGATTCTTGTAACTTTTTGATACTCAATGCATTTCAGACACATTTTAGCCCTAATTTCTACTGCCGTTTTCTTTCAGTGCTTCTAGTCTATGCATTTAAAATACACTTATCATAGTCCCCGCTACTTAGTCTCACAATATGTTGTGAATAATTTTTCAATATTTTTACAGTAATGTCAAATAAAGTATGTATTGCTGAATCATAAAAATGGCCAGTATTCCAGTAAAAAAATTATGTCTGCCAGATCAATTGTTAGGAGTCTTTCTTCTGTTAAGAAAATGTTATTGTCCCTTCTACCATTACAATAGGCATACTATTCAAAATGGTCCAAACAACATGAAAAAACTCTTCTCCTGGCAAAGGCTGTCGACTCAGTATAAATGCCCAGTAGTGGCCTGCTGTGGCATTGGCACGCAGAGCTGAGGTGGCAGGGCTGGAGGTCACAGCGTGAGCTGGCAGAAGCTGGCAGCCCAGGCACTCTGACGCCATGTCTCACACCACCACTGGGAAAGTGCTGACAGACAGACAGCAGGGATGTGAAGGTGGAGGAGGAGAGACCGAGAGCAAGAGAAAGAGAAAGAGACAGGTCACAAGTGCTGTGTAACATCTGGTGCTTGCAGGTTTACTGTGTAACCTCCTTTGCTCTCAAGACAAAAGCCCAAAGAACACACACTCCACCTGCGGAGGTGGCCCACAGCAACATTCAAATACTAACAGGCAATGTAATATTCAACAACCACAGCATGGTAAGATATGGACTTGGGCAACATGCTGAGAAAAAAAGGAATGAGTAAAGTTTCTCTGATGTTCTGCAGGAAAAACAATATAATGCAAGTCTTTTATTTAGGAAATACCCTTGCTTTAGGCATGTTAAGCTTAAAGCAGGAATATGGATCTGTTCCGTATACATTTTATGTTTTGTCTGATTTCTATGAGCAATGGAAATACAATTGTCATGCTGCTCACAGTTGGATCGAAAGGCAACCCGCAACTGGGAACTCTGCAAGCAGAGGGGGTAATGAATAAATACAGAAATAGATACATAAATAAGTAAGAGTAGCCTGGCTTCACTTGGGCTTCACTTCTCCTTGTTGTTCCTCTGCTGTACAGACTGACATGAGGTCGATAAAGCAGCCAAGGGAGGAAAAGTACAATGGAAATAGAATATGGTAAGTTCACCATGTTGCATTTAAGTTCCCCTGCTCTGAGCCATGCACATGCTGCTGGTTTTACTTTTAATTTCTTCTCTGGCTTTACAGTATGAGCTATTATCTTTCTCCTTTTTTCTGATTTAGAAAAGAAAAATCTACATTTTTAAGGAGCATTAGGATGAAAAAAGAAAATGATCTGTTGTCTTTACAGTATGTGATGTGTGATCTTTTAAGCTTTCAAAGAGCACACTGTTGTACTGTAGATACTGTATGAAAGACCAAAGCACTTAATATCGTCAGCTGATTACAACATACTATATGACAGAACATGAATAGTAAACATTGTGTTCTTTACATGTAGAAATGATGAGCCTCCTGCTTCAAGCCCAAGCCAAATCTGAGACTAAATTGCTGGAACACTGCTGACCATCTTTTTGTTGATCCTGTGTTTTGATAGGGAGTAAACAGACAAAACACATCTCTATGTGGAAACAACGAAAGTCTCGCTGCTAGCCAACACCCAATCAACTATTAAATTGCTGTAACTCTGTTGCCATGGTAAATGCGTGTAAACAAGGCCAACAATTCTTGAAGCGGAAAGCTCCTCTAGAAAGCTATAAAACCTCCAAGCTCACTAATTAGTGCTTTAGGGGAGAGCCATTTCTAGTAATTTCACACTGTCCGTGACCTCTCACTGGCATAAGGCAATGACACAATTGTTCAATAAAGCCAGAGGACAAAATGTCAAATGCAATAGGCATACAGTAGCTAACTCAGCATCAGTAGCCCTTTCCCAATTCCCAGTTTGTGCATCCCTGATTCCTCTTCTCAACTTCTGTAGTTACTTTGAATTCAATTCACAAAGTGGCAAAATGTGATAAGAATGTACAGGGGTCGTACATTTTAATTTGTTGTATTTAACACACACACACACACACACACACACATACACATATATTTATAATAGCCTATATATTATATAGCCTACACACAAACGCATCTATTATTAAAGTGTAGATCAGCTCTTCATCCGAATCCACCTGTAAGCTTTATATCTTCCACCTTCCACCCACCTGAATTAATTATTTTTGATTTAGAGACCCGCATGGACATTTCACTACCCCTCGGCAGTCCCTGCAGGCTACACTGCTTTTTAAGGCGCTGACACACCAACCCGATTATCGGCTGTCGGACAGTCTGGCAAGGTTGGTGAGTCGAGTTTGTTTAGTGTGTTCCGTGCTGTCGTCAGTCGGAGGAGCCGTCAGTGTTCATTTGGGCCGATTTGACTTGTTGAATCGGCCAGTGAACAGTTGGACTCAATGACCAATTACAGGAAATGACGAGCAGGATGAGCGTGACGAACGCCTCTCAAAATCTGACGAAAATCTTTTAAACTGACCTTTGTCAATCTGAAATGAAGACAGATTCAGCAACTGCATGGCCTATTTCTCGCCGCCATTATGGTCTGGCTTTGAAATTCGGGAGAAGCCAGACGCACGTGACGCGTTCATCCAATCAGCTGCCGGTTTTCAGTTTTTGGGCAACAATACAGATTAGCGCCGCCTGCTGTTAAGGAGACATATTACGTCTTGCGCACGCACAGAAAGTACGCTCAAGTTGGCGTCGCTTCGGGGTGTTCCGAGGCACTTTTTTGACGAACTCGGGGAGGCAGTCAGTCCGACTGCCTTTTCTGCCGACAGTCGGTCGTCGGGTTGGTGTGTCAGAGCCTTTAAATTATGTATTGTATTAATGTATACGTTTTTTCTATAATGATTTACTGTAATGATGCAGTAATGTCACTACAGCTGATATCGTCGGACATTTAAGCAGCAAAACTAACTGTAGTTATAAACTTGACAGAGGAAACAGAACTAGACCTTTAGCTTCTGAAATAATCCTAATGAAGTTAAGCTGCTGTTTCTCGAACGTCTCTCCAGACGCACTTACAAATGAAACTGTCCATCCAACAGCAGCTCTGTCTCTCATATAACAAATATGAGACAACGCTGCTCCATGAAAAGATCTGTTTTCATATAGAGAGGTTAGCTGGAAAATGAAAAAAACAATGATAGTAAGTAATATGAGATTCTTCTAAATATTTATCAACTTAAGCTTCTGCTTGCTTCTAAATTCACTAATAAGCCTCCTATCAGCATGAACCTGCAGCAATCACACCATAGTTTTCTCTCAATGAGTACCAACACTGCCTCAACATTTCACTGGCATCTGTACAATCAAGCGGACAACAGTTCAAGGCTATAACCAGGTCTATCAAAATTACGCCCACAATGACTCCAACTTTAACCTTGCTGCTGAAGACAAAGATGCCGGTCCAAAACCAATTAGATGGGATGTTAGTAGGTTATGTTGAATTCAGTATGTTGCTTGTTTCAATCAGCTTTACTCCCTGCTGAGTGGATAAGCACAAGACAAGATGGCCCTTATATGAGGAGACCCAGTGGTAGCCTCTGACAGTCAGACTATGTTGAACCAAACAGCTTGGTATGTTTTATGCTTTTGTAGAAGGAAGCATTTGCATATGTAAGTGATCAAGTAGCAAATGGCCTCATGCATGATTGAAAAACAGTGAAATTGCCTTTGTTTGTTATGGTGAACGTTAATAATGGGTAGGGTGGATTTTTCTATTTCTTCTACAACAAGGTGAAGGCTGAACGGCAGACGTGAGCGGGTGTAACTTATAAAATCCACGGTAGTTGCCGGGTAATTACCCAGACTCTCAGTCAGCACTTTTCAATCAAAGCCTTGTTATCTACGGCCAACTGAAACAAACACTAAGCTAGGCTTTGTTTTGCCCTTGAGTAAGACATTAAAATCAGATGTTAACGCTATCAAATATTTAGTCCCTGAGATGAAATCTATAAATCAGTGTTAACAAAAGTCAGACACAAACAATCTGCAGCACTGATACCAAGGGAATACACTAAGGTGATAACAAAACTACATTTGTTTCTACCTTTGAGTTCCTGTGTGTTTCACTGGAGCCACACTAGACTTTCGTTCTGACACCCCAAGGAGCTTCTGTACGTATACGGACGACCGCAGATCTGTGGAGCACCAAGTAAACTTATTGTCTGTAAAGCTGGCGAATATTAAAGAAGACCTTTTATGCTTTTCTGTCATATATATAATGTTACAATGTCGGATGTTCATGTTAAACGTGGCCAAAGCTTCAAATAATGAGGTTAACGTATTTAAAAGAAATCCCTTTGAGCAAAACCTCAGATTTCCCACTGTTCTGAACGCTCCGGTTTCAACAGTTTTTTCTACTCTTGGCTCCAAATGATGTCATACCGAGCCAGTTTGCCATATATGGTCATCTGCTCCAGGCAGGCACGCTACTGCAGTGTTTATGTGGCATACCCTGCCACATGTAGCTACATGCTAAGTCAGGGATAGCTGTAATCTTAGTTGCAGATGTTGTAAATTTCTCCCAAATTTCAGGTCACATTCCTGCTGGAACATTGTGTTGTGTCAGTTGTGTAGTATTTGGTTTAGAAGCCTTTATTGTTGATTTTTCACAATATAAAGTGTCGCTATATACTCAGTTGAGGTCAGTCTCCTGCTGCAACAGACTGTACAGAGGCAGCGACGGCAGAGCACAAATGCAGAGACTCATGAGATACGGAAACACTGACCAATCAGAGCAGACTGGGGTAAATACAGGTGCAGCAGCCATGGGCAGTTTGAGAAAAAAAAAGTTTTTTGAACATTAAAGCATGTAAACATGTTCTAGTAGAAAAACAAAATACAAATATGAACCTGAAAACGGTATATATTAGGTCTCCTTTAACATTAATCTGGTTAAAAGAAGGTGGGCCTGTTTATACTGAACTTGAGAGGACATCTGGATGAGAGTGATGAACTATGAAAGCAGCACTTGCTGACACTGACAGACAAATCCTCTTAATGCAAAACCAGCTACCTGAACCAACCAACCAATCCTCTCTTTAATGTTACACAACGTCACATTATATATATTTAACTATGCACTGAAAATGTAATGCCACCTAAAGTTAATTTGCTGCATTAGCATTATGTTAGGATTAACAAATTTTGATAAATAATTGACACATGCCACTTCGATCTGCCCATGTAGATTAAAGTGCAGTTAGAGTTGGTAGGTTGCAGCCACCAAGTGGGTGAGACACGTTGCTGCCGCCAGCCTTGATAATGTGTGGATGAGACAGCACAGATATGCTCACACATGTATACAGAGGCCCTGTATTTTTCACATCCATTGGCCAAATTCAATTTGTTAAGACCCTTCTACTACTCACTTACGAAGCTGCGGTCAATGGAAATCACATTTCCGTGATTGGACATCCCATTATCCCATTCGTCCAGACCCGCACTGGGGGATAAAGCAGGGCTGAGACGGATGCCCAGGACAGACCGGAGCTGCGGCTCCAGCGAGTCCGTCGCCTTTCAAAGGGTAAAAGCTTGACATATTAGTCATAAGTGTTCTTTAAATTCATTATCATCTTAACACGCCAGCGGCACAAGTGTCAGGGGGAGGGGAAGCCCTCTTAAATGAGGTTAGTGGATCCATTTAAAGCTTCACAGTTGCTGTGCTGTCCGCTGTGTCACACCCAAGTTTCAAGACATGAAAAACTCCCCTCCTGTAATGAGGTTGTACAAGCTGCTTATAATGCAGCTGGGGACTTTCTGAGGTTAATCAATGAACAGCTTCTGTATTATATCTGCCTATAGCCTGTCATGTACATACCAAGTAATCACAAATCCATGTGATGTTTATTCCAGATTGGAAATGTCTTAATTTCTGTCACTTCAAACAGATCAAAGTACTGATTGTAAAAGTAGCTAATTCAAAAAAATTATAGTCCCATCTTTTTTTAGTTCATGTTCCTAACAAAGCAGATCCTGTACGCCATCAGAGAGAGGGAGCGCAGTCCTCCGAGCCTATTTGATTCTTCTTAATGTGGTGACCTCACTGTAACCCTGCATACGAAGATGTGAACATGATTATTAACTTGAATAACTTTTAGTAAATGCAGTCCACATTTTTATGACAAACCGAATCAAATGTGCATACAACTCCTGAGCACTCTCCTCTGTCCATTATCGTTTTGTAATTTTGACAGTCAAACAGTCATTTACTGATTCACACTAAAATGAGAAGATTGATTTCACAAATAAACCACTGACATTTCTAAAAACATTTGAACTGCATTCTTAATACATACATGTTTGTTTGTCAACAGGATTACGGAAAAACTACTGGTCTGATTTTCATGAAAGTTGGAAGAACCTATTAAATATTGGCGCAGATCCAAATCATGGGGTGGATAAACTAATCATTTTTTACTTTTGTTAACATTGCAAGATAGGGCATGGCCTTGGCGGAGGTCTGTACTCTCCGAGTGTCCTTCAAGTTCTTATTATGGTTTGATGCCAACTAGTTCTCAAAATTACAGTAACAATGGCAATACTGAAACAAAACAGACATTCCTGTCAAGTATTTTGCTTTCCTCCTGATTTGATTAAAATAACAAGACAATAGTGTGACGGATGAGGATCCAGAGACTGACTGTTTATAGATAGATGCCGAACTGTGTATTTTTTAAATGTTTTTGTGTATGTACTACTTATTACCGTCTTATTAATCTTAGTCTGTATCAGTCTCTATTTGTGTTTTCCACTCATTTTATTTCCTCAGCTCTAAAACATTTTAAAATTGTTAATTGTGCTGTAAAAACAGATGCATATTACAAGAACTATGGATTCTAAAGCTAGTTATTTCATAAACATTTCAAAACATTCTTTATACTCAAGCTGCAAAAGTGACATGACATGAAGATGCAACGACTTGAATGTGAATGATGAATGAATGTTTTGTCTCAAACACTGTGATCAAACCGCTCCCAAGCACAGCACGGGATGAAGCATACAGTGATGACTCAGGTGACTCTTTCAATCAAGTTAAGACAAATACACTGAGACTTGGCAGAAGCAACAAAACGCAAACCAACAAACCAATTAACACTTTCAAAGCTCAGCACACATCCTTCCATTAGACATCCCAAGGCAAAAGCTGTACGTTTATTTTTAAAACATGGTTCTGTTCATCTCAAAATGAGCTTTTAACACCTTAAAATTATCCTAAAATCACTTTTGATGGAAATAATACACACACGTCTGAGGTGTCATTTGAAAAAATGTTCCCTTCTTCTGCTTTTAGCCAGAATCTGACAAAACAGAAGGACTTTTTACTATGAATTACTTCTAACAAACGTGACACCTCAGAGGCCAGCATTATATTTTCTTTGATTTCTTTATGATTTTACTACAACTTGTGCATTTTTAGCCATGATAAAAGCCTATGCAATTAATGACAATGTGTGTCAGTGTCTACTAAACGGGAAAGAGAAATGTAAGAAGTTAAAAAGGTTTAAAAAGTCTGGCATATTACCTGTTAACTGGTATAAGAATGACATGGGACCCAAATATCAAAACATGCTTGTGCTTCAAACTATATTGAAGCCATGGCCATAAAAGTCAAAGGGGCCTTACCTCTTTCTCATGATACTGTAATGCAACTCGTCCTCCTGTTTGATGTGGGCATGTTCCCCACTGGCCCGCTCGCTGCCTTCACTGTCGTCACTGCTGAAGATGGAGGCCAGCTCCTTCTTGGGCACTCGGTTAGGGGGGAGGGGGATGGTGCGTTTCTCAGCCAAGCGCCCTCGGTTCTGCACAACAAGGCACAAAGAAAAAGGAGACACTTTAGTAACAGGATTCATATATAGCTTTGCTTATGTTTAATCTATCTGAAGCATATTTTCGTTTTTTTCTTGTTTTGGTCATTTTTGTAAGTTGCAGCACGTTGAGTTCTCTTTGCAAAAGTACATACAGGACGAATCAAGACTCTAACATAAAGGGAACTTAGTTTCATTTTGTAGTATTGACCGGCTATTTTGTGTACCATTATCCTGCTTATTAAACACCTCGTAAATGAATATTAAATCAGTAATTATCAACCAGGAGTATGTGTACCCCAGGAGGTACCTTCTGCAGCTGCCAGGGGGTGCGTGGAAAGATTGTGGAGTAGCTCTAGAGATTGCGATTTGATCGATTTGAACACCTAACGTTAAACATACATGAAAACTAGTTAGAAAGCGTGCAGAGAGGTTTAAATAGTGAGCTACAAAGTGATGGATAAACAGTTGAAATTGTCTGCTACTCCAAGTGATAATATAAGGATGCAAACAGTTAGGTCGGTTCAATTGTATGAGGAAAAACTATTTTGAATTAGAATTTATTTGAATTTGACATACTTTATCAATCCCACAAGGGAAATTACAATTGTTTCACTCTGTTGTTAGTTACACACAGGCCTGAAACACACACATGCACACATGCTCAGGACATATACATGCACAAATGGAGAAATGTCAGAGTGAGGGGGCTTGGTCAAGGGCACCTTGGCAGTGTCCAGGGGGAAGTGCCCCTGTTTTAACAACATCTACTTCAAATAATTACCGGTAATAGTGTTAAATAACATCCAATTTTAAATTGGAAAGACATTTGTAACATGACAGGCGGTCTCAATAAAGAGGTAATTGATCATCTGACACACGTGTGAGTACATCAGAGTTTTGGTTCCACAGCATTAATTCATTTAACACAAAATATTGTTTTAGAATATCTTCATCAGAACCTAAAATTTACAAGCTTCCAGCAAAAAATGGTCAGGGTACATGAGCTAGGACCCATGAGCTACACACTGAAACCAAAACAACATGATCTGTAACATAAAGCCTCCAGTTAGCCATCATAAAGCCATGTGTACTCTGAGTTAATAAATAATGTAGTAAAACTGAAAAAATCCTCCAATACTCAGATCAGCGAAACAGAGTAACTTCTTTAACCAAAACCAAACACAGAAGTCACATTTGCCATACTTTTCTACTCTAAAACCGAAAGGATTGGGAGAAAAGTTGGTTGATGAATTGAGTGTTTATTTTGCTCTAAAGTTGCCAGGAGTAAGCAGAGAAAAGAAGGGATAAAGAGGAGAGAATGGCCCTAGGGGCGTTAGGAAGTGAAGCTGGGCGACCTTTAATGTGACCTGAGGAGGTCACTGCAGATTAACATGGTCCTATCACAGAGAGAAGGGAGGAGGGGGAGAAAGAGGGGAGAGAGGCGTAGAGTAGAGATTGGAGATGGAGAGATTGAACCAGGGGAAGAAATTGGAGAAAAGCAAGAGAAGGATAGGCTGAGGAGAAAGTTAACAGGGAAGAGAGGGAGAGCAGTTGTGGGTTTGTGCAGAAGAGAGAAGAAAAAAGGTGAGAGAAATAATACAGAAATGAAAGAGAATATGGTGAGTCAAAACATGAGAGAGAAAGCTCCACAGAAGTAAGTCTGTCCGGTATGGAGTGGACTTGGATTTGAAACTATATTCCCCTCTCTTTTTCTGTCTGTGCCTAGATCTCTGCTCTTACTCCCGGACGCCTTTAAGCCCTCCAGCTATCCCTTCCACTACACACAACCCCACTCTCCACCACTCCTCCCCGCTCCCTCCTTCCCTCGCTCCTTCCATTCCAGGATGTGCGGCAGCATGAGTGGCAGGCGGGGGCAGGAGGAGGGATTTGGGGGCTCCTAGCCAAGAGGCAAACAGGTGCAGCCCCTCTGGAGTCTCTCAAATGGCAGACATTAAAAAGAGTTGGGGGGGTGGAAGACAGAGAAAGATGAAAACATCCCCCAGGATGAGCAGGCCAGAGTTCTGCACATTTCTCTCCTTTCTCTTTTTTATCGTGCCTTGCCAGAAAAGAGGTTTTTCTTCCTTTCTTCTTTCCTGTTGGAGCTTTCTACAAGTTCTGCTCCAGCGTTTGAGGACAGTGGATCAGTTTCTGATACTTCTGCTACTTCCACACAAGGCCTCACTGTAGGAAGTTAGTGCTGGAGCTCCAACAGGGTGCATTAGAGGTTAGCGGGGGGAAACAGGAGCGCAACACCACGTCAGAACAACATTTTTCCATGGATGCAACCACAGTTACATCTGTCAGACACACACATCTGTTAAATACAAGCTCTCCACCTCCAAGTCTCTTTACTGCTGTCTTCACACTGTCAGGGAAAACACAAAAAATTGCACATGCGCACTTCCCTAACCACTTACAGTACACACACAAACGCATGCACAGTCTCACACACACACACCTGTTCCTTAGAATTCCCCTCCAAAGCAGGGGATTTCACTTGGAGCATGCCAGCAAAATAGTGTATACAAGAATAGTTTGTCTAAGACCAGTCGTGACTGAGGCTATGTGAGTGTGTGTGAGCGTGTAGACAACCACCCACATGGCCGTGACATACCCAGGCTGACAGCCCCCCCTCCCTCCCTCTTCTCTACTCCCGGAAAGCCCCAATTCTTTCTTTAGTGGCACTGACGCAGAACTGGGGGTGAGCTCCCACTGCTTCCGGCAACACTTCCGCAGCACGGGGGAGGGCTCTCCGAAACAAAACACGAAGCAAAGCACACCCCTGGCAGCCAACGTAGGAGCGCTCAAAGGAAGGGCGCCTGAACGCCTAGGCACGTACATGCACGCACAAACATGCACGTGTGTGCACATAGCTGAGGCAACCTTACTGTGTGTGGTCAACCTCCTTTCAGCCATGGAAAAAAGTCTCTCATAAAAGTCCCACTAAAGGCACCTCTATGAATATCACCTCCCACGCTTTCTGTCAGTCAGGCAGCCAAGAAATATATCTGGGCTTCACATTTACAGGCAAAAAAAAGATACACATACATACAGATCACAGGCATAGGGATACACTGACCAACTTATTACACAATCTAAACAGACAAATGAAATAGTCATGTAAGTACATGACAAACATTCAGAAACACTTCCCATAAATGCATAAATATATTCATATAATACACAAATTCTCCAATAGATGGCCTATGCTCTGAGAATAACACTACAACAACTACAGTATAATACCACTTGAAAAAACAGCCTACCACACTAAATGGCACTGGCACAGCCATATAAGTTGCAGTAACTCATTTTGATGGCGTCCTGATTTCATACATTTATAGCAAGGGTTTGGTTTAAATGCAACAAAATAGCTAAATGTTCTTGTATTGAAAAACAATGCAGGCTAATATCACAATCTACTGTTTTCTCACTAAATTTATTTTAGTTTCAACAACAACAAGTTTATTTTCAATTTTTAAATGAGCTCTTGGTGGAAAAAGAGGACTAATAAGTGTGTTTTCTTTCTTTCTCCATGCGTTATTTCCTGAAAGGTGCAGTGCCCTGCCGCTGGCTCCAACCAGCATTAGCGAGCACACACCCACACATAAACACACTCACTCACTCACACACACACACACACACACACACACACCCACACACACACACACAAACACACTCACACACATGCACACACAGCGGTAGCCGCCCGTGACATTCCTGCAGCTGCGGCGCTCTCTCTCCCTCGCACGCGCCCCCCCAGCGATCTCCCTGGGGGACGAATGCCTAATGAGTCACGCGCCTGTCTGCCGTTACCTCGCAGCGTGTGTGTGTGTGTGTGTGTGTGTGTAGGCGGGATGGCGGGCCGACTTGGCGCGAGCACTAGGGGGAAGAGGGAGGGGGAATGAGGAGACGACAGAGAAGGAGAGGAAAGAAATGAGCGTGAGGAGGAGGGGAGATGGGGAGGGGATGAAGCGGTCATTACCATGCTCACATAAGAGCTCTGAAACAAGGCCAAAACAAACAATTTGTCTGTTGTATGTTTGTGTGAGCCTGAGATCCAGTTCTTCACAAAATAAAAATTCTTACTTTGTTTCGTCTCACCTCCTTATCTCCGACTCACCTGTCTTGACATTTTTACAGGTGCAACCATGAAAGGTGATTAGCTACAACTTTTGTCAGCTTTGTCAAATTGAGATGGCTCAGTATGCAAACCTGATTACTGTGAATAATCATATTAAAGTATAGGTTGATTAAAGTGTTTACATGATTCGCAGTAACCAAAATTTCCCAGTAACACAATAATAAAGGTAATATGATGTGTTTAATAAAGAATAAGGATTTGTAGTCTCCAGTAGAAAAATCTCTTATTATTAGTGGCACAGAACAATAAGAAAACGAAGAGACTGAGTTGGTGTGCATTGTTTTTGCTTTGATTAATTCACAGCGCACCTTAATGAAATCTCTTTGACTTTGTGTTCGCTATGATATGAAAGCTGTTTTGCTGTCATCCCAAAAATAATTTTGGTGTTTTCTTTTTCTTCACTAGCCATGTTTGTTTTTAGAAACACCCATTTGCATCTGCTGCACTCTATGACCTTTCTGATGCATGTTCAGAATCAAAACACTTAAAGTAATACATGCACACTATGCTGTGCAGGCCACAGAAAAATGACAAGCCATATACTATATGATGATAACATGATAACACATTCCACCAAAAACACATGCCAAAAGCACACAAACACACTAGTACTGGTGGTACAGTCATTAATGCAGTATATCACATTTCTTTTACCATTATTGTGAAATTGTATGTAATAGGAAAACTTATTTATAGCACATCCTATCAATAATAATGTCATATCTGCGATGGCAGAGTACACAAGCATAAAAAAATGTGACAGGGTTTTGTCTTGTTGTTCTTGGTGTGCAATTAAAAAATATCACACAAATTATAATTTTGAAACTCGATAAATCTTATTTGTCATTTTGCATAGTGAGCATCTCCAACCACAGTACATGTTAACACACACTCCACCATGAAGATGGGTACATCTTGGCTTTATATTATTTTCATTTTCGTCATTTTCTTTTGAAGTTTTGGATATATTTTGGTTAGAGGATGTCATTTAGAGCTAATGGTAGATGTTTCTTTTAAAGTTAAGATTCTGTTTTGATGTTAAAATACTGCCTGAGCGGCTCCACATGCTGCATTATGTGCATTATTCAATACATATTGTACAAAGAACATGCATGACATCAGAAATGCAACTATAAATTTGCCAAGAGATCAAGCACCAAACTTATCAAGTAAAACTCCTTATAAGTGCAAATGTACTTCGTACTTGGTAAAATAAAATTGTGTGTGTGTGTGTGTGTGTGTGTGTGTGTGTGTGTGGGTGTGGTTTATGTACAGACTTCAGGCAACACTTGGTTGTTCAAGGCCATGTGAGAGAAAGAGAAAAAAGTGAGAAAGCACTGTAGGGCAGACAGGCATGCGACCAAGTCCCCCATCTCCACCCCCACACACACACTCATGCTCTCCTGCGCCCTCGGCCCCCACACGCTGAGCCGAGCGGGCAGTTGCAGCCCAGTGAAGCGGCACAGGGCAAGAGGGGAGGGATGGGTGAGCAGTGGGGGGAGGGGTGCACAGAGGGTGAGAGGCGGCGAAGGGGGGTGGGGGGGGGGTGCTGCTGGGGCGGCGCTGTGAGGTCAGTGACGGTGCAGTCAAGCGTGCCAGCGCGCCTCTCGCTCTACCGTTTCCCTCTTGTTTCTTTCTCTCCTTCCTCCTCCCTTTTTCTCTCCCTCTGTGTGTTTGGATAGGCCCACCGAGGCCGCTGCAGGGGAGCTTTATGGACAGGTAACGACTGGGCCTTTCTCTCCCCAGACAAACACAGAGGAAACGGAGGCAAGCATGAAGTTGTGGTTGATAAATTCAACTAATGTTTTCTCCTGTGTTGGTCCCAACACAAGTCAAATTGGATCTTAACTATTAAAATCAACACACTTTAAATAGTTTCATTAAATACACAACACACAGCTACACTTCATTTATGAAATAATGGTATATGTAATTTGAATGATACATATCAGTTTTGTTGTGGAGGAAAACCAAGATAAACTCAGATGACCCTCATTTATGCTGGCAAAACTAAATGTAGGCTTTACCTGTCTTAAATCTTTGTCATACTGACTTTTTTGCACATTATTAGTAAATTGTAAGGTATACAGATTATGATAATTAACTAATTCAGAACTTAACTACTTTCTTATACCTACATCGCTGACAAACTAATACTAATCAAAAACTGTACATATACTCTAACTGTATAACACTGATACATTTTACTTACTACCTAGTAATCCTGTGTTTATATACATGTGCTTGTTTGAGTGTACGAATGGATGTATGAAAGTAAAACTATGACAGGACATTACTGTCTGCAAAGGCCTGATGTGACAGAGCGAGCCTGCAACTATCAGAGGAAGTTACATAGCGAATAACAAACACAAACACACTTTTGTGCACACACACACACACACACACACACACACACACACACACACACACACACACAAACACACACACACACGCATGCACGCACACAAAGATGTTGGGAGGAGGGAAATATCGCGGCTGTTGGCTTTGTTGTGATAAACTGCATTTGGCTGATGGACAGTTGTTCCAACTTATTTTAGCTGCCTGTTAAAAGGGTCCGCACCCATACACACATGCATCCAGTCATATAGTGAGCAATATTTTAAGAAGCTTACACACAGCATGTACACACGTACATGCAAACACACACACACATTAAGCTCTCTATCAATCTCTGGCATCTTGCTGAAATGCAACTAGTAGAAGCTAAAGCTAATTTGGTCAATTAAACAGTTTATTTTAACTGAATAATTTATAGACGGAAAGACAACAAGAGGCACGAAAGAGTTTTTGAATGTGTGTGTGTATACTGTATACGGTCTATGTGTGTGACACACATTCCAATTTGTATTGATCTCTATAAGCGAGATTAAGACCCACAATACAGAGATCATTAGAGTCTCACTTAATCTCTAATTTGTCCGATACTCAGAGAGAGAGGCACACAAAAGTGCACAAATACACTCGACACGACCACAGTGCACACTTCGGGGCCAATGACTGATTCCGGTGTTACCATAGCAACATAGCCTCGGCAACACACAGACAAGCACAAACACAACACAAAACAGAAGCAGTGTACAGTAGGTAGTTGATCTAAGACAACTCCACATCACATAACAGCTCAACTTCTATTATTCCACTCAATATGGTGCCTTTTTTATTATCTTCTCCTCTTCACCACTATTGGAAGTGGCATTATGAAAATGTAATAAGATAGACTATAAGTTATAGCCAAAATTGTCTATGTCTGTGTTCGTGCGTGGATGTGTGTGTGCCTGCTTGTGTGTTTAATTTCTCTTTGCAAGAGGAGCCCTTGATTGGAGGAGGTCTTTACGAGCCGGAGGAGGGGAGTGTAATTTCCTCCCGGCCTCCGCCAGTTCCGCTGAAATAACAGAGCAGAGGAAGCCCAGCTCTCCCGGGAAGAGACACACACATGCACAAACACACACATGCACACACAGCAAGCAGGCAAGTCCGCCAGTCATCGCAGCCGTACAAATAATCACAGGCATGCACGAATAGAGTCACAGCTACAAAGTAACGCATAAGAATATACAGACAAAAACACAAAGATACAGGGCCAAGAATAATCTTCAACATGCATTCACAATCTTGAGTATATTGTATACGTGCAAAAGAATGACATGCGGTACCAAACACACAAAATAAGCAGCATCTAACAACTTCAAGGGGCGCCTTTAAAAACAATTTAAAGCTGAGAACTCATTTAAGTACCTGATAATCACATAATAACAGGATTAATAGAAAGCTAACACACCTTGACAGCTAGTTATCAATAGCATATCAGAGTGTGGATAAACAACATTATCAGCACATTTAAATGTTATACTGTTGAGTGTAACAGTTCAGTTTGTGCGTTGTGTCGTTACTGCTTGTGCCAGGGCCGACACTGCAAGTTAACTTCCACGAGTTCTGAGCAGGCAGGTGAAAAGTCTTCCCACCAGCTGCTGCACTATTTTATGATCACTTGCCTCATGCCTATAGCAAAACAAGATCACTCAAAGTTCAGCTGTCAAACTTACAAAATAAATGACTGAATGAGGTAATTTGTGTCAGTAGGCAGGCATATAGTGTGTGTGTGTGTGTGTGTGTGTGTGTGTGTGTGTGTGTGTGTGTGTGTGTGTGTGTGTGTGTGTGTGTGTGTGTGTGTGTGAGTGAGAGAGAGAGAGAGCTCATCAGTGAGGGAGTGCTGGCTGCCATGCCCTGAGGGGGAGTCAGTGGGGAGAGAGGGAGACGCCAATACATCCCAGTGCCCTCCCTCCACTGCCTAACCCTCACCGCCAACATACTTAGCCTCTGTGTGTGCGTGCGTGCGTGCGTGCGTGCGTGCGCGAAAGTGTCACGGTGGTATTCACTTGGTGGGTTAGACTTCAGGCTTCACCACCAGACAGACAAGGAAAGGAAGAGAGGGAGCGAAGGCTACAACAACCTTAAAGCTCTTATATCCCTGCTTACGTCAAAAACAAAGTTTTACTCTGTCACAGCTGTAATTTAAGTGGAACCGTACAAGCCGTAGCAAGCCAAAAGCCAATCACTCTGATATCTGTGATGAGCCTAAACATACACAACCACGGTTAGATTCTCAAATCCTTCTATAAAAAATAAGACATGAACATTTCGAGCATATCTGTTTTCCCTGCCCCCTACCTCCCTCAGGTAATTTGTTAGGCTGAACCCTAGTGTTAGTGTACAGGTCTTCATTCTTGGCTGTGAAAAATGTCACCAGTTCACCTGTATCACTCAAACACCTCTGGCTTATCTAAACCGCCTTTGCCTTGCGTGCCTCGCACACAATAATCAGCAGTAGCCACGCTCAGTAGCTCGCTAAGCCTCTTACACCCTTCCCTCAAGATTAGTGCTTGGAAGCGACGACAGATGCGCGCCGTGGTGATAAAAACACACACACAAACACGCAAAGCTACATACACACTCACAACCCACCGCACCTGTGTGAACAGATTTGGCGACGGTGAGCCGGCAGTGTGCTTACTCAAAGCTGACACACACACACACACACACACACACACACACACACACACACACACACACACACAGAGTAGTGATGCTGTAATCATGACACACCTGCAAAGCCTCAAGGTTTGGCCTCGTGCCCCTGGCCTAGCCCTAAGGGAAGCACTAGGCAAACAAAAGTTTAGCAGCCAGGTGAGGAAACTGATTCAATGGGACAGAAGATCCCGACCAACGACACCTAACGTCAAACAGCCACACTGGACAGCTCAATGCCTCTGAATAAAAGGCACTGATACTCTGCATCAGTGAAAGGCTGAAAGTGGATTTGATATTCATGCTGAGAAAAATTACCATCAAAGTTGACATGTGTGCCTGTAGGGTCTTCACCATCAAGGTTACAGAGAAAGACAATGCTTCAATAAGCTCTCACCCATTGTTTCACATATTTAAAGCTGGGTGACAACACAAATATGGCAATGAAATATTAGTATGCCTAGTCCTGCTTTCAAACAAGCTCAACTAAATTTAAATAACAGGATACATGGTCTATTTGGGAAATAAATAAAAACATTCATGACGAGGGTACAGATTTGACTTGGCTTGATATAACAGCCAAGCAAATACAATTTAGCTGAGCAAAAAAAAAGCAAAAACATTGACAGAAAATGAAATATTCTTACCACTGGAGATGAAATTCGACAACCAGGACAATCACAGATCGGAGGGTGTACCTGTAAGATTCCTTTGGACATAAGAGTCTTGAGACTTTTCCCTGGAAAAGAAAAAACCAAGAGAAACACTTTTAGTGAATACTACCAACCATATTCCCCAACCAGTGAACTCATCTCCTCCATGACACAGCATGTGATAAGGTATTATCAACTTGCTTAAGAATGGCCCTTTTCTTCAGCATCAGCATCTCAGGACTCAAAGTTTTCAAGACAAATCTAGTCAAAAATCATCCAATCAACACAGTATGTATCGAAGGAGTCATCTCTCTACATTTTTGCACCAAAGTTTAATTCTACCGATAGGTCAAGTGTGGTGAGCCAGAGAGACAGCAGCCTACTGTCATCTGTCTGTAAGAATCGGTATATTAAACTATTAGGCTACCATCTTTGACCTGAGGGCGACACCCTGCCACTACACATCTTAACGCATGTCAGTTCTGCCTGAGTAACCGTGTGTGTGTGTGTGTGTGTGTGTGTGTGTGTGTGTGTGTGTGTGTGCGCGCACCATGCTAATTATTGGATTAAATACTATGCTATAAATGTCCATATATAAAATACCGGAGCAGTATCACTGTGATCCTGCCAAGGTTATTGTACCGGAAAATCTAACAAACACCTACCAAATTCATATATGGATAAAGGCAGCTTCAATTAATATTTAGTTGAAAACTGCAATTGGTTGTAAAATCATCACATTTACCACAAACTGTGACGTTAACTGGACAAACAAAACGCTAATTTTCAAAAATATATCTCAAACCTAACATGCGATGCGTTAAAGTGTCAACACCCATGCACACGTGCAGCTGCAGTCAACGGAACGACTCATCCATAACAAGGGAAAAAATATATTTCAACTGTCACACATTGAATTATATATGTCAAACTTTTCACCTCAGTCCCCGTGCAGCCAACTCCAAATGCCCCGGTTCGCAGCCCAAACTCTGTGTCAAAAGCCTCGGAAGGTATGTGGAGGATATGCGCCTTTTCTCATCTGTCTCCTTATGCTCTGGCTGCTGTAACCCTTTCACTCCAAAACTAAGCACCGAACCACGAGACCCAAGTTTGTACCCAGAATAAGCGGCGTCTAAAAAGTGTTTAATTGACGGCGAGATGTCCCTCTCTGCCAATGAACCGTGAGGACAGTGAAGGTTGTTCTTACCTTTGTGTCTAATACTCCGTTTCCAATCTTTGGCAGTCTCTCGTCCACTGACGAACTGGAACTCGTTGGGGGTAAGCCACTCGCCCCTGTATTTAATTGAGGGTCC
Source organism: Sander lucioperca (assembly GCF_008315115.2). NCBI lineage: Eukaryota > Metazoa > Chordata > Actinopteri > Perciformes > Percidae > Sander > Sander lucioperca. The sequence continues at coordinate 6,111,494 of NC_050184.1, read as the reverse complement.
CTTACTACCTTGACACAATTTATTGATATAAAGCAAAGCCTTGTTTTCCCCGCACTCCACCTCGATGCACGGCTCCCCGTTGTCGAAGAAGGGCTGAAAGTCGGGGATGGAGGAGAACCTCTCCAGCATTAAGTCGTCCGTGTGATGGTGGAGGTGCTGGTGATGCAGCGCCGAGTCGTGGAGCCCCAAGTACGCGCGGTGATGGGCGAAAATGTGGTCGTAGGGCGGCGGATGCGGGGTCACCACGGGGATAGCGGTGGCATTTAAAGGGGCCAGGTATTCGGACTGGTTGAACGCAGTCAATGCCATGTCGTCTCCATCCAGCCTCTCCTTTTTGATGGCAGGCATGTTAGTGGGAGCCGAGCGCCGGAAACAAGTAAAAATCTGCTCGCCCGATCCAACTTCAGCGTCCTCTCCGTCTGTGAGTTGGGCTGACCCAGACTTGGAGACGCGCCGCTTGGTTTTACGCAGAGCCCCCGTGTCGCCGTGAGACAGCCGTCTGGTGAAGTTGCCGGATAGATTCCCATTCAATAGTTTCCAGCTCGCAGTGGCAGCAGCGCTCTCCGCCAGCCTCGCAGCTCCTACCTCCCACATTTAATCACACTCACTCTGTTAATACCTGACATGGTTAGCCCTGAGCCCCGGACATTATGTTACCTACGGTGATCATTACCAGTCGCAGTTACGCGTCGTGTCTCTTATTTCTTTGCCTCTGGGGAAATTAGTTTTTTTATAGGCTTTATATCCACTGACTAGAGGCAAACATTTTAAAGCGAATCGCTGCTTTAAAAAACAAACAGCGCACATCGATTCAGCTATGGGGAGTTTACCAACTGTGGCCAAGATACAATTTCACAGCGAATGAAGACAATAAAAAAGAAACTGATAATGGCACATTTTTCCTGTTACTTAAACCAATGTGGCATATGGCATTTATTTAGAACCACAAGCCAAACATATCAAGCTTGCTATTCCTAAGTATTTGCGCAGCATTATACACTTGGAAGTTTGGAAAGAGTTGTTTTTAGCCCCTTTGTATGTCGTTGAAGTCACGCTGAAGTTCACAGACCCAGACCAAACAAGATTTGCACTCTCCGCCGCTTCTCAACTTGGCCCATTTAAACAGCGGAGGCTCGGCGAGAGCCACAGGAAGAAGGGGGGACTGCGAGGGACGGCGCTTCAGTGCGTAAAATGGAGGAACCATCATTGAGCATAAGGAAGTAAACTGTCATTTCCACCGATGCAACTGAATTTAAAACTCGGTTTAACAGCTGTGTCTTAATATCTACAATTTATAAAGACTATACATTTTACCCCCCAATATGACAACACATTTATGATTATTTTAAAGCCCACTAATACCAGACTTAAACCAGGCTTCCAGCTTACAGGCAAAACGTTTCAACATGTGTACAATTCCACCAAAACAATAACTTGGTCTTTTATAATAATTTAAAAGCCAAACACTAACAATAGCAGCCTTAAACCAGACCTTCACCTTTGAACATACACAAAGAGGTGGTCAGGATCACAGAGGTCACCAAATCTACCCATGACATCAGCCGCAGGTCCACACACAGTGTTTTATGTTCTCCTTGTGTGTCTAAATTCAACCCCCTCTTTGTTATACTCCACTTATAGTGGCACCACCTTGCCCACTAACCTGCTGCGGCCAGTTCAGCAAGCCTAAAACTGTCCAACAGTGTGTGCAGAGCTGTCTGTGTTAAAATGTTTTACATAAACATACTGTACTTAAACATCACAAAACTTAAAGAAAGGGGTTATATTTGGGATTTTTTTAAACCTATTTTTAGAAGTATGACAGGCACTGTGAAACTGTGCAATAGGTGTTAAACTTTTCATGTTTCTAATTGCAAAATACTACAACATCAGAGTGTGATGCATGGTCAGATATTACAAAAATGAAGATGTTTCACTTTGAAATGGCAAAATGGTGGGTCTGAGGAGATGTGCTTTAGACTCTTGACACCTGGGTGTGAGTCCTCAAGTTATTTTCAGAAATTAACTATGGCTAACAATTTAGCTTAATCTTAATCAAAGTGTTTTAATTGTTTAACAAGTTAAACTCTAGCACCAACCAAAACTCAACCTTTGTCAATATTCCTTGACTTGTATTTGGATTTAATGTTGGGTTGCAAGCAGGTGTAGATATGGAATAATTCAAAAGAACAGATCATATCAATATGTGCAACCGTTGCTGCAAACGTGTTGCTTTAACTGAAGTAAAAACCTCAGACTGGTAACCACATTTTCTAAAAGCACTTTCTCTCCACACTGTCTGCAGGGCATGTTCCCCTGAGCTTCTGGAGCTTGTGAGCAGGGCCACATCTGACCCCCATCAGTGGAGAACCACCCAGGTGGATCCACCACCAACACATGGAATAGCCATTCCAGCAGCAGAGGTGGGGTCTAAAGCGCAGTGTGTCAGGGGCCTATAAATCAGGCCAAACTGCCTCTGATACACACAGGAAGAAGGCACGGCACACCGCAGGCGGAAGCGGTACACGGGAAGGCCAGAGACCACAGCCTGGCCAGAACTGGTATAAAGCCTACAGCCAGGACCAGGCAGGCAAACACACACGGCAGACATTTACAAAAACGCATGCCAGCCACCTCACCAAAGACTGACAGACCGTAGATTGACATTTTTCCTTTTGGAACTGAGGAGCTGTGATGTCTGAAGGGAATGTAATGGAATTAGTGGGTTTGTAGATCAGGAAGAGACCAAAACAGATTTTACACTCACAGCTACAGAAAAAAGGGAAACCTGAAATCAATTACCCAAAAGCTACCTTTAAAGGAAATCAAAAGGCAACATTTTTCAACTAAACAATAATGTCACTTCCCACATGTAGGTGAGTGCACTGAACAGAAGCAGTGATATAAATCATGAGCTGCTGACATTTATGGCGTATGTTTATAAAAGCCATTTCTAGGAAGTGGAACACTACATTTCAGATGAGAAGCTCTTTGATTCTCTCTTTATCAAACCAGCCTTTACCACATCGAAATGTCTCGATGGAAACCTTGTTGATGCGTGCGTTGGCGCTGGAGGTTGCACCATTGGGAGAGCCCTGATGAAACCAGTCATACAGGGGACACCCATGCCCACTCCTACACCCACTCCCCGTCCCTGATCATGACTCATTCTCGATGGCTCATCATGGAGGGGTTCCCCAAACTTGTACAGTGACGACACTTCAACTTTCACATCTTTATAAATCGGTTCGCTGTAAACTGAGTAGATTTTTCCATCAGCCTTTGTGTCTCTTTCATAAAATGCTTGATGTGATGGGGAAATCTTATTTAACCTTTCTACCTCAACCTTTTTTTTACTTCTTGCTTTTTTTACTACAGTGTGGCAGAGTCCTGTGTATCTAAAAAGACAGAAAAAACTAACCATAGAAAATCCTGCTCTTAAACCCAATGAATTTACAATGAATTAGGAAATACCAATATGAGTACATATACATATACATTTAAAAATGTATCTTGCTATGTCTAGCCAGTTACTTCTGCTCACATTGCTTATGTGTTCTCACATGGCACAACAGAAACATGTTTTAATTCTATTCCAACATTTTAGAACAATTTAGAGAAATAACCCTGCAAGCATGGAATCTGATAGTCTAGCTATATTTAATATTTAATATGATATGACTTTTCAATAGAACAGGTGTGTAATTTTAAGATTTCACAGCAAAACTGATGAACCTTAAAGGAAAATGCGAGCCTGTTTCTCAAAATGCAAAAATACCAACTCTCAACAGAGACACTGGTGTCTCCTCTAGTTTCTCTTTCTATTACAGAATGTAGTTTCAAGTGTGAGTCATGTGGTGAGTGTTTTCAGGGCCTGACACCAAAACCATCAACATTTTAAACTGAGCAAACATTTTCTGTATTTGTAGCATTGGCAGATTTCATGAATATCCACAGGAAGAAAACTAATCTCTCAAGGAACAAAACAAAATTCATCCGTTCAAGGTTTTTAGGATGGTGGGACAAATCAGCAATATCATCATATAGATCATAAATACATCATGGTTCCTTCCAATTTGTTATTAACATTATGTTACATTAATGTTATGTCACACAGAAATGTTAAACTGTCACCAACTTCACAATATGTTTCTTCTATATTTCAAGACATTTTAAAGGACAATTCCGGCGCAAAATGAACCTATGGGTTAATAACATATGTGTACCGAGTCGAACGTTCTCTGGGATCTGTTTTCATGCTAATCGAATGTGTCTGTAGCTTGAAACTAGCTACCGCAAACCGGTATTTAGCTGCTAATGCTAGCTTTCGGGGCACAGGGTAAATCACTATTTCTACACCACTAACAAGGCTCAAAATAGCACCACACTTCAACAGTAGCATAATGAGGGTCCCTACATGCAAACCGAAGCATTGAGAACTTTGTAAGTGTACAGACAGTTTATTACAAAGATAGATTATAAAGACAGTAGCGTTAATGTTTACATGCAGCCGCCATCTTGGATAACAGTCATGACCAGTCGACTCACGAACGCTGTGTTTGAGCTATGTTACTGGTTACTGGTTGCACGGCATTCGTCGTTAGCTAGCGTTAGCAGCTAAACACCGATTTGCGGTAGCTAGTTTCAAGCTACAGACACATTCGATTAGCATGAAAACAGATCCCAGAGAACGTTTGACTCGGTACACATATGTTATTAACCGCTAGGGTCATTTTGCGCCGGAATTGTCCTTTAACTCCACTGTTCTTTCTTTATTTTTTGCCAGTTTGACTGTATGACTTTTAAATTAACTGCCGTTCAGGCTGCTGTAAGTATCAAGGAGCTGTTTCACAGCTTTTAATCTTAATAATTAAATTAATAATAATGAGATAAAACTCAGGGAAACTGAAACAATAATAATAATACAAATAATACATGATTAATTCCTCTCTTTTTTTGCCACTTTGGAAATCCCCTTTTCCTTTCAGTACACAGCTACTGAATAATGTAGACTGGTTTACATAATGTAGAAAATTGTCTGTATGGCGGTATCATGGACAAACTACAATGATTAATGATGGTGATTATTTTCATTTTTTTTGTGATTGTTAATTTAATAATTTAGCCTACAAAATGTCAGCAAAAAGTAAAAATGCCCATCATAAGTTAGAGTCCATGGTGCCATCTTCAAATTGCTTGTTTAATGTGACCAACAGTCAAGGGGCGTAAATCCCAGGAGGGTCGGGGGGGTCAGGACCCCCCCCTTCTAAGGGTTGTCCCCCCCTAGAAATATTATTAAAGGGGTGATTGAGTGATTATATAGGGTATTTTACACTGTTCCTTAAGGTCTCCTAATAGGGTATGTAACATTGGTTGGGCTGAAAATGGCCCGAATGCTATTTTATTAGGCCCTTAACTACCCTGTGAATATGGCTCTATTTGGAACAAGAGCTTTTCTTCCAAATATGGTATGCTCATGAATATTTAGATGAGCTGCGCGCTGATTGGTTTGAGCGAACCACATAGAAACACATTGGAGACGAGACAGCAGGTCTCATATTTCAGACACTGCAAAGTTACACATTGTTTGTCGAGCTATTTCGTTATTAAATTCACTTCTGAGACTTTTTTAAGCAAGAAATCAACTATATAAAGCTCAAATATGGGCCGTTTTACGAAAATTGATGGCTAATTGCGAATTTGGTAAGACGTGTCGGACTTTAGCTAGGAGCTCCACACAGTCATTAATAATAATTAACAACATAATTCAAATAATACATTTTTCAAAATTTTCATAATAATGTCATTATATTTTAAGGTATTTTTGTGGCTTGTGTACACATGTCCTCTACGAGTATAATTGCGGCTGTATTATTTGTGTCCCCTTCAAAAATTGCTCTTCAGAAATTTTATGTTTATTGTCCCCCCCTACTGTTAGATCAGATTTACGCCCATGCCAACAGTCCAAAACCCCAGAGATATTTGCTTCACTGTGATAAGAAACTGAGAAAAGCAGCAAATCCTTTAATTTGACTTAACGGTTAAAATAAAGTATCAAAACTGTTGGCAATTAATTTTCTGCTGCTCTTATAATCAATTAATTGAGTAATTATTGCAGCACTAATGGTGATACTATACTTTCAGACATACAATGTTTCACTAGGTTGGGGTTTCGCACCAAAAAAAAAAGTCCACTCCTGGTTCTGAGATCAGTCTGCACACGTCAAGGACGGTTGCTTTGCCATGTACAGTAATAAGCCTGAAATTCTGTCCAACCTCATCCTGCATTTCATGTCCATTCCTTTTCAATCATCGGCCCACGGGAACCCCCCTAACGCGGCCCCCGCCTCTGCGCCGTTGTTGGCAGCGGCCCCGGAGCCGCAGCGCTGCCGGCGGGGGAGAGAGGTAATAAATAACCCGGGGAGAGGAGCGGAGACCGCCGGGCGGTGCACAGTCTGACCTGACAAATACTCACTGGAAAACCATCAGAGAGCGAGAGCCCACCCCTAGCGCTTGGAGCCAGCCTTTCAGACATGAGCTGCAAAATATATAGGCCTGCCCCTACTGGGAAAAAAAGAAAAGGAAGACAGACAGAAGTCTCCCCCTTCAACCATGCCCCCCCCCCATCAGACACAGCCGGAGACACGGCGAGAGTAATTAACTATTTAAAGCAGAGTATGGTTTTCTTTAGAAAGCCTAAGAAGTAGGCCTATGGCTTGTCTAGTTCTCCCCAACAAACATTAGAGATGAGAAAGACGCTGGAGGAATTAAAAAAACAAAACAGAAACAATGTAAGTTTAGCTTGGAGTGTTTAGCCAAACACTGGAGATTGAAACCAATTGGTGAACATTTAACCCACGAGTTATACTTTTATAGACTTTTCAGGAGCCTAGAGAACATCCAATCAGGTTTTCTGTAGTTGGTCACCTGCTCTGTGATTCAGATTCTTAATTTGAAATCAATACTTTAGGAGCCAGTTCACCCAAATTAGAAATTAGCATCACAAATTGCTGTGCCGATTCAGATCACTTCGTTCTCTTAGATTCAAAGATTCATAGTTACTGTATCAGCATTCGTACACACAACATTCAGTTCAGTAGTACGCTCAGTCTGCTGCTAGCCCAAAGCTGTCACGTTCAGTTCAGTACAATACTATCCTATACAACACGGCACATAAGGCTAATAGCTCTGCAGCAAATTATCTACGAAGGATTTATCAGATTATGATTGTTTCTGTAGCTTTTGTGATCTTTTAACGAGGAAGTAACGTACTGTGAATCACATCTGAGTTGACAACCGTGCAGCCGCTAGTGAGAGGAGCTCCACTGCTCAATGCTTACGATTCAGTCAGTGACAATAGTGATTCAATATAGTCAGTTCACTTAAGATTCATTGTGATTTGTTCGTACATGTACTGAACAACTCTAATGGTATCGAGCCATGAATAGTTTTGGTCAACTTAAACAGGTCTCAAGAGATCTGTCTCCGAAGTCTTCTATCGCCACCCGAATGGAGAGGAATGGAATATTATTTGTGGTGCTCACAGAATTTAAATATTAAATTCAATATCTCTTTCCAAAACTAGTGTCCCTGTCACTCTTATGAGCAGACTGTCAACCGGGTTCACAGGACTATTTCTAAGCAGTTTTAAAGAAAACGGCTTACATCCAGAGTTTCAAAGAATCTCAGGGTTGAAAATCTCAAAAGTTGAGCAAAAAAACCTATCTGCATAGATACCACCAACTTGACCACCAGTCAAGAACATTGATAACTGCACATGGCAACTACTACGGTGTGGTTGATATTAGGGAAAGACTGTGGTTATGGCAAACAAACTATGGTTAAGGTATGTTAGGGTTAGGCAACTAAAACAGTTAAAGCTATAGTGCGTAGTTTCTGTCTCCCCCATGAGGAATGAGGAAAAGTAATGACAACAACACTGTCGTGCGCATCCAAATGATACAAACCTTCCGTGATGGTGCACCACCCCAACCCATCCTCCACGCAGTTGCTAGTAACCAAGGAGGACACAGAGGATTACAAAACCATGGACTCTTCAGAAGAGGTAATTATCTTCACTCGATTTTCTGCGCACAAAAGTCACCGGACAACACAAGTTTCTGAACCGAGAAATACAAAGAGAGTCTTGTGGAGCTGATAGTCTTAATTAGCTTTGTATCAACTAATTTCGCAATGGCTTGAATGTAACGGACGTTCATTAATATAAAAAAAGTTACGCACTAAAGCTTTAAGTTTAGGGGGAAATTGTGGTTACGTTTAGTTATACAAAAAACGAATAATAATTGCACACACCAATCCACCAACCAGACCTCCACAACCTTACTTCCGCCTCACTGCATAAAGGGCGCATGACTACGTGTATTGGCAAAATAGACGTAATGTACCAAATATCTGGGCCATGATGATTGCATTGCTACAGTAATCTACACATTACAGTGGATCACCTTCATAATTCATGGTTCACCATTTTATCTTTCTCTGCTCTTTATACCATTTCCCATTTCTACGCTATTTGATAAAATCGGAGCAGAAAAAGCTAGACAACACTTGCTTCAGGACAACCTTCTGTTGTAGTCACTTAATACTCGTTAAAGCTATTAGCTCCCCTGCTACCTCTTGCTGACTCATTCTCATTTTATCTAGACATGATATGTCTCAGGGGTCCTGGAGGGAGTTTAGCTCTGCTAAGTTGGAATTTGTGGAATTTAATATCAGAAAATGTTTCAGGGGATACAGTCTCTGGGCTTCATCTGGTGGTCGTGCTAAACACCACTTCATGTTTCAAAACTTTTTATTCTCAGTATGCGTCTCTAATTGCTCACTAGGCGGTGTTTTTTTGGCCACTGTGTGCAGTCTCTGAACACCAGCAACAGCCCCTTTTTCAATAAGGTTTAAGTCAAATTTCCCCTTCGTTTTAAGTTTCAAAACATTTTTAACAGTGTATGGCCCTGTAAGCACAGAGAGACCTTGGTGCTATTTTTGTGGTATAACCTAGGCCTTAAGCTAAATCTTCGCTCAAACACTCGTCCAAAGATTCCCCAAAAATCTGTTTTGAAACTGAACTAGTGTGGGACCAACACAGTCCTCTAACTCCAGAATTTCAGAGTTGGCAAGCAGGCAGAGTAACATTAGACCCTGGGGGGGATGAGGGGGGGTTATGCTGTCGTGCCGGCGCCCTTGGCCTCCCCCGGCGGATCTGGGGGGTCAGGCGGCTGTCTGTGATCCCACACAGCGGCTCTTCCACATGGGATTTATTTTCTTGCTGGATGGGCAGGCAGGCGGCCCAAGAGGATTCTCATTTTAGACCAGCGTCTGTAGCTGTCAACGCCAGCCGACAGAGGCAAGCGGACACCCGACCCCGAGTATCCTCCCTCAACACTCCCCTTTGGACTCCCTCCTCTCCTCCTTTTATTCCCTGTTCACACACACAGTACATGGACAGTCAGCCTGTCATTGACTCTAAATTAGACTTTTACCCACATTATGATGAGGCTGAAGTAATACCTAATTAAAAATCCTACATGATTGTTTTTCCAGTTTTCAGTTTTTGAATATAAAGCACTGTGGTGAACTCAAAGCTTCAACAAGCAATGAGCCAGGTCTATCTTGCAAAAAATGCACAGCGTCTCCCCTTCCTCCCCAGCGCCGTTAATAATTTGTGCAGTAAAAGATAGCGTGCCTCTCTGAGTTTGTGGGAGTTATTGGCACAGTATTCCCCACCATATTTGTGCGAGGCAGTGATAGGAACATAAATTATTTCTTATCTCTTCCGCAATCCATTTTTCAAAGGGCTCACTGTGTGTTTGAAGGGTAGCAGCACCAGCAGCCAAAGCCCAGATAGTAGGCTACATTAGCCTTCAAGAGATCCGACTTAGTGATTTCAAACAATACAATAAGAACAGAACTCATTGATATGGGCAGTGCCATATATGACCACAATTTAATACCAAATTAGGCCCCTGGAATCCAACAAAAGATCAAAACAATGGCCAGCATTACCACCACTACAAAGGCAGACGTTGTTGTGGGGTTATTTAGTTAAATGCATAGCAGTATAATTGAGGATCTAAGTGGTAAAGACTTCAATGTTAAATGATGTTTGAGAGATTTAACGATATTTATTGGTGGGCCAAAATGGAAACAGTGTGTACCAAACTGTTGGAAAGAAATTTCAAAGTATCACTTCATTATGTTAAAAGAAAAAAAAACACAACAAGCTGTTTTAGGAAGTAAGTATTCCTTCAATTAGAAATGTTAAATTAGGTGTATTCTATCCACTGAACTGCAAAATGATCACTTACTACAAAGTGTTAGTAGCCACCAATCTACACTGAAATAAAAATCTACAAGTACACTGATGTCTTTGGGAAACGGCGAAAAATTCCGCTCTTTGGATTGTGCTGCGCTGAAAGCACAAGCAAAGTCCCTGTAAATCACAAAGAGCCACTTTTCCATAACGAGGCCCCTTTGGTGCTCACCAGAGGTCAAGAGTGTTTCTCTCTGTTGAAAACATGCAAAAAGTAACACAAGAAAAGTTTTGAGGAAATTACTTGGCCTGGCCAGCCCTGTGAACACTGTTCTGGATCTGGAAATTCAAACCGCATAATTCTTTTGGAAACTCTTCACAAGTGTTGTCTCTCTTAGCAATTTAGATATATTCTATATTCTACAGCTCAGGATGATCTGCAAATACAAAATGACAAATGATAAATATCAAACCCTCCTCTGCAAAGCATATATACATAATGTCTGCCTGTAAAGAATAAACCCTAGCTCTGGCAGCTACTATTGATTTTTTTTCCTGTGTGATGTGAAACCAGCAATCAGCACTGCGGTTCGAAATAGCCCTGAAACTGGAGCCGAGACGTCGATGAGTCGCCAACACATTTCAATTAGCGAGCCGCCCTGGCCGATCTCTCCCCGGGGGTACGAAGCACAGAGGGTCGGACACGCCCAGCCCAAGTCCACATATGGGCATGTGTTGACTCAAATGAATCTGATAAGACACTGAGGGTGAATTTATACATGCCATAGCCAACAACAGTCTATTTCTGCATATTTTCTATTAAGTATAAAACACAAAATTATGTATTCACAGGTCAAACCTTAGCCTCTAAAGAGTGTGGTTTGTTTGACACGGATTGTTTCCACTGGAGAGACACAGACAGAACAGTGGGACAAGACTGCAATATGAGTCAGTAGCTGCTCACATCACATGATTTGACATGTAAAATAATGGTCTGTCAATTGTTACTTATTTATTTAAACACCCCATCCAGAAAATGGTTGTCACTTAATAGTGTGCCCATAGAGGAGTGACTATTCACAGTTTAATGTTCTTTACTTCTGCAGATTTTTAGTTTCAGCTACTTTTATAAAACTACATTTTTAGTAGTAGAGTTTTTTTATGAAGAACGTTGCTTATTTTTTTGACTTAAGAGTACAGAGTATAAGGCCATCTCACATTTGCAGTACTAAATTTAGCTTTGTTTACGCGTTAAAAAGAAGGATAGTATCCCATCAAATTACATGCAAGTCTGTTGTTTGAGGACTTGAGAAAAGGTAAACAAGTGCAAATAAGCAAAGAAAAGTGATTTTTTGCTATTCAGTGTTGGGCAAGTTAAGGCCCGGACACACAGAGCCGATAATCGGCCGTTGGACAGTCTGGCGAGGTCAGTGACTCCAGTCTGTTCGGTGTGTTCTGTTCCATCGTCCGTCCGAGGGGCCGTCGTCCTTCATTTTGGCCGATTTGACATGTATAATCGGTGGGGCGGGCACTGCCAGCAGTCGGACTCAAATGATCCATCTGATTGGTAGAGTGCTAACCCGGAAACGGGGAGCGGAGTGAGCGTGACTAGAGTCTCTCAAAATCTGACGAAAATCTTTTAAACTGACCTTTGTTGATCTGAAATGAAGACAGATTCAGCAACTGCATGGCCTATTTCTCGCTTAAAATGTTTTCAGAAACATGTTTCGGTGAACTATTTTAGTACAATATGAGATCGTATTCTGAACAAGCCGCCATGACAGTCTGTCTTTGAATTTCCGGAGAAACCAGACCCACGTGACGCGTTCGTCCAATCAGCTGCCGGTTTAAATTTTTGGGCAACAATACAGATTAGCGCTGCCTGCTGTTATGGTGACGTATTACGTCTCGTCGCTTTGGTGTGTTCCGAGGCACTTTTTTTGACCAATTTGGGGAGACTAATCAGCCCAACTGCCTTTTCTGCCGACGTTTGGCCGTCGGCTCTGTGTGTCTGGGCCTTTACTTCCAAAATGTAATACATTATAGATTACTGCACAGGACAGGATCAACAAAGTCTCATCTTTATCCAATACAATACAATATAAACAATACAATACTTGACTCTGAATTGTAGTGGAGTAGAAGTATAAAGTAGGAGAAAAATGTAAATCCTCAATTAAAAGAAGGCTACCTTACAATTGTATTGAAGTATGGTATAGTTACTTTCCACTGCCGATAAAATGTAATGCTTACAGTATATTTATGTGTAATAAGCCTAAACGTTAATTCCCAACATGTTTATATCTGTCAATTGCTCGGAGAAACCGCTGTCCGTGCTGACGTACCGTTACCTGTTGGAACACAGATGTTGTCCATCTCTGGTTCTGGCTCTGACCACAGGAACAATGACGGGACAGCACACATAACTCCTGAAAATAATTGGAGTATGTCCATCTCGCAAATGTAGAATCAGTCTCTGCAGTCATCTCAACCATTGAATTCCAGCAACAGGAAATAACGGTACTCTTTTCCTCACAGATTATTTTTTTTCTCTGGTGCCAAATGTCATTTTGTGATGTTGGTGAATTCTTAAAAAAACTAAACACCCATTAATTTCGGGTTAAACTGCATTACAAAATATTATTAGCAATGCGTTATATTACAGCGTTACAGTAAAAGGCAATACATTACTGTAATTGCATTACTTTTGTAACACGCTACTCTCAACACTGTTCATCAATAACTCAATATAGTATTGTTATGGAAGGTGTCATTGTTGTTCAGCTGTCAGAAAATCAACTTTATGAAAAGATATATTAAAGCAAATTCTGTTAAATTTAGTAACTAGGACTGGGTGTTCAATCTCATTGTTTTTTTGGTACTGACCAAAATGTGTCCACAGCACACAGTGTTGAAAACTGTCCAGTACTGAAAGCTGGCAGCTGAAATATGTGGCCAGATTCATAATCTTGTTTAGATCAATTTAAATTATGTTCTTGTGCAGCTGCTTGTGTTGAGATAACACAAAAGAACTTCTATTCTTAAACAAAAAAACGTCTTGTAGAAAAATTTCTATCAAAAAATGTCAAATGATACTGAGTCCTAAAAGTAACAAGAGATAACTAAATGAAAAATGTTTTATGTGTTTGTCTTGATCTCTCTCTCTCTCTCTCTCTCTCTCTCTCTCTCTCAGCCATGTTGTTTCATTCTGACAGCTCTCATCAACAACAGCAGACTGGTGCTGGTGTTGTGTGTGCATGCATGCGTGTTTGGGTGTGTGTACGTGCTGTACATTCTCCACTGAGGGGCCAGGGGGTTACGGTGGAGCCACGGGGCCACAGCGACAACTCGCTGCCCCCCTCTCTCAGCCCACCGGACCCCTCTGGCCTTTTGCTCCTCGCCTGGCTGGCAGCCCTGCATCAGGCAGACACACCCCACCAACACACACACACACACCACTCGCTCCATCACCCCCCACCCCCGCTCTGGGCCGATCGATGCAGCTCTTTGCCTTTCATCTGACCAGAGCTTTGGAGGAGCCGCACTTCCTGAAGAAAAGCCAATACAGCACTCCCTCTCAGTGTAGCATATTCTCTGTGTGTGTAAATGTGCGTGTTCATGTGTGTATGCACTGATGCTTGTCTACAATTTTATGTGTTTGTGAATGAGAATGTGTGGGTGTGAGAGTCGGAGAACGAAAGGTTTTGGGTGAGTTAGCACATGATAAATCAATTAAAATTGGATGGGTATTATGAAAGACATACTGTATAACCAGTTACGAAAATATGAATCTCTATGAACAGATCTAGAATCAGAATCTATAGGCAACGGGAAAAGATCTTGGTTTAGGAAGCGTTCTGGTTTCCGCTTGTAGTTAGAGTAGTATTGACCAATCACGTTTGAGCGGGCTTTGGTTGCATGCAGGTAAACAATCCATGTGAAGAGGAAAAGAGGTGTAACGCATCGGCAGAAATGCAATCTCAGAACCCATCGGCTCTCTGACAACAATTTAGCTTTTTTTTCTTTTTCAAGAGGGAAGTTCAGTCTTAGTGGAAGGCCCTCATAAATACTTCAAAAGCAGGAGAGGCAACATTCATTTCTCTCTCTCAATTTCGCCTTTGCTTATACGACAGCTTCCTGTGTTGTTTGAGAATTGGGAGTCCTAACTCTCTCTCTCTTTGCTTATCATACAGATTTCTGTATCATTTGTTGAAAGGGAATCCTAACTTCCTGTGTGGGAGATGGAGAGACTGAACCTCCTCACTCAGCACCCAGGTGTTAAACAAGATAGGCTGCTCAGGTCACATACAGGTCAGGTGAAAACACCACCACCCAGGACGAAAATGTGCCACATGTGGAAAACTATTTAGAAAGGCTGATTCTATTCTGATTTTCTACAAAAATACAAAAAAACAGGTTTATAACAGAGCTCTTCGTGGGTCCAAAACATTGTATCCAACCCGAATCGGACACTACACTTACCCACAGTCAAAAAATAAACTCAAACTCGAAAAACCTAATTCATATGGGACCCAAATCTGAAAGAACTTGTGCTGAACTAGACTTCAGTTTGGGTTTTTACACGCAGATCCTTATCTACATGAAACTAAATCAAAGAATTAAAAAAACAAATATCGGAATATTTTTATCTCCATTTGCCACAAACCCCAATTTACACAGAAAGTATGGTGAATGCTGCTATTAAGTTGCATTATACAAATTAAAGCAATAATTAGCGGCAGCATGAAGATGAATAGATATCGGCCCTATTTGGTAAATTTGAGCAAAAAAATTTCAACCCCGAAATTTAGCTGTATTAATCAATACATGTACAGATACAGATGTGGTAAGTAAAGGGTCTGGAGGAAAATAAGTCCAGGGTTCAACAATAAGGGTTGCCCAATGGCCCGGGAAAAGTAAAACGCCATGTCGGGCAGGTACATATAACAACCCCCTTGTCACTTGTTCGGGCAAGTGGGTTGTTATATGTACTAAAAAAATGTACTTAAAAAGTGTTCCACTGATCGAGAAGCACGTGACCAGCGACTGCTATGGTTGCAAGAGACTGAGCTCCGACACTCGCCGCCGTATTTCATTAAATAACCAGGTCTATTACTTTTTCTTCGACGCCAAATCGTTTTGTCTGTTGTCACGGTGACTCAGTGAAACGCCTGCAGGCACGAAAGAGCGAGTCTCATCGCCTGGGCTGTCTACTCGTTCAGAGAAATTTGCTAGCATGTCGGCGACTAATGGAGTGGTAGCTAATGTGAACACGTACTCTAATATGGAGGAATTAATTGACCGGGTTTTGGAGAAGCAGCTAAGTGTGCTTAAATCAGTGATCTACAGCGCAGTGAAGGGAGTGCTGGCCGAAATGAATGCCAGCAACACATCGGGGCAGAACCTGAGATGCAGGAAATCATGGTATGTGAGCCGGACCAATCTGACTGCTTCACATTTACGATCCAGCGGCTTCGGATGCCTGAAGGGATACAACACGAGCTGCACGCTGAACGCAACTCGGACTTGTTCATCTGCCGCGCTGCCCTGGGAGCGACCCACGGGGGGAGAGAGTTCACCTTCGCTGCAGCTATGGACCCGGGTGTTTTCTGGCTGGAATTAGAAGAGGAGAAGGACGCGCTACATGCACGGACCGTTTCACGCCGTGAGGAATCGGAGGGCAGCAGTGGGACTTTGCGTTCGATGCTGTGGCCGCGACTGGAGGACTCAGCACCTGTGGACTAACGCTGTGTGTAATGTTGGAATCAACCGCTGAAGGGCCATCTAACCAGACTGTGGGAAATGATGAATGCTGGCTACTCAGTCTACAATCTATATTTTTGAGGACACTTAATTGGACTGAAAAAAGAGAACATGATGTATCCTGAGGATGCGCTATGTAAGTTTCATAACTAAGCTTTAAAGGGACACTTAATCAGACTGAAAATACATGATAAATGATGGCTGGTAATCCTAAGGATACTGTATGTAAGTTTGGAGCCAAGCTTTAAAGGGACACTTAACCAGACTGAAAATACATGATAAATGCTGGCTGGTCAGTTTACAGTCTATGTTAACATTTAAGCTAGACTGAAAGAACATGAGGGATACGGTCTGTTCAGCTCATAGTCTGCTTATTGCGCCAACTAGATTGGTCTGTTTTTCACACAGCTTAGTCCAGAAATTGTTCAAAGGTGTTTATAATATTGTTCATGTTTAACATAAGAATTCACTAGACCTGTTTCAATTAACCTGTGACTTAAGACAGGAGGTGTAGTTTTGAGCTGGAGTTTTGCGCAAACTGCGTTTGATGTGGTCACGCATCTTACAAATAGGGGAGGGGGTCTGCAGTCTCAGAGGGTTAGGGGATTTATTTTACGTTTTATGTTTTTGTCACACCTTGCTCAGAGGTAACAGTTCACCCTTTACTACAGATTTGTCAGCAAAATCCGGTAGGGTACTCTGTAAATTTTGAAGATGGCTGAACTTTCAATCCTTTCAGTTAACATCAGGGGGCTAAATGGGCCGATCAAACGAGCTAAATTCCTGGACTATTTAAGAAGGAAATAGACGTGGCGCTTATACAAGAGTCACATTTACGTAAAAGAGATGTAAATCGTCTACAAAATAAATACTTTAAGGTTGCTGCCTCATCCAGTGACGACACCAAAACCAAGGGCTCCATTGTGTTGCTGTCGCGGAAATCCGCACTTACCGTAGACAAAAGCATGTACCACGATAAGGAGTAGGAAAGTAGCCTTTGTCTCGATATATGCACCGGCTACATATGATGAAAGTTTTTTCCCACGCCTAACCAATGAATTGCTCTCTCTCAATGAATACTCACTAATTATAGGGGGAGACATGAATGCAGTACTAGATTTAAATCAGGATAGATCAGGGGTCAATCACACGAAAGCCCAAAAATGCATATTGGACATGTTTAAAGCAGTTGTGGAATCCCACCATCTTACAGATATATGGAGGATGCACAATCCTACTAGCAAGGATTACACCTTCTTTTCCACACGTCACCTCACCCACTCCTGCACTGATTATATTTTGTGCTCCAGTGAGCTTAAGGCAATGTTCCACACGATAGCAATAGAACCAACAATTCTGTCTGATCACAATGCGCTGATAACCAACATTCCATTGTGATATGTTAGGAGAAAGATCTAGGAGATGGCAATTTAACAATTCCCTTCTCCAAAACATAGCTTTTGATACAGAGTTTAGAGCCAAGTTGGCGGAGTTTATATCAATCAATACTGACTCAGTTTCGGACCCGGCGTACATTTTGCAAGCCACAAAAGGATTTATTAGAGATTTCACATCTTCCTTTGCGGTCACTTTGAAGAAAAAGAGAGAGGCAAGGATTGCGGAGTTGGAAGAAAGTTGTAAATCATTAGAGCAGTCTCTAAAGACGTGTTTTTTAAAATCTACACATACTCTTTTAGTCACAAATTGAGCAGAGCTAAATGATTTGCTAAGAAGGAGAACTGAATTCATAATGCACAGAGTGAGGCAAAATTACTATTGTAATGGTTGCAAACCAAGCAAATTGCTTGCTCTGAAATTAAAACAAAGCGAATCCAGAGCTGCTATCAACAGCATCCACACAGGCAGAGGTATCTCAACGAATCCTAAAGATATCACCACCGCTTTCCAATCCTTTTATTCAAAGTTGTATGAATCCTCCTGCAATCTGGATCCAACACAGTGCCAAAAGTTCCTGAAAGAGCTAAACCTGCCTCTTCTTGACCAGAAGAACTGGGTCAACCTACACTGTAAGAAATGATTCTGTGGTCATGTAGATTTGATTAGTAAAATATATTCAATATGATTGTGTTTTTGATTTTGAGGCAAATATTTAATTAAATTTCAAATTAAAATGTTTGGAATAAAATCCAACCATTGTAGTTAAATGAAACATAAGCATTATATTTATCTAATCCCAAATAGAGAAAATATTGAGTTAATTCAAATCAATGTAATCAGGCTAATTTTAATTGAAAAGCACTTCCTGTCAACCTAGCTAGCTAGCAGCTATAATGTTACCCAGCATGCCATTCGGCTGTGTAAATTTGTAGGCTAAATGTAAAATTATTAGTGTTAGAAATTGTTAAAGTCACAAATAGTTGTGTGCTATGGTGTTGTATCCTATTAAAGAGAGTTAGTTGTGGGTTAATTGTCGTTGTAACTTTACAACCATGAGTGAGAAGGGTACGAAGTTAACAGGACTCCCGTTCTGATGTCACTTGCAGATCAATTTGGCTGTAGCGTTCTCTGCGGCATTGCACCGGTATGTGAAAAATTCATATCATATGGGAAATTAATATCCGTATACCGGTATACTGCCCAGCACTACTACAATGAGTTGAGAGCACAAAAGTGAATTGCTAATAAAATTCTTATTTGAGTATTTGTTAAGTTCTGTACTTTCTGGGCCATAGACTAGTTATTTAGATTTAATTCATTGTATTGATTAAATTCAAATCGATGTGAAGATTAATGTAGATGATTATTACTCAATTATATATCATTGATATGTAGAATTAAATTATTTTGTATTAGTACTATTTACACATTAGGGAGTTTATCTTTTTCAAATTAACTCAATATTTTTGTTTAGGTTATAATTAATTCTGTACTGTTTTCTATTCGAATATACTCATATTAAATGGATAACTATTAAGGGTCTCATTTAATTCATAGTTACTCAATACCAAACCATGTGAAATGTAATTAATACAGTTTTTCTCAATTGCTTAAACACTATAACCAGGCTTTTGAACTAAAATTTCAAAACCATAACGCCATTTTTCAAAAAGCACACCCATTTCACTAAACTATAAACACTATTCCCTGGTTTTGACACGAGTCAGATTTGTTGAACTGTTACTGCAAAACTCTACACACAAATCCCTTAATTTCTCATTGCCTACACCATGTTGTCATTTAGATAGCACAGCATTCAATATTGCTCACTCAAGTCAGCACAGCTGAAGCTCAATTAGCACACAATTACCCAGGTGGAAACACTACGAGTCAAAATTGATCACACACCAATCAGAACTTTCAATAGATAGATAAAATGGCCAGAGTCACTTCATTGAGTTTTGGAACAATGGACCCACAGAGAAATGACGGTCAAGGAGGGAGAGGGAGAGGGAGAGGAAGAGGAAGAGGACATGGTCGAGGAGGAGGAGAAGGAGGAGGACGTGGTGAAGGAGAAGGAGAAGGAGGAGGACGAGGACGTGGTGAAGGAGGAAGGCGAGGAGGGAGAGGAGGAAGACGTGGTGAAGGACGAGGTAGAAGAGGAGTAAGGGCAAGGAGACAAGCAGTCTCGGATGAAATTCGAGCCACTTTAGTGGACCATGTTCTTGTCCATGGTATGACCATGAGGGAGGCTGGGCAACGAATCCAGCCTAATTTGAGTCGCTTCACCGTCGCCTCCATCATCAGTACGACTGCTCTGTACAGTAACTTTTGAGTGCTGTACTCTGTGCTTTGACATCACATGCACTGTTGTACTATGCTTCTGTAATACTAAATAAATCCATCAAATTTACAGTAATGCGTGCTTCTATTTTTGTAGGATACAGAGACGACCATCTGGTGGTGGGAGGCTAAGGCTTTTGTCAGAGGAGCAAGAGAGGGAGCTTGTAAACATGGTCATTGCCAATAATGTAATCCGCCTGCGAGAGATTCAAAGGAGATTGATTGAGGATAATAATCATTTTCAAGGAATAAATTCCATCAGCCTTTCCACAATTGATCGCATCCTCCGAAAGCATCGGTTCCGGAT
Organism: Sander lucioperca; assembly: GCF_008315115.2. Lineage (NCBI taxonomy): Eukaryota > Metazoa > Chordata > Actinopteri > Perciformes > Percidae > Sander > Sander lucioperca. The sequence goes on along the minus strand of NC_050184.1, from coordinate 6,091,416 downwards.
GAACAGGTGTACCGCGTCCCTTTTGAACGAAACTCTGACAGGGTAAAAGACCAACGAGTGGAATATATGTTCAGGTATGACTTTTGATATTGTATGAAGCATTGTGCACCATCACAGTATAGCAGTTTATGCTGCCATTTGTGCCCTCCTGAACTGTGCTTCAGGGTAGTGATATAATCTATTGTGTTTTGATGTGTTTTGCAGAGAATCTTTGAGATTGAAGGCTGGCCTGTTCCACCTGAAATTATCTTTGTGGATGAGGCTGGTTTCAACCTCACCAGGAGAAGGGGGAGGAATATAATCGGCCATCGGGCTATTGTAAATGTCCCTGGTCAGCGTGGAGGGAATGTCACGATGTGCGCAGCCATCAGCCAACGAGGGGTACTCCACCGCCATGCCAGTCTAGGACCCTATAATACTATGCTCCTTCTTGCATTCCTTGACAGTCTAAGAGAGCATATGTTCCAGCTGGACCACAGGGAACCAGCACAACCAGAGCACCCTCACTATGTTGTTGTTTGGGATAACGTCAGCTTCCATCGTGCTGCTCTGGTTCGTGACTGGTTTACCGATAATCCAATATTTTCCAACCTCTTTCTGCCTGCATACTCTCCATTTCTTAACCCAATAGAGGAGTTTTTTTTCGTCATGGCGGTGGAAAGTGTATGACCGAGAACCTTATATGCGTGTTCACCTCCTTCAGGCCATGGAAGAAGCCTGCCTAGACATATCAGTAGATGCGTGCCAGGGGTGGATCAGGCATGCAAGAGGATTTTACCCCCGCTGCCTGGCTAGGGCCAATATAGCCTGTGATGTGGACGAGATTCTCTGGCCTGACCCAGAGCAAAGACGGGATGCTGATGCAGAATAATTTTTTTTTTTTTTTAACTGTGTAGTACTGTAATACAGTAATGAATAAAATGTGCCAATGTAACCATTGGTTGTGTCTTGTGTTCATCTGAAAAGGTTTGTGGCAACATAACTTGAAATGTTGTTTTGAATTTATTACACCAGTGTGTAAAACTAAGTTTTAGTGTGTATGTTGTGACGGTTTGTGTGTCCCGTCTGGGGTCAAAGTTTGGTTTTTCAGCAAGAGTTAATGGTTTTGATATAGTGCTTCATTTTGACCTGAAAATAGGATGTTTGGTGAATTGGGTGAGACGTTATGGATTTGTGTTTACTGTTTTGAGAATACGAGGCATAGTTTCAAGAAATGTGTTTAAGCAATCGAGAAAAACTGTAATATTGCTTGTAATCTGTTGCCTCATTTTTATTGAGTAGATATGGTGTATCTTTTCTTACAGTGTATAACGTTAGAGAAACTTAAATCAGCGTAGGGGAAAAGCTAAGGGAAAACACCGGGGTTGGACGGAATTCCATCAGAACTTCTTCTACAATACTTTGACATACTAGGACCTACCATTTTACAAACTTTAACCTTGGCCATAGAGAGGGGCACCTTTCATCAACAAACCAACACTGCACTAATTTCGGTCATACACAAAAAGGGCAAAGATCCTATGGAGTGCTCAAACTATAGGCCCATCAGCCTCATTGGGATGGATATTAAGCTCTATTCCAAAGTCTTGGCACTACGCCTAGAACGCTTTATTGAGGAGCTAGTCCACCCCGACCAATCAGGGTTTATACCAAAGCATCACGCTGCAGACAATATACGCAGATTATTCCATGTAATAGAAGAAGCCAAAAACCTTTCAACAACGGCAGCAGTTTTATCACTGGACGCGGAAAAGGCTTTTGATCGCCTAGAGTGGAACTACTTGTGGCAAGTCATGGAGAGGCTTGGTTTGGGAGCCAAATTCATTGACATGGTACGTACTTTAGATGCGAGTCCCACGGCCATAGTCTCAACCAATGGCCTGCATTCACAGCCATTCCCCATCGCACAGGGCTCGGGACAGGGATGCCCGCTCTCTCCCATGCTATTTGCGATCTCTCTTGAACCATTAGCCCAAGCCATAAGGCAAAATAAAATATGTAATGCCCAGATTAAATCCAATAACAACTCAATATCGTTATTTGCAGATGATATTTTGCTGTACATCTCTGACCTTGAGGACGAATTTGGCTCAATCTCCGGCTATAAAATCATTTGGAATAAATCTAATCTTCTTCTGTTGAACAACGGACAGGTGACATCAGCTATTAGTGATACAATACCAACCCAAAGCAAAATTACATATTTGGGCATCACCATTCACGCATCGCTACAGCGAGTTATTACATTACATTACATGTCATTTAGCTGACGCTTTTATCCAAAACGACTTACAATTAAGTGCTTTCAACTGTGAAGGTTCAAACTCCAGACAACAAGTAGTAAGTGCAAATACAATAGCTTTAAATAAGCAAAGCTACAAAGAGACATATGAAAGTGCAGGTTCAAGAATTCTTTTTTTGTTTTTTTTTTTTTTTGTTTTTTTTATCCGAGGTGTAGTCGGAAGAGATGTGTTTTTAGCCTTCGGCGGAAGATGTGTAGGCTTTCGGCCATCCTGATATCGATGGGGAGCTCGTTCCACCATTTGGGAGCCAGGACAGTGAACAGTCGGGATTTTGTTGAGTGATTAGTTATCCCTCGCTGTGAGGGGGCAGCAAGCAGTTTGGCTGATGCAGAACGAAGTGGGCGGGTTGGGGTATATGGTTTGACAATGTCCTGGATGTAAACTGCGGCTGATCCGTTCGTGGCCCTGTATGTAAGTACTAGTGTCTTGAAGCGGATGCGGGCCGCAATTGGTAACCAGTGAAGAGAGCGGAGGAGCGGTGTAGTGTGAGAGAACTTGGGGAGGTTGAAGACAAGCCGAGCTGCTGCGTTCTGAATGAGCTGCAGGGGTCGGATGGCACATGCAGGCAGGCCAATCAGGAGGGAGTTGCAGTAGTCTAGACGTGAGATGACTAGAGCCTAAACCAGAACCTGAGCTGTCTTCTACGTTAGACGGGGACATATCCTTCTGATGTTATGCAGCATGTATCTACACGATCGGGTGGTTGCAGCAATGTTAGCAGTGAAGGAGAGTTGGTCGTCAAGTGTTACACCCAGGTTTCTAGCAGTCTTGGTGGGGACTACCACAGAGTTGTCAATTGTTATAGTCAGGTCTTGGGTAGGAGAGCCCTTCCCTGGAAGGAAAAGGAGCTCAGTCTTGTCGAGGTTGAGTTTCAGATGGTGTGTAGACATCCAAGAAGAGATGTCAGTCAGACAGGCCGAGATACGTGCTGCTACTTGAGTTTCAGACTCAGGAAAGGAGAGAATTAGTTGGGTGTCATCTGCATAGCTGTGATAAGAAAAGCCGTGCGACTGAATGACAGACCCGAGAGAGTTGGTGTACAGAGAAAAGAGGAGGGGACCCAGGACTGATCCCTGAGGAACGCCAGTTTTGAGTGGGCAAGGTTCTGAGCTAGATCCTCTCCAGGTTACCCGGTAGGTTCGGTCGGCCAGGTAAGATGTGAGCAATGAGAGCGCAGAGCCTGAGACATCCAGATTTCGGAGTGTCGAAATGAGGATCTGGGGGTTCACTGTGTCAAAGGCAGCAGAAAGATGCAGAAGGATGATGATGGAAGAGAGAGCGGTTGTTCTAGCGATGTGAAGCTGTCCAGGACAACTAAGTAGTGTTCAAAGAGATCTGGCCAATTGGTCTGCGCTGCCGGCATCGCTACAGCCCAGGATTGCTGTTGTAGTACAATGATCCCCTTACCCCCACCAATAAATTTCTGGAAGAAACTCGATACCGTAATTCGGCAGAATATTTGGAATAATAAACAACCTAGGCTAAAATACTCTACCCTGCAACGTACCACAAACACGGGAGGTCTAGCCCTCCCCAATCTTAAAGTGTATCACAGAGCCTTTCAGCTATGGGCCCTCAGGGTGTGGATGGACCCCTCATCCACAGTCCCATGGAGAGAAATAGAGCAAAACCTCACTGGAAGTCTAAGACTACAAGACCTTGCTTTTGCAGGTGTGTGCCCAAAAAAGTGTATGCTAGCACAAGGCCCTATTATCACCAACACACTGACCAACTTTAAACAGGTCGAGGAGCACCTACGATACACCAATAAGTGGCATTTGAATACCCCAATATGGCACAATGCATACCTATTGTCTCATAACAAACCCTTTACTTTACTTTACAGTGGAGTGATAGAGGTATTTATACTTTAGACCAGCTATTCAATGATGAAGGTATGTTACCTTTTGAAGTGCCATGGGGGAACAGTCTTGAGACACCCATTCATTAAATAGCTTGTTGATTCTCCTGTGAGAGGATTGGTGTCCAAGATTTATGCTAAACTGATGCAAGTATCCGTAGGAGAACTCCCAATAGTAAAGAAATGGGAGCGAGAGCTGAGCCCTGAGGGGAACGTAATTAATTGGGAGACAGTTTGGGACAACATTTCCCACTGTTCCAAGAACCCAAATCACCAGCAGATCCACTTCAACATATGCCATAGGACATATTGGACTCCTCAGAAGAGATACGTCTCTAAAGTTATTCCAACTCCCTATTGCACGTTCTGTCTTCCCTGCACATGGTCTGGGAGTGTGAACAGGTGCATGAGTTTTGGAATAAAACAACATCAATAATATCTGATGTGATAGGATGTTGAATTCCTACTGACCCAATTGTTTTGTTACTTAATGATGACTCAAAATTACATCTGCTTGGGAGACAGAAGAAAATTTGGCTAGCTGGCTCAACCGCAACCAAGAAAATGATAGTTCAATGCTTGCTCCCCCCACTCGCTTTGTATAAAACAGTGGTTGGCGTACTTCCTAGACATAATTATGCTGGAGCTCTCTACAGCAAGGATTAACAAAGCCAAGTCATCAACTATAGACCTATGGAAAAATGCAGCAGTACAGGTATCGGTCCTGACCTCAACACCATAAAGGTCTTGTAGCTACGATAGGGAGAGCTTTATTTATTTCTGTACAACGGAGCTGTGTGCCTTGAACTTTTGGGGAATCCATTTGCCTTCTTGTGGACAATTTATAATACCACTTTCATGTCCTCTTGTACTAATTACAAGAAGCTGTGTGGGGAAAACCATTCACGTCAGCTTTCTAGTTGTTATTCCAAGTTGACAATATCAGACATTTCTGACAGCTACAATATCTCCCACTCGACAGTCACTGGAAATGACATCCAAATAGAATCCGATGTTAACACTATTACGATCAATAAAGCAAATAAAAGGAGGTATACACTGTTTGTTTGCATCTGGTTTCACTTGTTAATAAACTACAAATACAGTAACACAATAAAGATAGTTAATTTAAGATTAATTTCCAAATACCTGGGATGATCTACAATGCTAGCAATGGGGGTAACCATTTTGGAATAATGCATTAACGTTCCCAAGTTGGAACAATGGTAGGTTTTCCCCATTGTCTCCATTCTGCTGATATGACGTGAATGCAATAAATAAATGTATAAAAGCCCCTGAAATCCTATAGTCAACAATACTCAAAGTTTGCTTACCAGTCTGGGTCTAAGAACAGAATCAACCTTGATGTCAAGAAAATTTAGATTACCTTACATTTTACTGAAATGGTGGGAGCTGTTTTAATACAGGTATGAGTAATGCATGTGTTTGCACACCTCCCACCCATCAGAGAAGCTCTAGTCAGGATGTTGTCCGAACAGATGTTTAGTCTGCCCTGAGCAGCACAGTGCCTTGTGTTTTTATTGGCCCTCTGAATCCACTGGCTTTCCACAGACGCACCATTGCCTTGGTCACTACGTCTCCCCCAATCCGACCCACACAAACACACACCAAGCCTTTGAGGTAGAACGTCAAAGGGTGGAGGAGCAGGGAAGGGGACAGGGGTAGGAAGCAAGCGAGCTGCTGCCAAATCCACAAGGCCGCGGACAGGGCCATATAAACAAGACTGAGAGTGGCCACCAGGGATTGGTACATTGTCCCAGTGGAAATGTCTGGCCCTGGATGACTCAGCCTCACACACAGCACAGGAGGAGAGGAGAGACACTGCTCTGTCCCAAACAGTTTTTCAGACTATCCAAAATAGCCCTGTTAATCCCCAACTGATGGTAACCAAATGTCAAGTGAAGGATGAGAGTGTTTGTCGGTTGTAACGTAATTTCCCAGTCAAGACAGAAAACTTCCAAACCTGCACTCTGGACTGCAGCACATGACCAGAGGCCATAAATATGTAACGGCATGTTCATCCTGTAGTTATTTACCGTGAGCATAAATCAGGTGATAGCATGGCATCATTTATGTATTTATGTAGGTGTGTATCCTGCATGTGTGTTTGCAAAGAACGGGAACATTTCTAAAGTCTGCATTCCTCAGTATCAAATTCAAGAAAATCTAATTATACTGTACTGATATCATTTTAGTGGTCTTATAAAACCATAGCTTTTCATGCATTTTTCCCATGGATCATCTGCTCATTGTATATGATAAATGAGTGCCAATCAGATGCCTCAGCACTGAGTAAAGTGCAGCCGTGCTCCCTGGTCCAAGTCAGGTACGAGTTAAGGACACCCACTGTTCCCCTCGGTCAGAGGAAAGGAGAACAGGGATTGGGGAGGGAAGGAAGAGGGGATCCAGGAATGCATGGCAGGGCAGCTGCTTTGGCAGGTAGATGAAGTGAGGATCACACGGGCCGGGGTGGGGCTGATTAATGCACAGGGAAATGCACGGGAAGGAAAACAAGGCCATAAATCAGCCGCTGGTCCTCCATGCTAATTGTAATTGAAATGAATTTGTCTGGCCCATAGAACAGGGAATTGCAATTGCTATTGACCAATAGGGCCCAAGTGGTCTAAAGGAAATGAAACGGGGAGTGTGGCGTGTCCGTACCAAGATCAATGTATAACCCAGCACTGGTATTTGTGTCCCGTAAATAAAGGTGGTTTGGGGGGGAAACATGTAACAGGTGAGTTATTGTGTTGGCTCCTGTGGTAACTCTGGTCAATGTGATGATAGAGCCGTTGCTGAGGGTACAGGGATCTTGGACTTTTGGCCACAATTTAGATGTGAGCTGGAATTGTTTAAAAAATAATGTGAAATACACAGAGGTAAGGCTACAGAGGGGAATCACTCCTGAGATTGCTTTAGCCTGGCCATTTTTTCCCTACTGCCTCAAAACAAAAAGTATGCAACATTGACCTGTGAGGGTAAGAAAACTTAATGTATTGGTTGCTATATAACCAGCATGTAGTCTATTGTATTCTAAGACCACAGTGCTCAAAACCTAATGCATAAAATGTGGAGGAAATGTTGTTTTTTTTAAAACCCCAACCCCCAGTCCACCTCCCACAGCCAAGCAGGTAGCTCCCCATTCATTAACCAAACGCTCACTAACTAATTGGGACATGCACAGACCTGTCTGTGTGTATAGGTGTGTATTTAAAATGAATTTGAGGATAGACAGTCTGAAGAAAAGACGCAACTAACAAAGGTTTTTTGATGCAATACATTCTGTGCTGTTAAATCTAATAGCCTTTTGAATGATTACTGTAAATGTATCGAAGCTATCTTCTTAAAAGCTGTTCGGTCAAAACTGTCCTGTATTCAAGAGAGTTTCAACACTTTCAATATATTTCTTAAATAGATAAGATTACTGTTGTGAAATTAAACTCGGATAAGAGGGATCCATGTTGTGTTGAGCACCCAGCAGAGTATTCACTGCTCTTGTCTCTCTGGGATTTGGTCTCCATGTTGTGATCCAATAACATTCCCCCATGAGACTGCAGATAGCATCCCAACTTCGCTGCAGGAAAATAACATCCTCTTCCATTCATACACACAGGAATACTGAGTTTCATAACATACCCTCATCAGGACACGCTTAAATGACACCTTAACTTCGCAGACTATTCATTCACACCATTTCCAATTTTGAAAATGCAAACACTCTCAGTAAAACACTATGAGCAGGAAATGTAGAGTAGTGAGTTTTGCGTTACACATGGGGCGATTCTCCACTGCATGTTTGAAATTGCTTTAAAAGATTTCACATGCTCTGCGACAAACTACACAACAAGCATGCACCCCCGCAATTTATTGCTGTTTGAACCCTGTGGGTGCAACAAACAATAGGAACAAAGCATTGTTTTTCAATTGTCTGTGACAGTGTGGGCTGCTCAGCGCAGAGGCCTTCGCCCTAACTACTAGGGCTGTGTTTGCTAAACGAGCCGGAGCAACACCGCAGAGCCCACAAGGCTCCACGCGCTGATACGACCAGGGGCTTTTCTCTGCCTGCACACTCCCTCCACCACCTTACCTCCTTCCCCCATTCTTCCCCTCCGTCAGGAATCTATATTTCATAAGCGAGCTGTGGAGCTCCAGTGCCCAATTATCAGCAGATAAGGCGCAGGAAGCCCTGGAGCGCCGGCACGGCTATTTAGATGGGGAGGGGGAAGGAGCTGGAGAACGAAAGGCAGGCAGGCAGGGACCCAACCCCCCAGGGGCACTTCGCCCTCACCACGCTATTTTTTTCTTCCTTCTCTTTTTTTTTTCCTTTTCTCTCCCTCACTGACATCCTCCTCCCCCCCTTACCTTAGCGGCAGGGTTCAATTAGTGCCGGCGGCGGCTAGCACCAGCAGCCCCACTCAGCCCGGGAGCTGGAGCCTCTATCAGTACACACCAACAACACGCAAGGCTGAGTCCAACTAGCAAACTAACATCAAGGCAACTTCTATGTTGGCCTCACACATACAGGCACATTAATGTTTGTGCACACACACACACACACACACACAATTTTAAATAAAGACTGAGGTAAACTTTTTTTCCTGAAACCACAACATGGAGGTAAGAATGATTCCACTGCTAGCTTTAAAACCACAATGCTTCCGCAGAGATACATTACTGATATTCATTGTTGCAGTTTATCCCTATATCAGACTAATCTCTGGGGAAATACTTGAATATTTAACTATACTTTCACCAATCATGGCAACTTCGCCATTTTTCGTTGTATCGTCGTATTTCCTGTTATTTCACCATTTCTCAGATACGCTGTTGCTGCCTCCTCAGACTGGCACATTTAAGTCATGACGTTTCACACTTTTCCGTGGCCCCAGACCTCTATTAGCAAGGGGGTAAAACTCGATGTGCTTCTCACATTTTCAGAGCCCAACAAAAAAAAAACACACTCCAAACACCAATGCTGAGCAAGGTCAGCCAGGGGTCAGGCACAGCTCACGGATACGAGACGGATATCGATTTGCTGGGACAGGCCGCAAGCGCACGCACGCACACACACACACGCACACGCATGCACACACACACACACACACACACACACACACACAGTGTCTACCCCTCCTCTTTTTCTCTACAGTCACAGGGCAGGCATCAACCAATAGATCAGCCAGGGGCAGGAAACGGCCTGGGTCAGAGGGGACAGCGAGTGTGTGTGTGTGTGTGTGTGTGTGTGTGTGTGATGATAAGACTAACAGCCTGCTGAAAGCTGCTCTCACCTAGAGCTATCCAAGACCTTCAGGCTGCGCCAATTCACCTCGAAGCGGCAAAGAAAAAGAAAATAGCTCTGACCAAACAGTGATGGAGTATTCATCTTACTGCCACTGATATACATGCATCTACAGGCACAAGCACACTCTCAACACACTGGTCCTGTTTCAGAGTGCCACCCAAGTCATTGTTATTTGTCTTTCTATCAATTGGAAGTTGATATTATAGAACACTTATCACCGCAGGAGGGTGTGTGGGTGTGTGTTGTTATTGCTGTCGCCAAGTGGCCTGTATTAGGGGATCTGCCAATGGCAGAGAGACTGGGGTAAGACCGAGACAAGGCTTCAGCAGCCCCGGGTAGACTGGAGGCTCAGCTGGAGTCATGCACATACAGCATCAGCGTTGCATGGGTCGTTCTGTGTGTGCACGTGCCTTGTATGATTGCTGTGCATGAGTGAATAAGTGTATGCCTGAGTGTGTGTGTACACGTGTGCTTAAATGCTCATGTGTGTGTGTCTGTACTATATATGTGAGAGAAAGTCAGGGGCCAGTGAAGCGGAGGAGGGCAGGCAATGCTCCCAGGCACAGAAAGCAGGCCAACTCCATCTCCCACTATGAAGAGCTTCAAAGAGATGGGGTAGTAAAACGAGAGATGGTAGAGTATGCCTGGTTATATCAGTTAAGTTGTGTGAGATGAGCTGTTATGTTGTAATCTAACTAGCAACTGCAACACACTTCACCGACTCTTGAATACAATCATATAATTGTATTTTATTTTTTTAAAGATGCACATCATAGTTTCTATAATCTTTGAATCTTTTTCAACATTTAGTTTCCACACAAGAATGGAAGGTGTGCCCTCTTTTGATTATACAGGATGTAAGAAAAGAGAAAATGCTATGGCTATTTAATTCATCCCCCACTGCGGAGTCTTTCAGCTGCTTTGACCTCATCCTACTAATAGATCAGTAGTAGTTTTGACAGAGAGAAAGGAGGAAACAACACAAAGACAAAAGATTCAGAGATACAGATAGACAGAGAAGACAGCAAGACAGCAAGACAGTCAGGGGGAAGCAAACTTCCCCCGCTGACGCTCTTGTTCCACGGTAAGAATCCCCCGGCCGTAGCCTCAGACATCTGGTTTCAGTTAGCTCTCAGCGCTTTGACGCGTTTCCTGTGCTACTACTCCACGCAGCCACGACGCAGCCCTTCCAACGCCACGACAGCCAAACTCTCTGGAGATAACGCAAATACACAAATACACAATCAACCACACGTCTACTGTATGTTGAAACAGGCCAGAAGAGGCTGAATTCTCATATGTTTTCATAGCGCACTGTAGTTCAATGTTGCAAAAAGTTTCTCAGAGGCCTCGGCTCAGACAGCATGTTACAGGTCTAAAAGAACAAGTTGTGGGGTAGGTTGTGTGGTAATATCATAACTACAGGTACACTAATAATCTGTGACCTTTCTAAATTATAAATAAAAATGTTTTTATGCTCACATATTTATATAACAGAAGTGAGTGATACTTTTCTGAGTAGCAACCATTTCCATGTATAAATGCTCTAGCAAGGAGGAAGTGATTAGTTTTATTGCAATAGCTTCAACAGGGAAACAAGGACAGAGAAACTGATTGATTGTTTACAGGAAGGCTAGTGGGGCTAGATTGAACATAAGTAGACTGACAGGATGAAAATCAAAGAAGTGATGTACTGTAATCAAGAAGTGATTTTACTTTATTCTCTGTCTGTAAATGTTGCTATCAATTAGTCTACATAAACCATTTTTACAGCAGACATTTTGACTTGTCATAGCACGAAAAGCACAGGTGTCACTCATAACGTTAACAATGGCTCAGTTCCATTATGTGTCCCAGTAAGCCATGACAGTGAGCCAGCATGCACAATACCAGGACTCTGAAACTGGGTCACCTAAATTGAATGCAGTCGTTATTAATGTTAATAATTAGCTCCACCAAGGAGGTTATTTTTTTTTGGTTTGGTTGTGCATTTGTTTGTTTGTTTGTTTGCCTGTCTGTCAGCAGGATTATAGAAAAACAACTGGCCCGATTTTCATGAAACTTGCTGTAAGGATGTAGCATGAGCCAAGGAAGTACCCATTACATTTTGGAGTGGATCCGAATCACAGGCGGATACATAAATTATTTTTTACTTTCGTTAACATTGAGAGATAGGGCATTTGTGCTGCATTTATGTGGTGTCAGAATAATTGGAAAAATTAGTTGCATTACCATTGTGAAATAGGGCATGCCTTGGTGGAGGTCTGCGTTCTCCGATTGCCCTTCTAGTTACACCTATGCTTCCCCTCCTTCTATGACATGTCAAAATGCCTGCTGTGAAAAAGCACTGCTAAATAACTTATCACTGTGGGCCAGGGCCTAAATAGAAATTCAGTTTGTTAGAAAAATAGCTTGGTCTGTTTTTGTCAGATGACTTTCCAGTTTAGTATTTGTTTATAACCTTAAACTATAACACATATTCAGTAATGACATAACTAAATATAATTTTAAAAATATGTATGTAATGTGTATTTGTAGTTATCACTGTCCCTGTAGACATCATAGCTCTCTAGCACTGTTTTAAATCCTAAATTCTGCTATAACACTTCAGTCTTCTGTTTGTTTGTTTGTGGGTGTAGCAGGTACTGTGCTTTTAGAGGTCTATTGTGTTGGGTTTTTATTTCAATATTTTGACAATAAAGACTTCATTGAGTGATGTTAAGGTATTGTTTTAATCATGTGTCTGCTTTTTTAGATTTCTTGTGAAGCAATAAGTTTCTTTAAAAAGTGCTATATAAAGATAGACAATATCAATAAAAGTGCAATACATGTTTCCACTTTTAACATGCTCATACAAGTAACTGTTCTTACAAATAAACACACATTCCCTTACCTTTAGATTTTGTACTTTTTGTCCAAGAAAAAACACTTATCTTAAACTTCTTAGCTGTCACTCATTATAGGATTAATAGGATCATAAGACATCCACTGTGAAAATATGTTGGAATATGACAGTAGCTGTGTATGGCACTGTGCAGCAAATGTCTGCAGCTGTTTACATTTTGTACCTGAGCTGCATTGAGGCAAATTCCTGCCATCTACGTTGATATGGCAATAAAATACTGAAGCTTGAGTCTGATACACAGTAACAAGGATGCTCTGAGGCACACACTGTATTTTGACCTGTCAGTTTGGGGAACTAACAGCACAGCATGTCATGTCACTCACACCGGAAGACTGTAATGTTTCAGTGCAACTACCCACTAAATTAACCACAATGCCTTTCAGTGAGGTGATTACCTGTGTGGGGGAGTGGAAAAGGGTGACCCCAGAATGGAGAAATACATAGCAGAGGTACAAAAAAAAAACATGAGCCTGCATAGACCTGCTGCTCAGCAGAGGAACATGGTAACCTCATAGGCCACACCGGGGATTACAGGTAGTGAAAGTGAGAACGAGGGGGTGAGAGGAGAGAGAGAAACAAAAGTGCAATGAAGAGGAGGTGAAGAGACAGGAAGGAGCTTCTTAAAGGCTTTCCTGCGTTGGAGGGACTCCCTACACCACGCAGGTTCTCTATAAACAGTACAAAGAGCATTCTGACTGGAAATTTACTTACCTCGTATTCACCTACTTTAATACATAGGTCATGCTAGTTCATAGCTTATTGCTGCCACGTCCGAAAAATATGAGTTATTGTATCAACATCTTGTCATTTATTGTAATAACAAGATATTTTCACGTTTAAACAAGATATTTTCACATAACAAGAAAATGTTCTTGTTATGACAATATACTATTTATCACATTATAAAGTTTCACGTGAAACATTTCACGTTATAACGTGAATTTATCTTGTTGGAACATGAAACTCCTGTTTGAATAAAGACACGGTGTGCGGACGGATAAATTGCGAAATATGGCTCATACACACGACTCATTCTTCCTTCTGTATTGCCCCATTCATTTCAAATTCCTTCTAGTGTACCCATACACATACTCACAATATCATCCACCGTCCTCAATAACAGCAGAATCTCACCATGGCTCAGCCCAAATATGAAGTGAACCTTTAAACTATTTATTATGTTATAACGTGAAACTTTTCACGTTATATCATGATAAATAGTATATTGTCATGACAAGAAAATGTTGTATAACTTGATAAGTTTGTATGTTGTAATAATGGGAAAATATCTTATTACAATTAGTCTTGCATTGCCAGACCTTCCTCCACAGCGCTGCGAAGGAGGGTCTGACTAGTCCACACAGCATTCCGGGATGGGAGAAAAACCTCCTCTGGTTTATTGGCATTTCTTCAAACCAATCGCAATCGTCATGGGCGGTGCTAAGCCCCGGACTCAATAGCGGTGCCTCTGCAAAATAGCCTCGGGAAGGAACTTGTTTTGGTGGAACGTGCTCGTTGAAAAGTTGTTTTAGTCGTGCAACAGAAAACTCAGATTGGACAGATAGTCTAGCTAGCTGTCTGGATTTACCCTGCAGAGATCTGAGGAGCAGTTAACCATAGTCCTCATGAATCCACCGGAGTTTAGAATGCCAACACAAAGAAAGAGGGAGGTGATGGACATCCGGCCGAAAATGAGGGATGTCTGGCGGCTCTTCCGGTGGCACCGGAACAATCCCGTAAATGAATCGTCGTCGATATAGACTATATTACAATAACGTACAATTCACGTAATAATGTAATACTGATACGTTTTTCTTTTTCAGGCATGGCAGCAATATGCTTTTGTACTTCTTAGAGTTTTATAAGAGAATATATACAAATATACACCAATAATGCAATTCCAGATCCAAATTCAGTTTAGGCTACAAAGATGTTCTTTTCGACTCAACTTTAATTGCTTCCAATCGGGGGTGAGCGCGGGCAAACTAGGACAAATGAAAGTTTAAGCAGGCAGTATTGATTTGTGTGGAGGTCAGGGGTAGGTCACCCCTATCAGAGAATCAACAAACAGCCGCCAGCACCCTCCTCAGCTAAGCCAATCACCTTCTGACCTGGTCCACCGTTACCATGGCAAATGACCGTGAATCACACAGACCATATACTAGGCTTCTTACTGAGTGAAAGCAGCAAAGTGGAGCTCCACAAAGGTATTGGAGCTACAACAAATCCTTCACTAAAGGGTGTTAACTATGCTGTCCTGCTCGGAATGTTTTTTTGAGATCACTCTTTTTTGCATCACTCTCTAGGGCTCACTGATAATTCAGTATCATCATTTCACTTTCAGTCGAATCATACTGTGATGATTTGATCTTATTGTGTTGTTGTTCAACACATTTTTGCTATAGATATTAATGATCCCTACTAAACTGTTAAAAACTTTAAAAAAAAACTAAAGTGAGGTACTGAAGGTTTTGTTTTACATGTTTGGAGATTTTTGTTAGGTGTAAAGTATTACAGTGGAACACAAAATCAAAAATATTTGTGTGATTTATTTATGTGATTTTGCATACATTTGCAACTTTTTGATATGCATCGCCATCAGAATTTTTTTTTTTAATTAGTATTGTGATACTGACTGCACATACAAACCAGCCAAATCACTCCCATGTCATGCCCTTCCCATGATCCTCTTTTTATAGACATTTTGAAGGACGAAATCTCAGATTCTTCCCTTCACCCAGTCTTTCCATCTGGGCAGGCGGTGGTGGTAACCAAGCCTCTGGCAGTGTGTTCCTATCCTGCAGGAGCCCTCAGGTTCCAACCTGTCAATATCTCAGGCAGCGTCTTGGCTCTGCTGTGGCTCAGTTAACCTCCTCACCCACTGCAACACCACAAGGGACTCCTGTCCCTGTGCCAGCCCAGAGACAAGCACAATCACACCCCCCACCCCTGCGCCCCACTCCTCCTCTTCCTCCAATCCTGCTCCCAAACCGCACACACCGCGCTCCCACCCGTAAAGGGCAGCACCCTGGCAGCAACAGCAAGCAATATGGCAGCTGACGGGAGTTCACTGACGTCTTAGATGTTTTGGATGACGGTCACGTTGAAAGCTCACAGAGAGTAAAGAGGGAGAAGATATTGGAGAAAAGTCTAAAGCCTGAAGGAAAGAAAAGCTCAGTGACTCAGTGGCAAAGGTCCCGTCATCTCATCATTTGTATCAATATCAGGGACAGAAAGGACCAATATAAAAAAGGAATGAATGTATTAACACGTTGCTGAGAAATTTTAGAGTGATTTAGGGGATGCACGTAAAATACAGAAAGTCAAGGGGAGGTCTTAGTATTGGTGTGTTTGTAATCTACACATGCACATAGGCCTGAACCCAAGCATGGAAACAAGCGTGTGGCAGCATGTTACCCATCCCCGCACTTACACTCAACCCACTAACACACACACACACACACACACACACACACACTCCTCTGTGCCTGACTGCAAGGCACCGCGGCTGTCTGCTGGGAGCTCAGGTTACGGCCGACCGGCAGGACAGACTTTATGGAAGCCTCTCTCCCACACCCACTCTCCCCCTCCGCACGGCTCCGGAGGAGGTATCGAGTTGCTAGTTCAGCGCCGGCCAGGCTTGGCGCTGGCGGCAGCTTGTGATCTTGGGTGTGTGTGTGTGTGTGTGTGTGTGTGTGTGTGTGTGTGTGTGTGTGTGTGTGTGTGTTTTATCTCCCACTCTTTGACGGTATCGGCACACAACACTGCTGTCTCCTCCAGGTATGTAGGTGT
Organism: Sander lucioperca; assembly: GCF_008315115.2. Classification (NCBI taxonomy): domain Eukaryota; kingdom Metazoa; phylum Chordata; class Actinopteri; order Perciformes; family Percidae; genus Sander; species Sander lucioperca. Next base: position 6,075,232 of record NC_050184.1, on the reverse strand, counting down.
GATTTACAGTGTAGACGCTTCACAATCATGCGCACACACGCACACAAAATCCGACCTCTTCCTCTGCTCCAAAGCACCAAGAATATTCTACAATGCATTACACAGTTAAAGGTGTAATAACAAGAGATGAATAGTTTTACACCCAAATTATAAAGACACTTCCCACTAGGTGGGTCTAGCCATGATAGTTTTGGTTTTATTTTAAATATAAATTAATGCATTTCCAGAAATAATGTCTGGGTCACTGGATAATTTACAGATCTTGCTGTCAACAGTTGTCACTGAAACTACTTTCTACTGTAATAACAATCTCGTTATGGCGTTGCCCTTAATGTTTGAATTTTTCAATGTTGTGAGCATCACATTTCATTCACCTCTATTGTACTGAATGGCAGCAGAAATCTCAGTTAAAGATATCTTAAAATCTGGACAAATAAAACAAAAACTATCTGCATGGCTAAATACCAAGGTGAAAAATATGTTTTCCTTTGTGTAATTTTGGTGAACTGACCCTTTAAAATAGCCAGTGATGTAGTATTTTACTTCAATAAAGTTGTGAGTGAAATAAATTAAAAAAGAATGGTCAAAATCAATGCAACAAAGAGATGTCCTGACATTAGTCCCTAGTATGGGATGAACGCCAAAAACTGAATCCTACAGTTCCCATGATGCTTTCTCAGATTGACAAAGCTCCTATAGAGCCACAGGAGACATAATAAAACTTTTAAACAGATTGTAGGAATCTCTGTGACAAGTAAATTGACAAATCGATGGTGTGTCCCTTTAAAAAAAGAATTATAAATAAATAAAAAATATCATGTTTCATGACTATTGCAATTATACATGCTAAACAGAAGAACATCACTTTGTGGCTTCCAAATCCCATGATGCTATCTGCCATCTGAGAGAACAGCTTGCAGCTCTCTGTCTCTGAAATGCTTGCTGTAGTCCATTTGCAGGAAGGAGTTGCAGTGAATGTGCACTCGCAGGTCAACATGGAAGAGACCGCCTATATACAGGGACCTTGTGATGGTTCTGCCGCTGGCTGGCTTACTAGCCCGGCATGGAACGGCACTCATGAATAATGCATGGAGACATCTGCCACCCCTGAATTATAGATCTGTGGAAGCCCAGCATATGGGAACAGCCCAGCAAGTGCTAATGGCTAACTCCCCATGACAAAATATGGGTTAGAGACACGTGAATGATTGCCGGGTCATGCAACCTTTCAGTCATGTGAGTGTGAGGTGGATTGTAAATGTGATTATTTGCATGTTTGCATGTGTGTGTCTGCATGTGTGTTTGTCTATCTGGAATGAGGAAAGGCTCCAATGGATAAACAAGTTAATATGACCATAAATAAGCATACAAATTAGCAGACAGACACAAAAGTGTGTTAGAGAAAGGCACTAAATAAACATGTTTCAGGGATGTAGCTCTATAGCTAATGTTGTACTTGAAACTTTCCCCACAGGAAGTGACCAGAGACTTTCCATAGAAGCACCAAAAAAGTCACTGTCACATTACAATACAACATTATGCATTTTCTTTCAAATTCAGCTAAACCAGTGGATGTGTAGAGTAGTTTTAAAACAGCCCCAGAAACCCTTAGCCTAACATCTTTTATGTAGGCTTCCTCCTGCTGAAGTGCAGCCTGCTGAAGTGCAGTCTGCTTGAATATTCTATACTCTCTGGTTGCAAGTCCTGCTCCTTAAAGACGCAGAGATGGGGGGGGGGGGGTTCTTCCAGCCCAGTTTTACTGGGGACCAGTTCGATCTCCGCCTTTCTCTCCAGGATTATCCTCTTATCAGCGCCACAAAACCCAGGCTAAGAAGTGCCAGTAATTAGCCTATCTTTAATTAACGAGCACCTCGCTCCAAAACCACCCACGGTCCATGTAGGCTCCCACTTGGAAGGCAGTCAGTGCGGCGTAAAGATGAGCAGACTTAATCTTGTTTTTGTCTGAGTAAGAGAGAGTGAACGTGTAGAAAAGGCCAAAGTTCATCCTCAAGTAGCTGGGGAGTCACAGCATGCAGAACATCCCTCATGCTTGCACACTCGCAAACAAGCCTTTCTACACCGCAGGTTTCAAAGGGAATCCTACCACCCACCACTGTTCCACTTTGTTGTGCATGTGTGTTTCTTATGTGTTTGTGTGTTCATTTAAGTGTATACTCAAGTGTGTGGATTTAGAAGGTAGGTTCACAACCCCACTCTACCCTGGCACTTTGTGCAGAAGCCTTTAGACTGGAGAGAGTAATGTATATAGTTGCATACATTAGAATACTTGCAATAAAGTGACATGGTAAATAATAACACAAACTTTAGCACCATTGGTTGACTAATTATTGTGCTAATGTTATCAGAGAGGACTGGGTCATCTGTAGGGGAGTGAGAGCAAGATGACGGCCTGTAGATGAAAAGAGACAAGCGAAGACAGGGAGAAGAACACCAACGGTGCCCTGGTTTGGCCTGGCCTGGCACCGGCAAGCAAGATGAGCGGCGGCGGCGGCCCCAGCATGAATACATTAGTGGTGCTTAGGCACACTAATTGCTTCTCACTTAGACAAATCTCCTGCAAATCACGGCTGTGCCGCCAGCACTGGCCGAGCCCCCCGGGAAGGAGAGACGGCAAGCAGGCGGACAGAGCGAGAGGCAGAGGAGGAGGAGGAAGAGGAGGGGGTGGCGAGTGGAGCGTGTGTACCAGAGGCGCCTCAGAGCAGGATGGCGGAGGAAGGAGAGGAGGAGGAGGGGGGTGCTCCCAAGAGAATGGACAGAGAGAGAGAGAGAGAGAGAGAGAGAGAGAGTGAGAGAGAGAAAAGCTCACACTTCAAGAGTGCCTCTTTCTCTCTGCTCATCCATAGTCCAAGCTGAGTGCCCCCCCTCTTACACCCCTACCCTCAGAAGCCCCACCGTCGTTCTGCTCCTCCAATGCTCCATCCCTCCCTCCCCCCTTTTCCCCCTTTTTTTCCCTCCAGATCTCAGATCTCTGCTCTGCCCCCTCCTTTCTCTCTCGCTCTCCCTCCCTCTCCATCGTTCTATATAAAAGTGGAGGAAAGATGAAACTCTACAAAGAGGGAAAAAATCAATAACACAGATGGATAGCTGGATAACAGGGTCCGGCATGCTTCGGCGGTGAGGCAATCCAGAGGGTGCCCACACAACTTCCACACAGGCTGAGAGACGGGCAAAAACAAGACGCTGGGAAGAGGGTAGTAATCAGCCTCAGGAAGCTAACATCACCCGCAACACACAAGTACACACTTGTGTGCACACAAGCACATACTACAATGTATGGCTGCATGCATACACCAACATATGTACATGAGGGCACACACACAAAATATAAACAAAAACAAATACGCTTGTTAGGTATGACACCCATATCCACAGAAGCACACATCCTATCCTCAGCCCCACGCAGCTAATTGGGGAAATACTACAAAACAATAATAGTTATCAGGTAACCTGAGAAAATGGATGTCTGTAACAATAACATACATATCATACAAAAGATCAATATTATAGCAGGGTCTGCATTATTCTACTCTGGTTATTTGAGATATTAGATGGCTAAAGGCAAAATGTATCTTGTTAGCTGTGATTTAAGGTACCACAGGGACTGATCAAGAACAATACATCATACTGCAAAAACATTGCTTGCATTTTAGTATTAATTATCAAGATAGGAAAGCAAGTAGCTAGCTCTACTCTTAGTAGCTAGCTCTTAAACTTTTTAGCTCTGTTAGTGAGAGCGCACATCTCTGCAGACGGGTGGACAGGGCAGAGACACGGTGGGCTGTTGTTATACCTTAAACCAATCAAAGTACTAGAAATCAACTGATATGTTGTTTTATGGGCCGATTCCGATACAGATTATTAGTAATCAAGAAGACCAATAACTGACATTTGCATATTTACATTTGCAGTAAAAATTAAAATCTAAATAAAACAAACTCCAACACAAGTCTTAGTTTAAATGTCTTTAAGCATATGTTTAATTAAATGCTGCTAAAGATAACTGTTCAACATTATCTTAAAAAAAGAGCCATTGCTCTTCCACCTTCTTTGCATAAATTGTAGTCTGCCTTCCCTGGTGTTGGTATGTGTAATACTCTAATAGGTCTTTTCTTTAGTGCACCCATCGAGAGAGAGAGAGAGAGAGAGAAAGAGAGAGAGAGAGAGAGAGAGGAAGTTTTGTCTGGTTTATCAGTGGTGTATGAACTACGCTGCAGACTTAATTCTACTAACAGTGACAAACTGTGACAACTGACTCATAAACGGGTCCAACTTGGTTGGAATGCGCATCGTCAGGTCATCTGCATTATATACGTCTGGTGTATGAAATGTCTGTATCATCACTGCGCTGCATTTTTATAAACTATGATTAACTCATCACACCTCTCGCCCGCGTCCAGGCGCCGTCTCACTCCCTTCCTCTCCTTGCAGTTCTGCTCTACTCATACAACTGAAGTTACATCCAGTAACTACTATTACTAAGAACCTTACCAGCGGAAACACTGGGTGTTTTTGCAACTTCATCGCATTGGATTGGGATGTTTATTACAACTTCAGTAATATCCGCTGACTGCTGCCTTCCATTCGACACACAGCTCCATTCGTTCACAGGAGTAGCTCCAGTCTGCATTCGTCTTTGCCTGTCAGAGCCAGAACCAGTCAGATAGTGTAGTGGGCGAGGCCACAAGAGTGGTACCTAGAGCCGATTTTATCAGCCGATATTGGTTTATAACAGACATATCGGTATCTAGCTGTATCAAAGTACATTGTTTGATATGCCGATTTGAAAACGTTTTTTTTTACAGAGGATATAATGCAGAAAACAATGCTTAGGGTGATCCAGCAGAGCGTGGTCAGCAATTGACTACTCTATATCCACGACATTCCACTTCCGGGATTGCTCCGAAATCCCATTTTGGTCGGGCTCTACTATAGATAGCGACAGGCAGCTGCATCAGAGCCAAAGCTTTTCTGCTTTTTATCAGCTTCCGGATTCCAAACATTTATATAAAAATCTATCTTACTGTACCTTAGATCAGCCATCTAGATTCTGAGGTACTTTGGTTGAGGTTTCAGGTCATGTGTGATGTAGATCTGCTTGGTATTTCCTCTCACTGGAACCAGTGCAGATTGGGTGTGATGCTTATAGCAACTGTGGGAGAGGTGAAAGGGCGAAGACTTCATTATAATGAATGTCAATGATGTCCCCCCATCCACCATACTCACATCACACATAAACATGCAAACACACACACACACACACACACACACACAGATTCCACCCCACTCTCCTCCTACAGTCCAATCTTTGTGGAAATTACTATAATTCTCTCTTGGGCATAGTGGTGATTTTCTGACTCTGCAAATATACTGTGAGGTGGCCACATTAAAATGCACCTCTGAAAGGCGAGGAAGCCTGTTACAATCTGTTTGAGACATATATATTTGTTTGGTTATTAACACATTTTATTGCATTAAAATAATTTCTTCACTTTCATAATTTCATTCATAAATTGAATTTAAATAATGATACTACTACAGTGATTGATTGGGAAAAGTGAAATGCTCTAAGCTTGAATTGAATCCCATGGGTGGGAGAGCTGAAACTAACTGGCAGTCAGAGTTCAGTGCAGTTAAAACACTAACATGCCACTACAATTAATGATGGACAGTGCTTATGATGAAATGTATTAATTATTAATAGAAACATTTGAAATATTTAAGATGTATTTTTCATATCTGAAACCTCCAATTATGCAGTGTATAAGGTCTTTGTTGAGATGATAAATCACTAGCACCACCTACTGTATACTATAATCATGGCATGAGTGTTTCCTGGTTCTTATCTACACTGAAGAGTAACCTATGAGAGTAACACACCGGAAAACAAAAATATTTGGTTAGAGCACCATCTTCTGGAGAGAAACATACATCTCATCTCACAGCTGTCACTGAAAGAATATGCAATAGTTCTTTTAAATGATCTGCCTGTGGGAGTTTTTAATTGTACAACTTTTTATAATTGTTAATGATATATAGGCCATTATTATTATGGATAAAAGCTCAAACATATACAGTACATTTGAAATACAGAAATGTATAAAGTTATAGAATAGCATAATATAGCCTAAATAATATAAATGCTGAAATCCTTGAGGAAAATTTTATTTGGATGACCCATATGGAAAATAAAACTGACACACAAATGGTGATAAATAGAATATCCATTAACCTGGCTCAGGCTGGATAATGTTCTTGTTACTTAAATAAAAAGAGAAAAATGTTTGTTATCTTTTCTCTCCAAGTCCAAAATATTGGACTGATGTTGAATATTTTACGAGGAAGAGGACTTGCTAAACAATAAGGTAGAGAGAGACATGCTCCTTTGTTTTACTAACAGTTAGATGGACAAATATTTTTGTTTTGTAATTGCCAATTGCCTACTGATATGTCGCCAAAGGAAAAAGTATAAGATCTGTGAAAACATATATTTGTTTAACATATAAATATGTAGGCTATGTGTTGACAGAAAAGGTATGTGGCATGATATTGTTTCACAATAATTTAAAGAAAGTCCTGAAAAAGGATGCCAAGCAAGACATCAAACAGAGGCAGCAGCACCGAAATCGAAAAGTGGCTAATGGCATATGCTACTTTGGTATAGAGGCATACACTAACACATGCCGCTGTAGTGAGCGGCATGTGCCGCCAGGGGATCAGTTTACCACTTCTTTGTTTCTGGCTAACATAAATGGGTGACAGAATCATTGTATAGGGTATTTCCCACTGTTCCTTAAGGTCTCCTAATAGAGTATGTAACATTGATTGGGCTGAAAATGGCCCGGTTGCTATTTTATGGGCCCTTATGCATCCCTGTGTTTAGCCCTATTTGGAACAAGAGCTTTTCTTCCAAATATGGTATGCTCATGAATATTTAGATGAGCTGCGCGCTGATTGGTTGAGCGAACCACATACACATCCATTGGAGACGAGACAGCAGGTCTTATATTTCAGACACTGCAACGTTATACATTGTTTGTCTGCTATTTCGTTATTAAATTCACTTCTGAAATTTTTTTATGCAAGAAATCAACTATATAAAGCTCAAATATGGGCCGTTTTACGAAAATTGATGGCTAATTGCAAATTTGGTAAGACGTGTCGGACTTCAGGAGCTCCACACAGTCTGACGAGAAAGCAGCAGCCTGCTGGGCTCCATACCCAGGGCAAAGTCACCATTTCTGGGTAACTTGACTACCGGGGCTCGGGGCTCCACAGAGATCCGCGGAGCTGACCGGCTGCCAGCTGCCGGCATAACTATCGTATATTTACAGATTGAATTTCGTCACGGCATGTATATTACAGCTACCCTAAGGTCTTACAAAGATAACACTTTTGTCCGATTTCAATGTAAGGCATTTTTGTGAATTTGAGGGGTCTCGTTAAGAGGAGCTGCTAGCTAGGCAATGTGTCCCATTCATTCCTATGGGAAAAGATCGCCGCGACACTTTCGGCATAACTATAGTATATTTACACTTTGAATTTCGTCACGGTATGTATATCACAGCTACCCTAAGGTCTTACAAAGCTTAGTTAACACTTTTGTCCGATTTCAATTTAATGCACTTTTGTCAATTTCACTCATTGATAGAGCTCCCCAGCTCACTCGCGGACAAGAGGCGTTTATTTCCGGTGACTTTGCGCAGGTATGGAGCACCGCGGGCTGCCGGCCGTGACGGATCTCCATCTAGCTCACAGCGGGCCGGGGTCTGTGAAGGAGGACAGGCCAGGTGGCAAGGCAGCAACCCAGGCAGCACCGGCCGCTGAATGAAAAAGAAAATTTGCAATTAGCCATCAATTTCGTAAAATGGCCCATATTTGACCTCTACATAGTTGATTTCTCGCATAAAAAAGTATCAGAAGGGAATTTAGTGATAAAATAGCAGATGAACAATGTATACAATTTCTGAGATCTGCGTGACCTATTCAGAAGACTACCTGACCTCAGATCAGTGGTGTAGCCTGTGTAAATGTTGGGGCGTGACAAAGATAGAGACTAGAGCCAAATAAGGAGGAGCCACCAAGTTGATGTCAACCATTGTTTTGTCATCCGCTATCTCTCTCCCACCTTTCCTGTCTATCCTACACACTATTAGCTTTGTTGAGATTTGCCCATTTTCAGAGGCAGTTTCAAATTTTGAGATTTGCAGAGGAAAGGAATGTCAATGGGATTTTGAGGTTGTATGTATGTCCTATTTACCCACCAAACTGTCGTTATTCAACTATGACAAGGTAAAGTCGGTTTTGCATTCTATCACCCCTTTAAAGCTATAATGGCGAAGATTTTCAATTAACTGAATGTATGTTAGATCACTTTCTATCACCGAAGGAGGTAACACAATAAAGCCTATGGCCCACTGATGAAAGTATTGAATTATTTATTTGCCGTATTATGAATAGGGTGTCTGGCGTAACATCACCCGGAAAAAAATCCTGTATTCCAGTTTTCTCCATTGTATACACACAAAAATGGAACTATGCGCATAATTCTGAAGACTTGAAGCTATGTATCAACAACAAGACTCAAGACCACAGAAACAGAATGAGAGCTAATGGTATTAGCTATATTTCTATGGTCCAGACTGACTCTCAGCACAATTCAATTGTTTTTACTCAAATACAAATTCGAAATCAACAAGAACAATGGTTGCCACTTTAACTCTGTAAAAATAGTGATTTTGCCTAGGTTAGTCATTTTGAAGGAGTTAAATAAACATTGTAACTCGATACTTAACTTTAACGTTACATTAAAAAACAAATCTCACTGTGGCCGGGTTGTTCAGTGGTAGAGCAGGCGCACATACACTTCAAGGTTTATGCCTCGACGCAGAGGTCCAGGGTTCTAATCCGACCTGTGACGATTTCCTGCATGTCAAAAATTAAAGGCGGAAAAGCCCAAAAAATAATCTTCAAAAACAAATCTCACAGCCCAGTTAGTAGGCTACTTACATGTAGGCTACTGTTGAACACCATAACGTTAACCAGCCATGTGGCTGCGTGTTATCCATACATATACGTTATCCATGGATGTACTGCATTATAATAACGGACTGTCCAATCCTCAACAACACAGCTGAGAAACTAACAGCAAGTTAGCTAAGGTTAGCTAGCTAATAGAGATGTTGGTTGTTGGTGATAATAACGTTTTTAGGTTACATTCTTCATGTTGGACAGTTATTTGTGTAACAAACGTTAATATTTTTCCGGTAAATGGCCTTTATTAACGCGGTTACTTACAGTTTGTTGATAAACGGCATTTAATTCATTCATATGTGATGGGAAATCATAATGTGCGCACCTGTCGTGATTGTCGATCCTATCTGGTGGAACATAGACAGTATATAAGAATGGACCAATAGATCCTGTCGGTACACGATCCGTTCTGCCTGCACGATCCGTTCTGCGCATGCGCAAGATAATACTGTTTTAACGAGGATACGACCTGCACGATCTGTTCCACGCTACCCTATGGCTAGCCTCCACCGGGAAGCTAACGTTAGTTTAGCTAACAGCTAATTCGGCTAACTGCTAGCTGACAGCTAGATTCAGTCTAAAATAACGTTAACTCAAACGTAATGGGAAAAGCAGGCTACAGCTAAATTAAGACTTCACAGTAATAACAATAAAGACAAGTATTGAGTAATTGTATTTTAAATGAGCACAAGTAAAGTTGAACTGACGTAACAGCTGTTATATATGTTAGGTGTTTGTTATATATGTCAACGTTTATTTTCAAGTTTTATTTTGAGGGTCTTTTAAAGTTATTACATGCTGTCTCAGCTAGCAGTTAGCCGAATTAGCTGTTAGTTAAACTAACGTTAGCTTGCCTGTGGAGGCTAACGGCAGACCGCTACAATCAGCTAGCGGTTAGCCGAATGAGCTGTTAGCTAAACTAACATTAGCTTGCCTGTGGAGGCTAACGGCAGACCGCTACAATCAGCTAGCAGTTAGCCGAATTAGCTGTTAGCTAAACTAACGTTAGCTTGGCTGTCGACCGGAAGCGTGGAACAGATCGTGCAGTGTCGTAAATCCTCGTACAACCGCGCATGCGCGAACATTTTGCGCATGTGCAGAACGGATCGTGCAGGCAGAACGGATCGTGTACCGACAGATCCCGTTGCTCTGGACGGAGACCAGTGAAGGCCATTAGAAGCACTTTTCCGGTGAGCGCTGAGTTACTGCGCAGCCTCCAACTGAGAGAGACGACGTAGATGTGACGTGCGCAACCTGTCTGAAAGTTGTAAGTCTTCTGGTAGCTGTGCCAAGAGAAATCTCAATCATTCCCAATCTTGCAGAGACAGAGAGCGTAGGTATATGTAAGGAGATAACATAGGCACAGGCTAATTATTGCTAACTAAAATGCTAGTTAACATTAGTAATTAAACTTAAACAGCTAATGTAAGTCGAAACTGCCTGCGAGCTTCTCCTGTACTATACGGTAATTCCTCTACTATGCGACAGTAAGTCGCGTGGTTATGACACAATCGTTAGCCTATTTTTACAAAAACGTCTGCTATGGAGCCATAACGTGAGGTACAAGGTAATGGAGCCTTTTATACATTGTCGTGTTTCTTTAGAAATAAACAATGGACAAATAAGGTCTTTCAACGCTTCAGATGTAAAGTTATTCGCTGTCAAAGTGACGTCAAAATGAATGGCAGTCAATGGGATGCTAACGTCGGGTGATCATTTTGTAGCATCAAAATGGCGCCATAGGAGGTTCGAGCTCTGAAGCGAAGCTTACCCCCTTGGGTGGGATTGGATTTAACTGCATACAATAACTACACATCCGGTTAGTTTTCAATGTAAAATATGTAGCCTATTTGTTGTTGTGTTTTTGAATAAAGCAAAGCAAATGACAGGCTTTTGATGTGAAAGCAAAGTCTACATTTCCCAGCCTCATTTTAAATACTGTTTTTTTTTTTAGGAAGGCTCTGTTTTCAAAGTATTGAAATACTGTATTTAAAAGTAGTAGGCTGATGTGGTATTAGGAAAAGTACCGAAGAGGATTAGGGCCACATGTGAAATAATGTATTAAATTCTGACTTTAAACTCAGAACTCAAATAAATGTTTTCACATGTGGCCCTAATCCTCTTCCATACTGTGGTGATAGGTCTGGCAATGCAAGACTAATGTTGGCCTAAGAATACTCAGTCTGAAGAATGGTCCCTTCTAGTTTTCATATTTTCCAACTTCAAGAATTGAGTGGCCCAAATGGCACTATAGCTTTAATTAACCTGTACAAATAAATTGCTCTTGTATTGGTTTTTCTGCATTTTATTGTTGGGTATGCCTTAAGAAATCATTAAATTAAAGCCATTTTTAGAAAAGTAAATGAAAACCTTTGTTTGCATGCAACTCTTACAAATGTAGCCTACTCTGTTTTTAATGTCTAAGTCTGTACCAAAGTATTTCCCCATTCCTAAAACTGATTTTCTTAGAATGTACACTACCGGTCAAAAGTTTGGGGTCACTTATAAATTTCCATTCCACTCCATTCCAGACAGAATACCAGCTGAGATCAGTTGCATTGTTTTTTTAATCAGGGCAGCAGTTTTCAGATTACATTATGTGCTTATGTAATTGCAAAAGGGTTCTCGACTGTTGTAGACAGAAGTAGCTGAAGAAACGCTTGAAATCCATGCTTTTTGGTCTAAACGTCATACCCAAATTAAAAGTGGCAACTTTTCAGACCCCCTTAGAGACTTTTTTTCAAAAAAGCGACTAGCGATAAATCTGGCGATTTTCTGTAGAAAAGACGCCAGTATTGTCCGGCGAGCACGCAAAGGTATTTTTCTCTTGTGTGACTGAGGAGCAGCCACTCCCCTCTCTACTTTCTCCTATATACAGCAGCACTGATCAGAAGGGGAGACAGTGAGTCAGCGAGCTTGTTATGCCCGCAATCTTTTGTGGAGCATTATAACTTTGAAAAACCACAGGTTCCAGTTAATCTTATAATGGATATGTGTGTTGAGTTATTTAAACAAACGATCGGGGAAATAAACGCTTCTTGTACGCGAGTCTCCTGATAGAGCTCCAGCCAGCTCACAGCGGCGTCTGTGAAGGTGGACAGGCCGGGCAGCAAGCCATCGACCCCGGCAGGCACCCGCCGGCTGTCACGTCAAACTGTGGAGCATCTGAACTCCGACACAGTCGGACCAAATTTTGCAATTAGCCATCACTTTTCGTAAAACGGCCCATATTTGAGCTCTACATAGTTGATTTTTTGCATAAAAAAGTCTCAGAAATGAATTTAGTAGTGAAATAGCAGACGAACAATGAATAAAGTGTCTAAGATCTGCGCAACCAACATTCAGAACACCAGCTGGTCTGAGACCAGTGGTTTGTATGTACATTTTGGGGCGTGACAAAGGTACAGACTGGAGCCAAATAAGGTACAGCCACCTGAGTTGACATCAACTACTGGCTTTGTTGAGATTTGCCCATTTTCAGCGGCAGTTTCAAATTGTGAGATTTGCATAGGAAAGAGGTGTCAGTCGGACATTTAGGTTCTATGTATGCCTATTTTACCCACCGAACTGTCGTAATTCAACCATGACAAGGTAAACTTGGTTTTGCATTCTATCACCCCTTTAAAGGTCTCCCACAGTGTGTTGTTACTGATGTCTGGCGTGTCATTAACGTCAAAGAAAAACTGAATTTGTGAAGAAAGAAAATCTGAGAATTTGGGTTTGCGTAGCAAATGGGAGTTGAATCTCCAGAATTTAGAAGGCTAGCTGCCGTGAGGAAAATGGATTTCTATGGAAGTAGGGACATGGTCAGATATCACTATGCTGTGGTAATCGCAGGAAATGATGTGCAGAAGCCTTTTGTCAAGTAATGAATCATCGCAGTCAATTTGCAAATAGGTGCGATGGAAGTGCGAGAAGAACAAAAACAATTTTCCGGTAGGGAATTTGGTCCTCCAAGGATCTACTAGGCCCAGTTATGCCGCATCGAAGTTAATGAATTAGCCGATTTTGACAGAGCAAGTCGTGTGGTGGAAGATTTGTCAAGTTCAGTGTCCTGAACCTGATTGAAATCACCACCAAGAATGATATGATGATCATTGGGATTAGGAATAGCAGCGAAAAAAGTATTTATAAATTTCTCGTCATCCCAAGTTGGGGCATATATCGAGGCCAGGACCACCGGAGTACTTTGTAACTTGCCTGATACTATTACATATCACCTGTTGGGATCAGAAATAACAGTGGAGGGTTTGAAAGCAATGTCCCTGTGTATAATAAACTACTGGCTATTTTTTACATTTTATTCAGCTTTTGTTCCTGCAATTCAGCCTCTTCTATACTGCCACCCACACATAAACACACACAGTTGTACAACACTGCAGTACAATAAATGAAAAATGTACAATATAATGTGATCTTCTTTTGAGACACGTTTTTCCCCATGTAACCTATTTTATTTTGTCACACTGTGAAGTAGCTATTGTAAGAATAATATATTGTGTAAAAGTAGAATGTCCTGTAGCCTGGGATGGCCTTGCTTTCTCCTCTTGTCTGGCATGTGTAAGATAAGATGTGTTCAGATTTACTGGAGCAAAAGTGCTCCTGATAAACATTTGATAAACATTTGGAACAGAATGCACCTAATGAAATATCTTTAAGTAAAGATCTTAAAGATTAATCTTTGAGTCAGGAAAGGGGGGGAGCGAGAGCAATTCCAGGGCTAGCACGCATTTCACTATCTTCTCGGGAGACAGAACGTCCGAGCTATGTCCAACTGATGAGTGGCGACAGTAACTTTGACGAAATGATGAACCTGAAGAAGGATAAAAGAGGAGACCAGAGAGAGTTCTGGGTCAGAGCTGAAAAGACTGTTTGGCAGCAGGAGGAGACAGTCTTGAAGGGTTCTGAACCATATATATATATATTACTTGCAAAATCATTTACTAAAGATTTGTTATAACTTAACGGAGTGAGTCCTGAGTATTGATTTCCTGGTCTACCAGTCAACGAACACTAAAACTTAAAGGCGCAGGGTGAAGTGACCAAATTGGAGTCAGAAAGACTCTGGTCTTTCCTTCACTATGTGAGGCGCACACAGAGGCAGTGTTGCTGGTTGGTTGATGTGGGAGCAAGAGGCTCACAGACAAACAGAGTGTGACGTATCCATCAGCCAAGTCGGGACAGAGGGTCACGCTTATAGCAAAGCATGAGACAAGGTCAGCCATGATGAGACTGACAAGCAACACTGGTGGAGATTACAAATGATAAGCTTTTGTACATCCAGTGGCCTCTCACTTGGTCTCGTTATCCCTTCATTCCCCTTCACAGGCTGCCCTCTCATATCTCACTTACACAATATCAAGTGTTTACCATTTTATTTGCTATCACTGAAAGCCATTTTGTTAAACATTTCTGCATCCTTATAGCGTAGCTAGTGCAAGGACTTTTATTTCTTTTATTCACACCGACACACACCAACACACACTGACACACACACACACACACACACACACACACACACACACACACACACACACACACACACACACACACACACACACACACATACATACATACATACATACATACACACACACGCGAAGAGCAGCTTCCTTGATTTAGAGAGCTTGTACTGTACTGTTACAAGAACAGACAGTTAGCAAACCTGCCACACTTGACTCCCACACAGTCACTGAGCTGTGTCTGTCAGCAGTGAGTGGGAGAACATGGCACCACCGTGTGTTTGCTAACAGTTAGGAAACCAAGCAAAACACACACACACACACACACACACACACACACTGCACAAACACAACATTATCACTGTTTACACATACTGCCTGTTGAAGCTCATATATGCACAGAGCAACTGTGCAAACTGCAATAAAACTTACATCAGCATGTGTGTGTCCACAACAGCTGGTAATTGTAGGAGTAACCAGACTGCGTGGGCCAGATGTGTAGAAATAGTGCAATCTGTCAGATTCTACATATTGTACAGGAAATATTGTATGCAATATTAAATACTACTATAATAAAGCAGAGTAATACTCTTAAGGATTATTTAATGCGCATTCTGCTCTAAAAAACCATGATGAGTTTTGAGGATCACGTTTGCCAGAGTTAATTAGTTTTCAGCTAATAAGCTGATCATATTTACAGGCAGCAGTAGAGCAATTGTCAAATGAAATAAAAAATGCTCCTTTGAAAAAAATTCAAATGTGTTCATTCAAATTTCGTTTTCTTGTTCTTTTGAAAATAGAAAAATCAGAGTCAAACTTTATATTGTCATTCATTTCATGCACATGTCAGCCACGGCAAAACCTGTTTGCATGTTTGCATAAAAATAGATCAACCTTTCCATAGAGCAATTTATGTATATTTCCACTAGAGGACTCTCTGCACCACTTTCTAACCCTATGGCATCATGGAGCACATTGAAAGCAGACGTGTTGGAGGCATTACAGCTATCCCTAAAGAGGGCGGCCTTGTCAAGTGCCTTTAAAGAACCTTTGAAAAACACAATCCTCTGCTCTCATTTCATGAATTAACAGCTTACACACCTACTGCAAAACCCCACACAGTAAAGGAAAGTAAACGTTGCCTTGCAAACATATAAAAAACACCTAAATTGAATCATTTTGTAAACTGGGGGAATGATCAAAACACTAAAAATAACACAAAAAAACCAGAGGAGAACATTAACAAGAAGTCAATCATATAAAGTGAATGAACACAAGCTGTAAAATAGTTTAATGGTTAACTGCACTGTGGCAGCACTGCGTTCAGCTCAGGCAGTCGTAGCTTGTGTGATGTGCTCGCTGCTCTTTGTTCTAACCAGAGCATATGCCACAAGCCCTCACTGCTTTTCCTCAACAGCTGCTAAACCCATTAAATCTGCAGCCAGCCACCGGAGTTGAGGGCTTACAGCGAGGGAGGAGGGCTTGACTAAACCATGCACTGTTCCTCCATAACCCCAGGGGCTGCACCAGAGAAATGTTCAACATGAACATAGATAATCAGGGTGAGCGGTGTGCATCCCACTTGATGCATCTGCTCTGTTTGTAATAGTAAAGGCATGTCTATTCAACAAATTAAATTTAAATCAGATTATTATAATATAATTTCTGTAATATGTTTGGATCACATGAGATGATTTTTCTGGACGGTATACTGATACAGTCTAGACTAAAGAAAATGCAGTCAGTCTTTTCTACAAGGAGAATTTATGAGCAGTGTGGTGGTTATCCAGCATCCATTCTGCATCATTTAGTGAACTAACACTCTACCTGTTTGCTCTGCAGTCCTGCGCCTCAGGCTCTGAAGCTCAATGGCTCCCAGTGTTTCTATTTTCTGTGCTGCAGGATATCTCAACACTATTCATTTCCAGGCTTCATATCCCCTCATTAAACTGAGCTGTCCCTCTGCAGAGTATTAAATCTTTATGAAGACTTTCCTTCCTTAGAAAAAAACAGTATATGACTCTTTTATTTTCGTCTCCGTTTGGCTCATTTCTAAGCTCAGTGATTTGCCAGGATTTGCTTCACACCTCTATCTCGAGGGGGCTTCAGTTTGTCCATAACCTCAGCTGGTGAGAAGCACCACAGCCAAGGGATCAACCACAGCCTCTGATTAGCAGCCCACTACTGCACCCGAAGGAGGATGCTATACTCGAATTACAAACACTGCCTACAAATCTCTAGATCACAATGCCCAAAATATGCCATATTAATTTGTATTATTATTTTAGAGATATCAACCGTTTCCTGTCATTATATTTTATAATAAATATTTACATGCAGTCTTATAATACAGCAAGATTGGCAGAGACAGTATAGGTGTTGCAGTCTGACCCTCCTAGTTTTATCTGGTCAAATATTAAGCTCTGGATCTCTGAGTGTAACACCACATAAACCTACAGTACTTTAGTATTCTGTGGTATTAAAGCTTCCCTTCTAAAATGATAATATTACAATTTTAAACATTGGGACAAAATGTATTATTTGAATTATAGATTATGTTTTCCTTTATAGTTGAGCTTAAAATGCAGCTTTGTAGCCTTTGTTGAACCAATCCTTATAACTGTAATGTGGCTAATTTGCAGTCATCATATTGATAAACTCAAACAGAATAGAAAAAATAGCAGCACAGATATGTTGATTTGCTTTAAGCGATTTTAGCCCACAGCCTTATTATCTTGTCAAATGCAGCAGAGAACATGTGGTGCGGGTGAAGCAATAGGTAGAGAGAAACCAGGCCTCCGAGTGTAATATGTGATGGCAGTGGTGTTAGAGGGGGTCTATTACTGCTGAATCTTTCCATCCGAGATAAATTGTACTCTGGAGCAGACAAATATTGTTCTCGTCACCTCTTCTTTTGATAACCAAGGTGAGGGAGGAGGTCTGGAGCAGCATGCATTTAAACATCTTATTTTGCTAGGTGGTGCGCTTGTCCTCGGGGGCCTTGAAAGCTGCCTCTACCCACACGCCGGTGAGTTTATCGGCCTGCAGCTCACAGTCTTCCATAGACTCGCACTGGAGATTAATTACACAGCAGAGGTGAGGGAAAAAACAAAGCCCAATCCATCTGCGTCAGGGCAAGTGGACAGCCCCATGGCGCAGCATGTGAATGCCTGACAATGCCATCTATCATAGGGACGGCCATTACACAAACACAAGGTCAGGGTGCTACCTGTCTCTTCTGGCCCTCAAGCCACAACATGGCAACCCCAGTTGCACCTTTTAGCCAGTTGTTGACCCTCTGACCACCTTTTCCTTTGCTCTCCTAGCCCTCAGAACAACAGAAGGTGAGGCCAACCCATTGCCACACTGCAGAGAAAGTCAATACAGGTTTTTCCAAGGTAGCCGGCGACTGACAGCATGTTATCATTCCCGGCCCACAGCCTGATGATGGCTGAGGAAATTGCTGAGGAGTAGGAGCCATTTACTGGCTGTGATTTATTTAGCTTTGGTGCTGTTGCTACCCTGAGACAGGCAGGCTTTATAAAGCCACCACAGCAAGTATGACAGGCCAGGGTCGAACCTGGGTTATCTGCATGATGGAAGACTGTGTGGAGCTGCTGAGCTGTATAGCATATTAGGCCAGTGAGTTAATGATGGAATTTGATCCCCAAGTCACATCTGTTGTGCTCATCACTGAAATTAAGTTACACACAGCCAACACACAGTCATTGGAAAGATGATCAGTACAGTGAACAGAAATTGGTTGATTTGCAGAAAGCTAATTACATTAAATGTGAAGTAACTGACTCAATGATAGATTCACTAGGACCTTACTTAAATAGTGTTTCCTGTAAATAATAACTGTGGAGAACCTGACTAATTTCAAGAAAAAACAAAACAGTCTCAACACAGTTTAGGGTTTTTAATCAGTTGATGGAAGTAGAATGGATTATGTATGTAACCTAGTTCAGAAATGGGTAGTCAGTTAATTGATTAGTTGATCAATTCATTGTTAATCAATGAAAAAAAATATTAATTGACAACAATTTTGTTAATCAATTAATCATTTAAGTAATTTATCCAGAAAAAATGGTTCCAGCTTCTCGCTGCTTTGCTCTTTATATCACTTTAACTCTTTGGGTTTTGGACTGTTGGTTGGACATAAAATATCAATGTGAAGACGTCACCTTGGGGTCTGGGAAATTGTAATGTCCATTTTTTAACATCCCCTAATATTAAGACTAAATGTTTGATCAATAATGAAAATAATCGTTAGGTACGTCCCTAAGGACAATAAGTAGTATGTATAAAGATAATATTTGGCATTTAGATTATGAGATCATTATACACCAGACTCAGCACAGCAGAGACAATACACAATAAATGACAACAATTAACTTTCCTCCAGAGAAACTCACACTCACACATCCCATGCAGTAGCAGGCTTAGACACTAACATAATTATGCATGTTAAATTCACCCTCATGAATACATGGTTTGGAGCAAACAATCACCCCTATGAAATGGTATATGTGTATATACGTGTACATATAACATATACAATGAGGCTTGGCAGTGTGTGCAGCAGTAACATGTAATGTAGAACAGGAGCTCAGAAGTTCACATGCAATTATGATACAAAGAAGAAGAATAAGGTAGTCACACTTTATTGTTGAAAAACAATGTACAGACTAATACAAAAGTAATCCCTCTGAATCATCACTTATAACTCACTAGAAGTGTGTGGTGGTCTCTGGATCTGCAGAGAGCCTGCCCTTTGCCTGTATTTTATCTTCTCCCTCTAAAATGCCACCACCTGCTTGAAGAATAAGAGAAAACTGATGCACATCAGCTACAGTACATGCTACTATGTTTTGTAAAGAAGTTTATAATGTCAAACAGACATAAGCCAGTGTCTGTGCAAGTTGATTTGGGATTTATTATATACTGTCTGGTTTAAAGATTAAAGGTGCACTGCTATGAGTTCCTGCATGACCTCACTTCTGTTGACGTTCAAAGTAAATACCAAACAAAACAGAGCAAGCTCGCCCCTCCCCCCATGTTTCCGTAACTGTCATGACTGACTAATGACGTTTTTCCATTACATGGTACCTGCTCGACTCTTTTTTAGTATCACCTCCGTCGAGGTTCCAAGCGAGCTGAGGCGATACCAAAAGGTGACGGGAAAAACCTGCAGACTACTGATTGGTCGGAGAGAATCGTCACTAATCACTGCGTCATCATTGCTAGCGACAGACAGGGGTGTCCTGAACAAAACCGCCATTTTTAAACAGTTTAGCCAGCAGTGGTTTTTTTGCTGCCTCCAGCATCTTTTGAAACAAATTTGTCTTCTGGCTGTGGCAACAGCCACATGCAGAGAATCAAAAACAACACACCTTCGACGTTCTATGTGTGTGTTGTGTTAGGTTACAGCAGTTTCCTGCTGCGTCGCTATGACGACCAGCCACACTCGCCTCACGCATGAGGTGGTACTAAATCTGCAAGGGAAAATGGAGGACGGGGCACCGCGGCCGAGTCGAGCCAAGCTGGTACTAGCAGTGGGTAAGCGCCATAACTGTCACTATGATGGATGTCCCAACCATCTTGTCGATGATTGGCTGGAACGTGGTTTATTGTATTTTGGTGCACAGCCTGTGCCCTAGTGCTTGTTTGACGTTTACGACCCCTGTGTTGTCTCCCGAGACCGGGCTTTTTCACATGCCTACGATTTGAGACAAAAATGAAATCACGCTGAAACCATGCAGGAACGCATAGTGCACCTTTAACAGAATTTGTTTGTAAATGCAAGAGTACAACAATCTGTTTTTGAGTTATAAAAGGTTATGAAACCCTCATGACTACATTAAAAGGGATTAGGGGAAGCCACATGGCAGTAGGTTATGCAGACTGTTTCTTAAATCTATTCTGAGTTTTATTTCCCTTTAAGCAGAAGACAAATAAATCATATGATGGCCTGAAGTCTTATTTTCATCTGAAAAATAAAATATCGGCCTCATTGTCCCCAAAATTTTGAGATGGCAGTAGAGGACATTTTTGTGGACTGTAGTCCTAGCAGTCTCTTTTTTTTTCAGATTTTCCACTGGGTGAATTGAAAGGTTGTGCTGTGAGGAGTCTGAAATGTCAGGTCTGTGCGAGTCTGACGGTGCACAGACGCTGCGGAAAAGAAACATGTACGAGGACAGTTGGAGGGGCAATACCCAGGGCTCAGTGTGCTGCAGCTGCACAGAGTCCCACTGAACGTTAAGTCTCTGCCAGCTGCATGTTTTATGACAACACATTAAAGAGGAGCCTGGAAGTCTAGCGTGTGAGCCTTGCATTGTCTATCCTCTGCCAGCAAGGAACCAAACCTGGCACGCTTTATTGAACAAAAAGTTCCTACGACTCTGGCTGTAGGCTGTTCCCTTGAAATCCAACTCAAGACAATAGAAACAGAAGGGAGAAGGAGTGTGGGAGAATGAGAGGCAGTGTGTGTGAGGTTTGCGGTAGGCGTCAGCAAAGGCCTCCTCAGGACGTGTGTGTGTGTATGTGTGTGTGTGTGTGTGTGTGTGTGTGTGTGTGTTAGGAGTGGGTGAGGAATGCTCGGGTCGGCCAGTGGCCGCACTGGGTTGATTCGCTGGTGCAGACAAGGGGGAATCCAGATCGTCTATGACAGGAATGTGAGAGCAGGATATCATTAGACGCATGGGAGCTGCAGCCCAGGCCTCAAACACACAGCAGGCAGCAACGCAGATTCACAGAGATAAACTGATACAAACACACACACGTACATACACTGGTAAAGTTATTACAGCACATATGCAGGGATTGAACATTAAGGTGAATCAAAATGGCAGTTGATTCTTAGACATGAAATATGATTCTGTGGTGCAGAGCTGTAGTATCATTCCCTTCTTCTATTTCAGAAATATGGTGTCCTACCAAGATGTAACGTCAATCTCCGGTGTTCTTATGATGATAGTAAAACATATTGACAACAAATTGAGAACTTCACCTGATTCAACTGTGTAAAAGTATTCAGATTTTTATTTAAAGAGGAATTCCAACAATTTTACACATCAAAGTTTGTTCTCGGGTCTCTGGGCGTACTCTGCATATGTGAAGAAAGTTGTATAAACCATTTGCAATCTGATAAATTGCCTCACGTGATGTCACTTGAGTCAGCGTCAGTTGGTCGGGCTGAGGACTACAAGTTTTAAACAATTTGAAAATTAAAAAGAACTGTTTGGGTATGGAGTTAGAAAGAAGTGATCTTACTAGACCTCTGTAACCCTCTCATCACCTCTGCTTGAGGTTACATTAGCCACTACTAGCATAACACACGCCTAAGGACTCAACTGTCGGTGATAAAGTTGCATTATGGGTATGGTATGGGTTTTGACAAGTAAGAAGAATGGAGCCTATGGTCGCATTATCCCCCCAGTCCTTTGTCAGACATTTTTGGCATTTCGTCTGACGCTGACCTCCCTGTTGCACTAAGGCGGGCCCTGGCGTTCACATCTCTGCTAGCCCGGAGACTGATCTTGCTCAACTGGAGGCTCTCCCGCCCCCCCCACACGACCGTTGGATTAAAGAGGTGCTCAACAATCTGAAGCTTGAGAAGCTCAGATCTTCTCTGAAAGGCTCTATCTCGACATTCCTAGAGACATGGAACCCTTTCCTAGAACTCGTTGACTCCCTCAGCTTATCGCCTGACTTGGAGGACTGAGCTCCTTCTGGACTGCCCCATTTGACGCCTCTCCTCTCTATCTCTTTTAATTTGCCTACCTTTTTTACTTTTATCTTTTGGATGTTGTGTGTCCTTAACTGTGTGCTTTTCAGTGTGCATGGGTCTGTTTTGGACCTGAACTGGGTTGGTTTGCGGGTGGGTAGGGGACTGGTGGGGAAGTGACATACTGTTGTAACTATGCTTTGTTCACTTTGGCCTATGTTGTATGTCATTTATTGTTAAAATTTAAATAAAAAAAGGTGGATATAACAATGCATTATATGTTGTGGATAACATTTTTAATCTGAAAAGTAACTACAGTAAAGATGTAAAAAGTATAATATTTCACACTGAAAAGTAGTGGGAGTATAAAGAAGTGGTGGAATAAGTATTCAGACAATTTACCAAAAAGTAGCAATACCAAACAATAAAAATACTAAAAGCATTACTTTATAGTTTATTACTAAAGGTTTGCCAAAAAAGATCCCCAGACCATGAAAAATGTCCTGCCCGAAAGCTCCATCTATTTAACGGTGCCAAAAGGCCTAACATCCTCTTGGGTTTCATTTTCTTTTTAAAATCACAGTTAACTTCTGAATTTGCAGACCACACACTGATACACAGATCTTACTGGACTAACTTGAGGAAGAAACTTGGAGTCATGTTTGGTGAGGAGGGAGATGATTACAGCTGGGGGAGAGGAAGAGAGGGTCAGCGACACTGGGCAAACTGTGGGCTCTTTTACATGGAAATCTGAAGGATGTTTCTGTCTTTCATGAAGCAGCAGGTTTGTTTCCACGGCTGTTCTGTAGGAACTTAATCTGACTTACAGGAAACGTGCTGGAAAGCAGACTGCAACATGACAATCTATTTGTAAGTATTTTACCATATAGCAGACCTTAAAAGTGTATCCTCCCAGGTGTAGTTATCATTCCAGTGTTCTATAGGAAAACCTTGCTTTAACCTTTCCTTGGAAAGTAAAGGTTGCTTCATTGATATACATATTCTAATGTTTTAAATGCAGGGACAAACCTTGGGCTCATTTACATTTTAGATGCATTTAATTACCTTTGTTTGCATACATCAAACTCCTACAGCTGTGCTCAATTTATTGTGGAGTTGTTTTTTACATAAGCACAGGTTGCTTGTTTTCTAAATTACTGAATATCAGATTGGATACCAGATCTAAAGAGAAAAAAATGGAACCAATGATTTTGATTCTGCAACATATAAAACTAAGTATGTCTAATTCAGACAGTGGATGAGGAATAACGCCAACAGCAGATTTGCTTTCTGTGTCAACACAGCTCATTTTAAGCCGCAGATCTAGCCGCTGAAGGAACACAGCTACCTTCCGACTGAATGCACTAATAGCATGTAGGATCCTCTCTGCCACTGAGCATCACACTCTGCAGCAGGCAGGCCCAGTGGAGCGAAAGAAAAGACACGAGGATGGAGGAGATGAGGAGGCTCCGAGACCTGCTGCAACAGATACAATAACACTAGGAGAACAGCACCAGACATATTGCTATTCAGACAGAATGAACAGATTTTTTGAGACTATGTATCCCTGTGTGCCTGCCTGAGGGGTACACAGAGTATTATGAGAAGGATTTGAGTTGACACAAGTCACAGTCGCTCCATCGCCGGTGAGGAGGAGGGGAGATGAATTATTCAACCAGCCAGCGCTGCTCGCCTCTGACGTCTTGTTGTCTTATGGGGAGGTGAGGCGAGTCGGCGACAACAAGCAGCACCTCCTCACAAGGCGGCCGTCACATGACAGCCCCAGGATAGAGCATCCAAGGAACCTCGATTTTCCTGAGGACAGGGCATCATTTCAGTGAGCAGCAGTAGAATAATAGCTTCCTCTCAAAATGACAGCCATCGCTGCGGCACACCATCACAGATTGCTGGTCTATCACTCCCCCCACACACAGGATGAAATGACAGCCCTGCCCCGCTGGTAGCAAGACATCTCAGCCTGAGTAAGTGTTCCTTTTGGCTTAGCCTGGCTTTGATGTTAGTAAACCATAGCAGTGCAATATTCAGCTCTAAGATTTACTACCTGCTGCTGGGGTGATCTCTTAAAGCTCTGTTTGTGAAGCTGAGAATATGGAAGACTGAAGAAAGAAATAAGAAACAGGAATGCTTGATCTATCCTGTAACACGTTTCTCCAGTCAAGCAAAAACTATTATTCAAGAGCAAATGTAGGACATGAGTATTATCAAACCAGACCCAGCATCAGTCCCTCTGCTCAGCTGGAGAATTACATTTCACAAATGTAAAAAACAAAAAAAAAAAAACACTGAGGGAATTAAGAGTGTTTTCAGCTTGCTTTCTTCTTTTGCCTTTCTTTGAATGAGCAGTGAGTAATCAAAATTGTTTACCCTTAAAACAGATTGTCTCACGGCTGATGGGATTTAGCAATCTGCTCTACCTCAGCATACAAACAAATGTGTTCACAAAGAAATTAATATAATGTATCAGAAGGTATAAAAAAGATCAAGTCGTTTCTTGTGGTGTAACTTAGTCGTTTATTTTAATTCCACAAATTTTTCAAAAAAATTACAAAATACTCAAATGGAGAGAACACAGGACTCACAATTTTTCTTATTATTTCTACTTTTTGTTTACATTGTGTCATCCCATGGCGACTACTCATATATACAATAAGCTTCAAGATACCAGTATATATATAAATCTTAGCAGTCAGAATTTACATTCTGCTATTGCCGCTTTGAAACAAGAAGCTAAACCATTGACAACACTTAACATCAAAGGTTTTGGAGACAAAAAGAGGGGGTAAAAGGCAAGGGAATCGTCAGGAAAATGAGGCAAGGTAATGATGAGGAGTACGTCGTCAGAAGAAAGACAGGAATCGGTGGGAGATGGCAAGACAAAGTGACGGGTTCTTGTCGGGGCTTCAAAGACTTTTTGGGATTTTTAAAAAAGGGGTCAGGAGTTTGATGATGTTTGCAAGCGTTTAAATGTAAATTATAGTGCTCCAAAGAAAAGATATGGACACTTTCAAATGCAAGTGCAGGTTCTTCATTTGGTTAAAAGAAAATTTTAAAAAAGCCACAGTTTTCTAAATGTCCATGACAGTCAAACAGTCTTAGTGCATGGAACAAAAGCATAATATCATGTCTCATGTCATGGCTACAGTAAAAACAAACAAACAAAAAGGACATATTGGGCTTATGTGCACTGGTATGACAGGTCAACACAACTTGTAACAGTCAGTGGCACACACACAATCACACAACTCCTGAGGCCCAGGAGCGCGTGTGTATTCCCAAGGAACCAAGGCATACCAAAACATAGTGAGGAAAACACACGCACGCACGCACGCACGCACGCACACACACTCTCACACACAATCATCGACCCTCTACCTCCTGTTCGCCACGTGTCGGCAGACCCCCCCCTCTAGTGTCACAGTGAACATTATTACAGCCTAGTTGGAGGATGACTCAGTCGGACTTGAGCCCTGCAGCAAACATGGGTGACTGGACCAGGTGAAGAAAAGGGGACACCCACAACTAGCACCAACTCACAACCATTCATGCATTTAAAACAATCCTGAAGTCCTGTTAGCCTCCTGATATAGTGAACAAAGATAAAATTCAGGTCCTGGTAATTTAAAAAAATTAGCCAAATATGTTTCTGCTGTCCAAAAGTTTAAAATCATAATTAAAATCCTTCTCTGTAAAAACAAAAAAAAGTAATGAAGTATTACTCCAATGTGTTGACTTAAATATTAATTTAAACAAAAGGATAAAACCAATCGAGTGGCGCGCAAGGACACTCTCCCAGTGCAAAATTTAGTTTTCTCTTTAATCCATTGCTTCAGTGTGCACTCCACAGAAGCCTTTTCAAGTGTTTCAAATCCTTAACTCAACACGTTAAGTTTACACATTCTGACAACCTGCTGCGTGTCAAAGTTGTATGATGAATGGACGTGGGTCTGACAGGTCTATGGTTTACATAGTGTATGTGGGACTAAATCTAACACAGTGATGTCAGAGGAACGTTATAACTGAACAACAACTCTCTCAGAAACTGCTGATATAATGCCATGGTGCTCCCCTCTGAAACAAGGGATAATGCTTCAAAACAATTATATTGGAGACTTGGTTTAGAGTCCACACCTAGTAATAATAATAATAATAATTATAATAATAATTATATGTTTATATATACTATTTACAGACTCAAAAAACACCATGCTGTAGCTTTTCTTAAAATTATTTAAAAAAAAACTCCAACAATGTATTAAAATAAATGTTTGAGTTTAAGATAGCACTTGTTATTTTTCCATAAATGGCCTGACCAGTCTTGTCTTTTTTTGTTGTTGATAAGCACAGTGTCTTGTTCTAGCACCTACAAAAAAACGTCAGGAAAGCTTGTCATGCAGGAGTCTTGAGGACGTTGTCACTACTGGCTATATACCAAAGAAAGTCAATGTCTTGAAAAATAATAATAATAATAAAAAAAAAGTCCTTGACAGGAACAAAAAACAAATATCAGAAGAATTCTCAGACGATCCACTTGGCCTTTTTCGTTCTTCAAAACTGAATGAACAACTCTGTAACAACTTCCTGTGTCCTGCACCTGTCAGTCGCTGCCTCCCTTGGCTGGTTACAGCTGCTTGTCACTTTCCTTCTTGAGCCGGCTGAAACACAAATGAAAAAGTATTAATATTTGACAAATCAAAGGCACACACACTCAGTGTATGCAAATGTTTTTAAGTCTAATTCCTCTTGCTTATCTGACCTGTAGTAGTCCTCCTGGCCAGGCAGTGGTCCTCCGTGCATGTGATGGTGTCCGTGGAGCCACTGCTGCTCCATGGCCAGCCTTTGGAGCTCAGCAGACTGGGCATGCATGGCCTGCAGCTGGTGGGCTGCGGACATGGGCGGTGGCAGACCTCCTTGTAAGTCCCGTGGGTATGGAGTACCTGGAGGAGGCACAAACAAAAGATTTGATCAGGCAATCTGGCAGAGCTCGGATTGATAGATTGGATGTGATATTGCTGTTAATGCGAGTTGATATTGGCAGAGAGCCTACCGAAGACTGGGTGGCGCAGCATCTCGTGTTCATGCGGCGGCTGGCCGAGGAGAGGGTTGGGGATGGCGCCGTGCGGGTAAGGGAAGCGAGCCAGGTGAGGTCCTGCTGCCAGGTGATCTACTGCCAGGGGATGGCCCCCAGAGCCTGGAGGACACACAAGACATTCACCACCACCTTCTGGGCGTCAGAGTCTTAGTTTCAGGGTACACTCATTTCACAATAGTGTATCACAGACAGTGCATGCTACAGGCATTAGTGATACACAGCTTAATATAATGTTACTCCTCTCAAGGTTGACCAAAGAGTGCAGGGACAAGTTAACTATATTTATCCACTGAAAAACATCAGCTGGCTTTATCAAGAACTTAATGAAGATATAATATGCTTTAATCCAATCTCGTATGTCAATTCTGTATACATTACTACAGAGACAATAACATATAAAGTGGAGTTTCAGACCATATGGTAATACATTTAAACTAGAAAAGATGGAAGTGAAATTAATTAATGAATGAAATTAATTCAAAGTCCTTCTGTTCACTCTTCACTGTTATGAGTATTATATGTTATATTTATAATTGTATTTACAGAAAAGTTGATTCAGATTACAGCACAAGATACTTAACATTAACCCCCCATACAACTTAATTTCCATCTACTAAGTCCCTTATTGTACATTATTTGACTTGCTTATAACAATTCAAGTGACCCAAATTTCTACTTACATCATCATCTAAGCTCAGTTTTTCAAAGATTCTTTAAATAAACTTCTTTTCCAAGAACCTTGAACCACAGAGTTGGCACCGTTTCAACTGGTTGGCAATATTTCTACTGCCTCTGATTAGAAGATGTGACGTTTGTTTTGTCACCTGTTTAATTCTATCCAAAATCCTTCATACCTTTATTTACAATTATTTTACTAGAAAAAATTGACTTTATGATGTTTTACTAAAGTGGCTTGCTAATAGTTTACAATAATAGAGCAATTTGTACGCTAAAATTGTTACATCTTGAATAAGTAACACTTCTATGGAGTGCCCCAAGGTTCTATTCTTGATCCTCTATTTTTTTAATATATTTACCAATGGTTTATAAAAAGTTTTTTTTCTAATCTTTGTGCTGATAATACAGATCTCCCTTTCTATGTCAAAATGCATAAGTAAACAATATTACACAATACCATTATCACACCATAAAAGATTCAGAAAATGAAGCTAAATACATCCATTTAATAATATATATATGTATATATATATATATATATATATATATATATATATATAAATAGGCCTTACTCTATACAAAAGATCAATGTATCAAACATATTGAAATATTGACATGTTAGAGTTTGATTCATCATTATTCCCATTTGTAAATGTAATTATAGAAACATTACTGTTTCATGCATAAAGAGAAGACCAGACAGTGTAAATGCATTTAAAACTGAGAATTTAATTCTAAATGAGATTGATTGAGATCCATTATAGGAAATGTAAAAAGCTACTCTGATAAAATGGTTGCCATCATAAGAGAAAAGACAAGAAAATCTTGACATAACTATTAAACAACCTCTATTTACAATATATACCTCTATGTGAATATATGTATTTGAATATAATAAAACATATGATATAGCTGTTACAGTTAAATTAGTTGTATTGTGTAATTTTAAGTGGTATAGTCAGTGGCATTTGCATGCATGTATACAGGGCTTTCTTTTACCTTGGTGAAGAGGATCTTGCTGGTGGAGGTGTAGATGGGAGTGAATATGCGAGTGCTGGTGGTGGTGTGGCGTGACATTGAACATCTGTAGGCGGGCGATGGGGTCATTGGCCACTGTGGCCATCCTCTCAGCATGGAGTCTCTCTGCAGCCAACCTCTCTGGGTAGCTCATTTCTTGCCGCAGCTGGGGCCCACCGAGGGCCAGCCGCTCACGCTCTAATGGGTTCAGGCCCGGATGGAAGGAGGCGAAAGGGTGATGGCCGGCCATGGGGGGCAACGTGATAGCCCCATGCCGGGCAAAGTGCTCCATGGGGTTTGTGGAAGGGTGAAGTGTGTCCATTTCTGGAGGCTTAACCTCAAAACCAGGTTTCATCCTTTCCCTCAGCTCCCTCTCACGAATCTCCCTCTCACGCATCTCCCGCTCTCGTAACTCGCGCTCCCGCATGGCCGGGTCAGCGTTGTACAAGCTGGGCATATGATAGGCCAGCAGCGGGTCTGCAGGGTTGAGGGACACAAAGAAGGGGTGGTTTCGATTGGTGGGGGACATGAC
The DNA here is from genome assembly GCF_008315115.2 of Sander lucioperca. Classification (NCBI taxonomy): domain Eukaryota; kingdom Metazoa; phylum Chordata; class Actinopteri; order Perciformes; family Percidae; genus Sander; species Sander lucioperca. The sequence continues at coordinate 6,045,653 of NC_050184.1, read as the reverse complement.
GTGAGGTCGGGCATACTCGCTGAGAGTGCGCAGGGCAGGGGTGTCAGGTCCAATGTACGGAGGCACAGCTGCGATCGTAGTGGGGGGGCCATCATAGGGTGGACGCATGTGGGCGGGGCCGGCCATCTGAGGTTCACCCATTCTGCCCTCATGAGAGGAACTGGAGGCTTTCTGTGAGGAGAGAAACACCATGTTTAGCAAGATTAAGAAAAAAATTAACCACTGGCAAACTAAAAGGAGACAAACAAAACCACTCACCGCAGCTCGCTCTGCTTCCTTTTCTCGTTCCCGCTCTCTTTCTCGCTCTTTTTCCCTCTCCCTCTCTCTCTCCTTCTCTTCCCTTACTTTCTGCTCTGCTTCCCTCTTGGCTTTCTCCAGAGCTTCCTCTCGCTTCTTGGCCAGTTTAGATGAAGCCAGTGGAGTGAAGTAGTAATCTGTCCTAGCACATGAGTTGTAGCCCCGGTCCAGGTGCTTGTAGAACCTGTGGTCATGGTCGAGATAAAACATTCAATATTTACTAAGAAAAATGGAAGGATATTCCAGTTCATAAATTAATACTTAAAACAAAAAAGACTAGAGAGATAGTCATGTTTAGTTATGCATTTTGAATGGCAGGATAATGTCCCATTAGATGAAAAGACAGCTTTGCATTCACTTCTGCTGCTATGTTGAGTATGTATTAAAACCCTCATTGCTATTTATTGGCAGTCTGTAAGCCCAGCAACAACATATACTCATATGCAGTTCACTCGCATCTCACTGTAATTAATCATCCTGCTCTCCATCCCCAATAATTCCTTGCCATCAGCCCCTCAGAGCTCAGGGCTAATTGTGGCCTTGGATGCCTGTTTTGCCGGGGAGGACATACGATTTGTTACTTACATCAAAGCCTTAAAATCTGAAGGCAGAGACTCTTTGTTGTTGGATGTGTTTGAGAGCTAATCAGCATCCCCAGACAAGACAGTAGGCAGCTCTACAGACTACTGATAAATAACAACTCGTGCAGGTGTATGTTTTTCTATTTTAACGATAGCGTTTGGGTAGAAATTGATGTTTGTAGACATACCGTGCTGACTGGCTGGCATGGCTGGGCGTATTGACGATGGTAGGCTCTGGGGAGGGGCTTCTCTGTGGGGGTGGAGGGCTCTCTGGCTCTTCTGTCTCATCCAGAGGCTCCTCTTTGATGTGTACAGGTGGGAGTACCGGGCCCGGGCCGGCACAAGTGACCGAGGCAGGCAGTGGCATGGAGATGGAGGAGGGTGGAGCGGAGGAAGATGGAGGCTGTATGCCAGGCATAGAGTTTGATGAGGACGTGGGAGGGCCGGTTGGAGGTAGAACTGTACTGAAAGGATGAGACGAGAACGGCGGCTGCGGTGGCCCGTTGGGGTGTGAGGCTGCTGCGGAGGGCGGCAGAGGAGGAGCTGGAGGAGGTTGGTGGCTGGCTGATGGTGGGAGGCTCTGGGACTGAGTGAGAACTGGAGGTTGGGCTGGGGGAGGCTGAAGCTGTTGCCCCTGAGGCATGAGCTGTAGGGGAGGTGGGTGTGCTGATGGAGGATGGTGGGTGGATAAAGAGCTGAGGGGCTTGAGTGCAGGAGGTGGAGGCAGGTTTGAAGGCATTTGAGGGAATGGAGGCGCTGACACGTGGGGTTGGTGTTTGTGGGACTGTGGGTTGGGTATTTGAGGGATGGGTGTGGTTGGTGGGGGCTTGATGTGAGGCATGGACATTGGGGCTGGGGGCAGTGGCTGCTCTCTGGGAGGCTGGCCTCCACTCTGAGCAGATGACTGGGACTGGGAAGGAGGCGTGTGCGGCCTCTGCTGTGATTGGCCAGAGACTGGCAGGGGTGGGACCTGAGACTGACCCACAGGGAAGCCCTGAGGGGGCATGGAGTGAGGGTGAGGCATGTGTGAGGGGCCAGGCTGCAGTGGATGTGGCATGGGAGGCATAGGCCCGTGATGCGAGCTGGGTAATGATTGAGGTGGTACTGGCAGGCCAGGAGGCGGAGCCTGAGTCAAAGGTGAATGTGGAGAGGGAAGCCTTTGAGGGTGGAGGGATGCTCCTGACTGGATAAGAGACATCGGGCTTGCCTGGGGCAGAGGCTGGGGAGGTAGAGAGGTGGAGGCCGCTGTGGGGGGCAGTGAAGGGGCTGAGGTTGTTGGCGGAGGCGGTGCCGAGGAGGCGGCTGAGGTGCCTGGCTGACACTGGATGACTGGAGGATGCTGGCTCTGCAGGAGCTGCTGCTGCTGGGCAGATGAGTCTGAGTCACTCTCATTGTCACGGGGGCTGGGGATGCTTGGGGAGGAGCTCCGGTTGTCCTGGTCAATGTCTTTAGGATCACTACTGAGCTCCTCGTTGATGCTGCGTCCATCAGAGCTCTCGCCCTCACCCTCCCCTTCCCCCTCGCATTCTGAGGGTGAGTCTGGCCGACTCAGCTCCTGAGGGACAGAGGAGAGAGAAGCATGAGTATCATAAAACCAAGTCCATGCATTCCATTGAAACACATCCGAACAGCAAAACAAAAGACCAAAGACTCACTTGTGTCTTGGACTTTTTGGCGCTGGCCCTCTCAGGCTCCTCTGTGTCTGAGGCTCCCTTCTCTCGCTGCCGTTTGGCATTCTTCATAGGTGAAGGAACCTCCTCTTTAATCTTCTGTAGAGCAAAAGCAGCAGAGCCATTAGGGTACATTTCACAGAGATACGTGCACAGAAAAACAAAGTTTCAAGCAGTCTACGCTGTGTTTACCTTGCTGGGCTTCTTCATGGAGTCTGTCTTGCTGTCAGTGCTGTCAGTACTTGCTGCGCTGGGAGAGGTACGTCCACTGGAGCGCAAATCCTCATTGGTAGGCGAGGCTCTGCCATCAGGACTGGCTGTCTGCTTCTTACGACCACTACGTAGCGTCGACATCTGATTAAAAACATGGTACATGAGTAAACATGAATCATGACTAATATTAGGGCTCTGTATAATTTGGATAGAAGAAATTAAGATGGACATGCACTATACACAAGTCCAAATCCAACTTTTTTGACTATCTTTATAAAACCAAGTTTATAAAACAATGCATGTCAAAGTTGTCCCTGTGCTAATTGTCTAGAGATGATAAGCTTATTGCTTTGGAGTCTGGCTCCAGGGATAACTCTGAGGCTAGGTGAAAATAAAGGGATAGATGAGTGTGTGCGCACCGAGCCTCGGTTCCGTCGGGTCCTCATGCTATGCTTCCCGCTGAGTCCATCCTCTTCTTCTTTGACAGGTTTGAACATAAATGGCGGCGGGTCCACGGGCTTCTCGATGGGGGGCAGCTCACCGTACTTCTTGAAGTGAATGCGGCAGTCTGTGCACAGCAAGATGTTCTCCCGGCCCCCGTGGTGCCAGTCCTTGGAGGCTGAGGAAAGCCATTTACAGTTGTAAAATGACACACAGAAATTATCTCAGAAGTACAGTAATATTGTTGAATATAGAAAATGTCAGAATGTAACTTTGTAGTTTAACACCAATGAGATAAATATTATTTTGTATGCAGGAGATGAATCAGTGATAATGTATGAATCTGTCCTCTGCTGCATAACTACTTTTCAGCAAGGTACTAATAAGGTCTATATGGGTTAACACTATAAAGCCAAAGTTATTAGCCCCTCTAGTTGTGATGGCAATAACCTAAGTGTGATTAGATGGAAGCCCGGTACTGGGAGCCAGCTGCGTAAAAGGAGGGGAAAGATAATGAGGTGGAGAGAGTGAACGAGCTGTGGGCTCATGTCTGATTTGATCAAATTAGTCCTGACATCTTCTGATGCCCATCTGTCACACAGCGCTGTGTTGTGCAGGCTCACACTGATAATAATCAAGACAGGAATAGCCAAGCAAGTCCACATGACCAGTATGAGTGTCAGTCTGTAAATGTGGAACGTGGTGTCTTACTGGTAGTGAAACAGTGGCGGCAGGCGTAGCCCTTTAGCTCCTGTTCGCTGTCTTCACTGTCGAAGTCATCTTCACTGGCTGAGCTGAGGTCCACTGGAAGAGAGAGGGAAAGACACTTCACATACATCGCTCGAACACCAGAATACACCAGGTCATGTCTTCCCCTTTCCTCTCTGTCTGCCATTGAAGGCATCAGATATACGTACAGAACTCGCTGGAGGGGGGGCGTGAGGGAGTGTTGACAGGAGTTGAAGCGGTTCGTGTCTTAATGCGGCGGAAGACGGGCTGGCGGCGGTGTCTGCGGTGGGCTCGACAACTCGCTGCCTCGGGGGTCTTCTTCCAATAGTAGTAGAAGGTAATCAGCTCTCCCTGAAATAAACCAACAAAACAAATTTGGTCAGTTAAAAAGGGCAAATATATCACAAGAACACAACCAGGAGTAACAAAGAGGAGGAGGCATCACTTTTGACTGCAAATAGGTGACTGAATTAAAAGGAATTAAAGGTCTAATTCTAAGTTATTGAAAAATTGGACAAAAATGACTGAAATATCTGCATATAGGTTGAATAAAATATATGGAAAATACACATTAGCAGGTAGCACAGTATTTCACAGTGAAAGGCCATGGAGTTGGAGAGTCCATGCCAGGATTTGTAGCTGGCCGGGCATGTTTATGCTGTGGCCTTGTCTGTCCCAGGATTAGGCAGGAGGCTCACTGAATGCAGGGATATTAGGATCAGTGCATTGGTGGCTGCCTGGGTGGCAGGAGCTTGAATAGGAACAAAAGAACATGTCAGGCAGAGCTTTGGCGCTACAAATAGGGAGTGAAATGGCTCCTCGCCCCTTCACTGGAAGAGTCAATTGAACTTTAATCAAACATTCGGAGGGGTGCGCTTGCCAGCGAGCAAGGCGGATAAATCCAGTGTACAAAAGGCCGCCAGGAAATCAATACCCAACTGAAACATTAACACATGCAATCATGGATCAGAAAGCACTTTGCTGAGGCAGCCTGTGCATATTAACTGCGGCTTTCCGGCCACACTCATAATACACAAGCCTTAAAAATTGGCGACAGAAGTCAGGCACAATTATGTAGTTTCCTGTGGGGCTTTGCCCTTTCCTCCCTCACCATGAACTCTTACTTGTTAGTGGTCCTTCACTGCCTCTGTAACATATTCATGAAGGTGTGGTGCGATTGTTGGCTGAGCAGTAAGTCACCTGTAATCTTTACAGCCCAGAGGGCACCCATCTACTGTCTGAGGTCTGTTAAACTGCTGTGCAACAAAGCTTCCAGGGTTTAATGGCTATCGATTGTTTTCCTTCTCCGCTTCAGCTGAGAAACTTGACATAAATTAGTCTGTGCATTGCTTTCTAAAATGCATTAACAGCTTTTCAGCTACAGCTTAACATCTTCTATCAAAATGTTCCATAACAAACAAAGGCAGGAAAGGATATGATGAAGTGGTGGACAGTTGTAAATGGCTATAAAAACCTTCTCACTCAACCCTATTTTAACAATAAGAGAAAATAACACTGTAACAAAGCCAGCAATTTTTATAATAGTATAATAGCCTGGTTTTAACAGACACATAAAGGTAACTGCAGCTTTACTTTCTTATCTCATTAAATACAAAACTACTAGAGGCTAGTTGGTTTCTTGTTTGCTGTGAGAAAACAGGTCAGGGATTGGCCAGTGTTTGCTTCATTATTGCTTCAACAAGTCGTGCGAGGAATCTGACATTAAGAAACAAGTCTTTCTCAATCACTGCTTTGATTGGCAGAAAAAGGAGGAGCCCACTGAGGAGGGCTCCTCAGTGGGCTTATTCTTGTTTAATAAAATCTCCCTTCATGTGGCTCTTAAGGGGAATTCATATCTACCAGTGGCTGTAGGACTCAGTCTTATCAGCCAAAGCAGTGCTGGAACATTCACTGAGGGGGTCTGAGCTAAATGAAACCTTCTCAAATTTCAGGGTAAATTAAGGTGCTGCGCCATGTTATGGCAAAGCCAGCACTCCAGAGTAAAACTATCCCAAGCCCACAGCTTGTGCTAGGGTTTTGTAGACCTAAAGACTGTTGCAGATGAACACATCTGGAGTACTGGGAACCACATGTAGAAGCTCAGCAGAGACAAATAAGTAGGAGTCCTTTAAAATACAAAAAAACTGTTGGATAAAGAAGGAAACCTGTAGAACATTTAGTCTTTAAAATATTGTTTCTGCTACAGAGCAGCTAATGATGATCACCAAAAAACTCTATTATGTTGCCATGTGTTTGTGCATCCATTTCAGGCTGCTAACAGAACTTTCTGGTCGTTTCCTGTGTGCCTCCCTCTTCAGCCTGGCCGGCCAGTTGGGAAGGAAGGGCGCAGGTGCTAACTGAGGGAAGGCAGGCTTCCTGATGTGAAATCTAATTGAAATGTGCAGATCAAAAGTGTTGAGTGGTGCCGAGCGCTGGCTTTGCTCTGTGCTTAATGACTGTTCTCAGCAGCGCCTCGCTGCAGGCTGACAACTACACGGCCTCAACAACAGCTTGGCAGACACAGGGAAAGGTCACCCTGCCTCTCCATCACTTGCACTGTGTCAAGTACCATTACATTAGGCAGGGGCTAATGAAAACATTAACTTGGGCTTTTGAACAGGAATGAACAGGTGCACTGATGAGCTGGTGCAGCCGGGTGTGAATGGAAAGGGGAAAACAAAAGAAGCAGCGTTGTCAAATTTGATTAAGTTTATTTTGAAAATAAGTTATTGCTGGTAAAAAAAAAATGCAAGAAGAAATGTGCATACTGCAAAAAAGGGTAACTCTTTATAATGTCATCTTTACAGTTCAGGAATACAAATTTTGAATCCAGTCACATTGACAAAGGAAGGATTGATGTACGCAAGACATCACAGGCAAAACTTTCAATGTGTAGTGGAGTTATACAGTATATGATTTCTGTGAGTGAAGTGCAGTTGAACATGAACATGGCATGTGGTTGAGAGAGGCTTTGTGCTGTAAATTAGTGTCAAAGGGAGATTGACAGATTACCTCTCTCTCAGTCTGCCTGCACATTGAATTGTGTCCCCCTGAAGTCACATACATCCAATCTCTCACACTGACGGTGTACTTTTCCCTATCAAAGTCACTTTGTCATGCTGCCACATGCCCACAGCACACTAAACTTTCATTACCTTGTGTTCCTTTCTCTATGATTGGGTGTTTAGCCAGCAAGTTTGTTTGTACTATTTGAGGCTTCAGAGTAAAGTTGCCATTTCTTTAAACAAAATGAAAATGAAAGTAAAACAGAAACCATTCCATGAACTTGCATTTAAAAACAGTTCACAGGTACCCGCTAAAAATTCATGGAAATACTTGAAATAGAAATCTAGATTGGCCCCGGCCTACGCACCATAATTTCCCCCCAGTCCACTAAATCACTGCAGAGAGGTACAGAGTGTGCTGCTGCTCCGCAGTACATGAGATAGTGACAACATAAGCTCAGTATTATAAGGCCTTTTAGACTGCTTCCATCTGCAGGAGCTTTCTGGCCAGTGGATTATCCGACAAGGAAAGGGCTTACCCTCCTATCACGACACTCAGGGCTTCCATTCCGGTTATTGCCACTTAAAATGGTTGTCTACATACGTGCACGTGCGCGCACGTACATATATATGTATGTATGTGTGTGTGTGTGTGTGAAATAATCTGAGCTCTTTAGAGTAATATCTGAAATATTGTATACAAGTCCTTTGCTGGCACAGAAATACAGTTTTATATTTATTAATATGAATATGTAGAAATGATCATTCAAATAAACTGAGATTTCAGTAATGGCAAGTGCACTTTTTTTGTAACAGAATTCAACAGGTTTTCTACTCAGTGACTGAGTTGTAAACCATCTTATAAGACTAAATAAGGTTAGCCATGAAACCTCTGTAGAGTACAGTTTAATTGTGGGTGGGAGTGCAGGGTATCCTACACTAGGCTCGATGGTCCTGTGTGCGTGGGCAGGGCTGAGGGTGAGGGCTAAACTTGTGTATTTACACCCTCATCCCCTCTCAGGCCCAGGCCTGAACAGATGGTTTCTGTTTTTCCTGGCAGATTTGTGACAGAGCCACAAAAGGCCCCTGCTTTGACATGAAGCCAAACGGTTAAGGCCGTTACTGGCAAGAGCAGGGGAAGGAGGAGAGAACAGGGGAGAGCTGAGAAGGGGGAGGGCTGAGTGTGGAGGAGAGCCGAGAGGGAGGAATAAAGAGCCAGCAGAGGATAACAATGGACAATCGACATCGAAACCAACCACAACCATAAAAAAATAAATCACTCTGCAAATAAAAATCTCTGCAAAAAAAATCAAGGCAGTGCGCAGGGAGCATGTGATTTCTGGGTTCTGGTGGCTGATAGTGAGTTGTGTAAACACCCATTAGTGCAGCATGAACCTGTGCTCCTCCTGCTTCCTCCACAGTCTGCAGCTGGACTGCTTGCTGATTCATTTCGGTGAGGTGAAGGGGGATGTATTTCTCTGAGCTAAATCAAACGAGGGTTTAATTATGTATGTGCTTGACCCCTGGACTTGGTATTTTTCATCAGCCATGACAGGTTGTACAATGCATCGTTTCAGTGAGTGGTGCTTGACTTTTTATCATCTTCATGCTGACTGCAACTGTAGGGGGTAACTTTGTAAACGCTTATGTGGTTGAGCAGGTCAGAAGTGTATTTGTGATGCCTGCAGGGCCATTTGACATGTCCCAAAGTGAAGAAAAAAATTAAATTTATTTATTTTGAGTCTTTTGACAGCATTCCTATTAATGTTTAATCTTTAATTGTTTTATCTTCATAGGACACAGATTACATAAAAATAATGCTCTATTACTTCAGTTCACTAGGAACTTGTCACATAATATGCAGATAAAATGATTTAAAAAAAAAAACACCCTGCAAAATGACAAGGTACCAGGTGAACTTAAAACGACTTTCTCTTTCTTTAGACTTTTGGTGAGTGAATAGTAAAAGGACCTTGGCTAGTGGAGCAGGGTGCATGTGAAAGGCAGTTAAATAGACAGCCAATCCCTGCTGCGAAGCGCCTTTCTGCTGGAGAATGACTGAATAAGCTCTGCTTTCACAGGTCAGGGATGTACATGCTGAAGAATCAGCACTCTTAGTGTTTCTCCTGCTGTAAGCGCTTTTGCCTATGAAAGCAGATTGGATGGCAACAGTGCCTTTTTGCTGGAGGGTCGATCCTGCGTGTTCTGCTGATAAGCTAGTCCCCAAAAACCACAACATGAAGCTTACCAAAGAACTCAATTACACAGGGAGCTCTGGCTCGCTCTGGCTCCATCTATTAGGTGGAAAAAAAGATTTTGCCCACACTCTGCCGCGTTAAATTGCCTGCGGTCTGCTAAAAGAACATCAATATGTGCTGGTTGAGCTTCTGTCAGCCGACAGCGATTTCAATGCCTAAAGAAGTTATATCATTTACCAAACACGAAAGCTGTTCTGTCACACTACTGACAGCTGCTGCCAACTGGACCAAGCCCCTGTAGTTTGTAGCTGGTTTAATTAGTGTTTGAACCAAAATATTTATAATCAAAGTCATCCCCAAGGTTCTGGCTGCTGAGCTAAGAAGATGGCAATGAATTAATTTGACGTTTGTACAGATTGTACCAGGGCAAACATCTGCTGTGAGGTTGTGTTGAGAACACTGTTCTCCTGTTGGCCATCCTGTAAATGACAGAGCCTGGGGAGGCAGAGTGCCCTCTTTTCTCCCAGAGAACAAGATGCTGCAAGAGCCGCTCAGCACATCACCTCCTGGTTGAGTGTCGAGACAAGCAAGGCAGTGTTTGTAGTATATGCCTTTAAAATTATAACATGCTCTACAGTCACAGTGACTTTTGTGACCTGTACTGTTCCGTCACCTGCCACAATCAAAAGCTAAAAACAAACACAAACTGGGAATTTAAGTTATAGTGTTTCAAATGAATGTTTCAATTGCTGCTACTTGCCCAGCTGTTGTAATCAAACTATTTGCTATCTGAGGACACTTGTTTGACTTGTGACGGTAACACGAACCAAAAACACACTGTGGTTTCACCTTTGTTAGCTTTTCTAACACACTTTTTGTCCTTTCTGTCTTTCTAACCTCCTGTAAGTTTACATGACTTGCAGCTGATGTTTTGCTGTGCAAGTACCAGCTGAATGTATTCATGAAACTGTATTACATTACTATATAGATTCATATAAATAAACTTAAAAATTCAATTTTTAATATCTAAATTCTACACGATTACTAAAATACAGTTGTTTAACTATGTCGGTGCTAATGCTAATTCTGTGCCGATATACTGTATGAACTTTAAATATTCAAACGTAGAGTAAAGGGGAGCAGTCACAAGAGAACAAACTAAACAGGATGCAGGAATGGAGCCTTGAGGGAAAACTGAACTGATAAACATTCACACACCAAGCTTTTGTTCTATGCTTGTACATTTTTTTCCGTTGCTTCATCTAGTTTACGGCTGAAACGATTCCTCGAGTAACTTGAATAATTCGATTACTAAAAATCCTTGATGCAAAATGATTTGCCTCGAAGCTTCGTTTAATCAATGTTACCAACGTTGTATGGTGCACGGTGTTTCCGCACGGATGATTATTACTGTTGCACACCGGTGCTAACGCTGCTGGCGACACATGCCATGAAGACTGGCGGCGCAGATTACAAAATGAAGAAAGAGCGTAAATAGTGAGGGGCTAAGAGAAGAGACAGGCTGGAGAAAACGACAGAAAGTGTCCTAAGTTTGGAATCAGCTAAGTTTGGAATCAGTTAAAACGAAAACTCAGTGTACTCAGTGTGTCTACTGCAAAATCAAACTAACTTACCACAAGAATAGCATGACGTCAATGCTTCAGCATCTGAACAGAAAACATTGAGTCTAACTTAATCATCCATTCCACGAAGCGGACCCGACAAAAGTAAATCACAGAGACGTATGGACGATAAAACTACACCAAACACAACTACCAAAAACAAAGACAAGAAAATACGTAGTGGTGACCACAATTTGATCTAAAGAGCCGACTTGTTGGCTATCCCTTCAGAAAAACAGCTGACTGCTGCGCACCATTTTCTCTCACTCGCTCTCTTCACGGAGAAACAGCTGATCAACGATCTACTAGCATTAAGTGTAACAGAGCTGTGTAGCATTGTAATCAAATATATAAATGAAAATAGGCTGAGTATAACTTATATATACTTATATACAGATCAGTCTCAGGTTGAAACTTGTAGTTCTGAAAGTTAAGTTGCACAACTTAAGGTAATGTTTATGTATGTTTAATGTATGCCTTAGTTTGAGGTTGTTATTGCATTTCAGAAAATGTTTTCTTTAAAAACAATATAATATGGCACTTAAATGCACTTAATATGTTTAGTCTTTTGAGAGATATTGTAAGCAATGTAGGCAATAAAAATTTAGCTTTTTCCGAAAATTAAACCAAACTATTGTATATTATTGCTCTTCAATAAAACAAAAGTATTTCTTATCTGATTACTCGATTAATCGATGGAATAATCAGTAGAATACTTGATTACTAAAATAATCGATAGCTGCAGCCCTAATCTAGTTTATTAGATTATGGTTGCCCTATGTTCTATTGTGAAACATTTTTATGATCAATAAATACATAGAACACTGATATGTAACTGATACAAGTAAATAAATTACTTGTATTTTCATGCAATTTATAATTTCTCTCATAGGAAACAAAGACACAAGCTGTACTGAATACAGTTTTAGCCATGAGTTAAATTTTTCAGTTTGTTTTACTCAGTGATGCATATTATCCCTAAAATAATCAAGTTCTAGTTATGTTCTTATTTGTACATTAATAGCTTCACAACATTTAATTTTAAAGTTAACTGCAGTACCTTTTCCCACTAATGAAATGGTTTGGGTTCAGTCATGTATGGAAATTAGCCAAAACTTTTTAATTTGATCGGCTTTTCAACTGTCAATTGTATCTGTTTGGCAGCAAACAGAGCTGTAGTTGATATAAATCTGTTCAGCAAATACTGTGAGTTGATATCCCCTAAAACCACATTTTTATGAAAAACCCTCCAATCAAAATATCATGAGCAGAGTTATCTGTGATCTGCCATTTCAGCATATTTAGTTGTTTAAACACTGGAAGCAGCAAGCTCATGTTCCATGACGTCTTCTCTGGAGTGAAGGAAATGGTGGCAGCAGCAAAGCTAGTTGCAGACGTTCAGACGACACACCCACTTCCCCCTCTGACTTTATATAAAGCATTCCTGAGTGCTAGTCAGGCCTGGTGTGTTTACACAGGGCTGGGTGCTTACCCTTGGCATTGGGTGTTTGAGCCGCGCTGGCACTTCAGCGGCAGCGCGGCTAATAGGGGCTAGCGGGAGGAATGGTGAGGGGCAGACACACTGTACTGGACCTCTGGATATCAGCCCAAGGGCTTTATGCTCTGCACTCCGGCTCAACAACAGTTGTCCGACGGGAACTCAGGACAGGAACACCCTCATTTCTGCAACATGCTTCTTTTTCAATGGCTTTGCATGCAAGTGGAACGACAGAAATACGTGCCTGTTACTGGAGATAATAGGAAAATCTAAAATATCTTGTCGTGCTCATGTTCCACAGATAGGATTTGGTAAGGTAGCAGGTAGAAAATAAATGGAGCTTTTTCTCAGGGTATTAACTGGCACTCGCTCAACTTCAGTCTTACAGCACAAAAGCAAGTTCAATCATAAGCAACGAGTTTATTTTTTCCTGTGCGACAACCCAGGCTTTTCAGTGGCTATACTGAGCAAAAGCCCCACCTTACCCCTTCTCCTCCGGTCGCTGCTATCCTCCCCGTGCTCTCCCAGTCATTTTCTCCGCTTTTCACATGTTTAAAGGGCAGTTTATTTTCCATTTGGAGGGGGAAATTAATCTCTCTCTGCTTGGTGGTGGTGGCAGGCCTAGATCCTGGAGGTCTATTACCTCTCCGGCCAAGAAGACTCCCCCTCCAGGTTGAAATACATGAATACCTCCTTTATAGCCAATCAACTGGACGAGTCGTATATTTCAAAACCAGTAAACATAATTGAAGAAACCTCTGTTCGTACACTTTAATCTCTTATTCAAGAGGTCCAAATTGGCTTTGAGGAATACAAAATGTAGCACAAAGGAGTTGAGACTAAAGAGTTATGAAGTAAAACATATGACATGATATGTAGGGGGCTGTAAGAAGCAGGGCTGACATATCCTCAGCTCACAGCAGACAAGGAAATTATGTGTTGAGAAGTATGACAAACACCTTTGATTTCCTTTGATGTCTGTGTCAGCACTGTGGCGGCACACTTCCAGCAGAAGCAGCCTCACAGAAACAGCAAGGTCTGCACTGCTTTATGAATCAAAATGCATATCTAAGAATAATTTAACAGCTAAGTCAAAGGTGTGGAGGACTTTGAAGCAAACGCACATGTACAGCATGTTCCCTTTATAGTAGAGATACAACAACAAAATATCAGTTTTCCTTGTGCAGATATAATTAGTTTAAGATTATAGTAAAAGTCATCTTAAAGAGGAACAACACAAAGTCTATGTGGTTGCTATGTTTTGTTTTTTGTTGTTTATCATTGTTAGTCCATTTGTACCATGAAACAAGTTATGTGCAGTACTGATTTACACATTAACGCATGTGCACACCCATACACAGAGAAAGGAAACTCTGACATCCTTCTGACCGTGTACACGAACACCACATTACAACAGTTCCTCAAAGCTTTGCAGATATAAAATCAATTTGTTTCCTTTAATTAAAATGTTGTCAGTAATCTTACCAAGAAAGATAAGGTAAAATGTAATAACAACACACATTATAAATATACTCCTGTTAAAGGCACAATAATCAATTCAAACGCCAAATTCAAAATACAAATTTGGAACCTACTTTCACTTTTAGGTGCCTACAATGACTCACACTTGACAGCAACAAAATCTAAGTTATTAATATTTTCTGATGCTGTTGAAGGATTGTTGACACCAGTGATGTCAGCAAACAAAGGAGCCTGTATTTTCAGCTATGATCATTTGAGAAAAAAAACTCTTTTCTTTCATATTCTTTGAATATGAATATATATCTCTAATTTATATGATCAAAATAATGAATTGGGCCTTTAAAAGATAGATGTGTTCTGTCTCTGTCATTCAACTTCAATTCACCACTTTGAAACCCTAAATGAAATTGTTTCCTTTAAAAAAATACAACTATTACAGATTGTTTGATATTCACTTAAATAGGCTCCCATCGTAACCTGCTTTTTAATCCTTGTGGAAGGCATTATGCTGCATCTACTCTGAAAGTTGATGAAAATGTAAAAAACAAAAAAATCTTGAGTGCTGCTGTAACACTTTAGCACAAACATGAGATAAAGCAGGCTGCTCTTCCGACCTGAGATGTGCTATAAACACAGTGGCTCCCATCACATCTGCACAACTTGTTTACTACTTGCTAACAAAAGGTGCTAATTAATGTTTAGCGTGTCAGTTGTAAGGTATCAGTTGCAATATGTAAAGCACATTTAGCCTTGTGTTTTATCAGGTATAACAATGTTTTTATTTTTCAGACAGCCTGAAGGGAGGTCTAACAATTCTGCATACAGTTGTTGGCTGACAGCACGTACTTCTTATCAATAAGGCCTCACGTTTTCCATTAGGTAGGAGCCACATTTTATATGTTTCAGTACTATGAAACAAATGGCACACACTGAAAAAGTTCAACGGTATAGAGAGAATTAGATCATCTTACCGTTTCTTTGTTGGGCAGCAGCTCTTTCCGGATCCTGAAGAAGTTTTTGCCGAACTGTCTCAACCCTTTAATGAAGCGCTTCTGCATTTTTTTTTCACAGAGAAAGAAAGGGAGAGAAAACCAGTTAGTATCCGTGAAGTCAGCTTAACTGCGACCACATAAAGTTACAGGCTAACACCATGAAAAAAAACATTGTTTTCATTTCGCTCGTCTGTGGTTGGGGAGGTTTGATGTGTATCTACAAATCTCTGTCGCCGTTTAAAGTCCGGAAAAAAAAACACAGCCATGTCAAAGCAAAATGAGAGAGGAAATGATAAGTAAAGCAGGGTAAGAAGCTCAGATTGTCTTTTCGTGTGGAGAGAAAACAGTTAAAAAATATATAATCTAGTATGAAAACATACTTGACAGTATGCATGTTGTTGCAACGTGTTGTTGATGAAAAGTTTAAAGTCAAAGCCTGAACTTGCATGCACTGTGCATGGTGGACAGTTTCTATTTTTTTTTGTACATTTTCACAATTTTTAAAAGCATATAAAATTTAAAAATCGACAAATGTACCCTTAAATGAGTGAATGGAGATGAACGACATGATGACAGATATTGCTACATCATAACATCAGATTTAATCTGCCATGTAAACTCAATGTGAACATACCACCCCACCTCAATGAGCACAGAAACAACATCAGAAAAACAAATAAATACCAAAAAGCTGAACAACCTAAATGTATTTCTTCTCCTTTAAGAGCCACAGACCGCGAGCCATTAAAAGCGGAGGCTGAAAACATTCATAACCAGCGAAGCAGACAACCAAACAGATTTACTTTCTTGTTCCAGAGGCGAGCCCTGTTCCTCAGTGATCTCAGCCAACCGTTTCCACCAAGTAACTCCAGCAAAAAGCAGGGAAAAGTCCTCAGGGAGCACGGCACAAATCTCTACGTCCAGCCACAGGTAAAGGAAAAATTTGGGGGCAAATCCACACTGTCTCTGACGGTACACTGCTTGTTTTTCCCCTTTTCTTTTACAAGCAAGAAATAGCTTGTCACTCTCTGCTCTTCCACTACAAAGGGGAAGGCTTTACATGTGATCTTTCTGCAAGAGAGCCTCTGGTTCGCAGCAGGCTGGAAAACCTGGAGTGGAGTCCTGTGCCTCATGTTAGTGTTCAGCACGGCGCTCATTTCAGCCTGTTCTCGTTCCTTTAGACACTGCACCAGCAGGCTTCATGTCTCACCCCCACAAAAGAAAAGCCAGGCCACTGTTTGTACTAAAACTACACCAAAGCTGCCTACTTTACTGAAATAGAAATTACAGCAGTCCTTTAAATGCATTCAGAGCTTTGGGGTGAGCACGCACACAGAGGCACAAACTCAACTAGCTGCCAGCCCGAGAGGGGACGCAGGCTGATACAATTTGTGTGGAGAAAGGTCTCGGACATGGTGGAACGAGACAAGTGAGAAAGAAAACCAGACATGGAGTCTTTCCTGAGTGTCAGGAGTTAATTTTCCATGCCATGTACAGTACGTTGTGTAACCACAGATTGTTTACATACCCAGATTTTGGTGGGGAACAAAGGCCAAATTTACAGAAGTAACACAGCCAGCTGCAAAACACAACTGTCTTTTATGAGGGAAAATTACAGGCAAGAAGGACAGACCTATCTCAACAACAGGAATGAATGGCTGTATTTATCTCCATTACGCAGTCAAATTCAATAGCCTCAAGTTTAACAGCGTAATTGTGAGGAACAAAATATTATTAAGTACAAGGTCTGAGTTACACCAGACAAAATAATCAAACATAAGTGGATCAAATGCTAGATGTAAAAGAGCTGACAGCTCATCGGTGACATGAGACAGCAGTTCATTTGCATTAATCAGACCGAAGGTGTAGCCAGTAGATGGAGCCGTCTCCAACACAAGTGTCGTCCCCACCCCACTCCCCAACATCTGAAACCCATCTCCAACCACTCAGGGTTAAGAGCAGATTACCATTTGGACTGTCAGTCAAACTTCATCAGAGCTACATATGACCAGTGGAATGCCACTGCAGAGATTCAGAGGATCAACATTACAGGGCTTGTTTGACAGGTGATAAAAAAGTAAATATTCAGTTGAAATTCAAGCTTCAAAAATATTTGTGGAAACAAAACTGCAAAATTTCAAGAAGATGCAAGAATATTTGAATAATCCTGAAGCAGAGGTAGTCCTGAGGATGAGGTAGGATACATTTCAATGATGTGTTTATTTTCTCTTTAGGTGAGAGTGCTATGTCTTTACCTGAGGCTGGGGACCTTCAGTGATACAAATCTGTTACATTTATTCATTTGGCAGATGTTTTTGCCCAAGGCAAAAGAGGTGCCTCTACACTGAGCTCCGTGTTCCACCTGACACAAGTGCCTCGAAAATGACTTTTGGATGGAGAGATATAGAGAGTAAGAAAGAGCATTAAAGGTGAGTAAGTACTCTCAGAAGAAGTAGGTATTTGATTTTTTAAGACAGAGGGGGATTCTGCTGACCAAATTGAGTTTGGTTTTACCACTGAGGGACCGCACAAGGAAAAAAGTTTGGATTGAGATTTCCTGCATCGTAGTACTACGGCAGGATTAATCAATAATTAGACCTGCCCGTGCAGCCTGTGTCTGTCCTAATTATGTCACCTTAATTATGCTCCCCAACTGTACTATTTACAGTCTGGCTGTCCGTCTCCATAGAGGAGCTGTGTGCATACTCCCTCTCTCCTCCCCCCTCCCTTCCGTTTTCTTTCTCTTGCTGGCTCCCTCCTCCCCTCTCTGCATGTCGGCTCCAGTTTAAGGCTCCATTTCAGCTGCCTGAGCTCACTGCTCTCCAGCCCAGCTAATAAATCATCCGCCAATCTGCTCCCTGAATCGCTCTGCCCCTGCTCCGATTGCTCCAGCCCTGCGTTGCTTGGCAACACAGCGGTGGAGGAGGGGCTGATGGGGCCAGAGCAAGCGAGCCACAGAGAGAGAGAGAGAGAGAGAGAGAGAGAGAAAGAAAGAGAGAGAGAGAGAGAGAGAGAGAGAGAGAGAGAGAGAGAGAGAGAGAGAGAGAGAGAGAGAGAGAGAGAGAGAGAGAGAGAGGAGAAGGAGGGGCGGCTGGGTGGAAGCGCTACCAAATGGCCATCCGCTGTGTAGAAACAACAGGCTTCTCTCTGCTAGTGTGTTCCAGAGAGCTGGCGCTTTTTACCCGCCCCAAGTTTCCCCTCGGAGACTAACAGAGCACTATTGTGAGGCTGGAGAGGAGACATATAAAAGGAGGAGGAGAATGTTTAAAAAAAAGATTCAATAGGCCATTGTCTGTGTGCGCACTTCCTGCTTGAGAGTTAATTGTTGGGAGTTGTAAAACTGGTAAAGATAATGCAGACATATGCACAAAGATGGTATCATTATGACCAACACAGACTCAACGCAGATGGCGCAGACTCACACATGGAACATAATTCCTGCTAAATGTCATTCCATGAAAACACTGACGCAAGATTGTCCAACAGCGAACAAAGCCACTTTCACTCAATATGGAGTCATTATACTTGACTTGTTGTTAAAAGCTGACCTTTCAAAGCCTGCATTGTATAAACCCGAAGGGCCGAGGGCAACCAGTCAGCGAGCCAAAAGCAAAGAGGAAAAAAACATGGCTGCCTGTTGTTATGAAATATCATCTAAGATTGGCCACGGTGTGCAGAGGAAATCACAACATGCTTGACGAAGAGAGGGGGAGACCGCATTGATAGACACTAGACTACCCACATCCTCTTTGCACTGACACTATACATACAATCTATGTTTAGAAAAATCTATGTAGATGTTCATAAAGATATACCCTTTGATTAGAAACCCTTCTTCAAAAAAACTAAAACCTAGAAAATACTTTTAGAAATGAAAAGTCCTGTTTTTACATTACCTAAAGAAACAGAGATATTCTGCCAACTCTTAGTAGGCAAAGTAACGTCTTCTGCTTCCTTTCGCTTGAACTGACACAAAAGGTGACGGGAAATTCCAGCACACACCCATCCTGCCTGCTATTTAGTTACTAAACAACCCTAAAAAGCATTGCTGGCACTGTACCATAAGGGTGATAAAATGCACGGTTGACACTAAATCTTTGGTGTAGGAGACAGAGCTCCCTCTGCAGACGAGAACCACCAAAGTACAGCTGCTCATCTAACTTTGAAATAATCCACAGCCTGCAGCAGGGCATGTTGCGTTTTATCCGCCTGTGGTGTTTTTGGTTGGGCAGAGTGTCTTCTGTCTGTAGGCTTGTGTTCAACCACTGGGGGGCCGCTACTCTCTCCTTTCCATCGTATTCCTCCCTACCCTCCCGCCTCAGAGCTGTCGGCTGCCTGCTCCAGTCATCCATCAGCTGAAGACGCAGCCGGAGATAAGCCGCGGCACAGTGCAGCTGGCTGAGGAATAGACCTGCCGCCCCACAGCAGCCATAGATCAGCCTCTGTCTCTGACACGACGACACACAGCACGACTGCTGCTGCTTCTGATTGTTTATATGGCACCTCCTGTTGGCCGATGCATTATTAGCACCACTTATTTACAATCAGGAATGACAGCAGCTTCATGTGAAGAGACAATTTCATTACATCAAGTGGGAGAGGGCAAGAATCCTTTGATGACCTTCACCAAGTCTGCAGGTACAGATGACGTAGTTCGAACTGTACTTTGGATTTTATTGAGACGCAATGTAGCCAAATAATAACTTTTAGAATAAAATCCTTAGATTTACAGAGGCAAATTATAGCTTAAGATCGCTATACAGCATACAAAAGCAATGCATCTGAGGCTAGGTGAGAATTTAAGGTCTAATATTTATGTGAGATACTAGATATGTATTTGTTGTAAAAGTTATATTTAAATGCATATCTTGTTTATTCTTTTTCACAGTTTATTAACTTACTGAACTTAATATACTGTATCTTTTACTATTTTCATAATTATAACTGGACATGGGAGGGCTTTGATGGGTTGGAGACTATGTATAATAAAAAATTAAAAAAAACTTTCTGACACTCATAATACTGTCAAAGAGAATCTGGGTAGTGGAAACAGAGGTGGGTGATTAGGTTTATAATGGCATCTGTATATAATAACACATTTTACAACTATAGAATAAATAACCGATTTTCATAAAGAGTAAAAGGTAGAAAATAAACCTGCAACAAAAGTGATGCCTGTGTTCTGTGTAGCTTCTTGTTTTTCCAATGCTGTCTTTCCAACTAATAAATAATCACGTCGTCAATATTAACAAAACTGGATTTACCACTTTAGGGATTCTCCAATCTTTGAGCCATAACTTTATTTCATAACGTCGAACGTGTGCAAGCATTTTAATTTGAAAAATGTGTCCGTAGTTACCCAGAAAGTGTCACAAGTGGCCAGCTGCAGCCCAAGAGACAACTAAAACAATCTGTAACAGGATTATTTCTGATCTAAAAAGCAGAAGTTGTTCCCACTGTTAAAAATCATATCCTGTCAGCTATTTGTGGTTTCATGCTGTTCAACAAGTGGTTATTAAGATACTCAGTGTTGTAACATTATTGCTAATTCAAAATAAGGCATCAGTGGAGAAACATTTAATTGCAACAAAAACAACAACCTGTATGCTTTTCACTTGAAGTGCTTTTTGTTCCCGTTTAAAACAAGTTTATTTTTGCCGTCAAGACTATCGCACAATCCAAAGAATAGGAAGAGAGTTCTTTGTGGGCGATGAGCATTGATTTGCCACTGATAAAACACACACGCACATAAATAAGTGGTGCAGTGGGATTGCCTCTCTCAGAGAGAAGACACACCAGCCCGAAAATCGGGCATCGGACCGTCTGGCGAGGTTAAAAATCAATTGCTGACATTAGGAGAAACTCATAAGAGGTAAAAACAGGAGGGTATACATCAAAAGGGCAACACATCGGTGGTAGAAAGGTTTAAGAACGGGATCGAGAGCGGCTGTGAGGAGGCGAGTAGCGGGGCGATCCTCTGCCGTCGGCCGTCCGAGGAGCTGTCGGCCTTCATTTTGGCCGACCCAACATGTTCAGTCGGAGACAGGACAGTCGGGACTCGTCCGGAGATGGGGAGCAGATGAGCCGCTCAAAATCTGACGAAAATCTTTTAAACTGACCTTTGTCAATCTGAAATGAAGACAGATTCAGAAACGGCATGGCCTATTTCTCGCTTAAAATGTTTTCAGAAACACGTTTCGGTGAACTATTTTAGTACAATATGAGATCGTATTCTGAACAAGCCGCCATGACAGTCTGGCTGTGAATTTCCGGAGAAAAAAGAACCACGTGACGCGTTCATCCAATCAGCTGCCGGTTTTCATTTTCTGGGAAATAATCAGACTGTTAATGGAAACAATACAGAGCAGTGCTGCCTGCTGGTATGGAGACGTATTACGTTTCGCGCACGCGCAGAGCGTACGCTCAAGTCGGCGTCGTCTCAGTGTATTTTGTGGCATTTTTTGGACCTCGGGACCCGACTGATCAGTCCAACTGGCTTTTCTGCCGACGGTCGGCCCGTCTGGTTGGTATTTCAGGGCCCTCAGACTTTAGAAAACGCAGAGGACTTTTCCACGTCTGACTATCTGCCATAAAAACAATTACATTTTCCTTTTCTTTGTGGTTAAATCACACAAAAGCTAGGAGGTTAGACTATGCAGTTAATATTTCTGGTGAATTATTTATTAATTTCTTTGATGTAATCTATAGTTATCACTTTCTGATGCATCAAGCGGTTTGAGTGGTGCTCACATCACGGTGATGAATTGTGAAAATTTCTGCAAGTTGTACCAATAATCTCACAGTGAAAGATTGTTTAGGGGTTGAATGCAATGAAACACATCTTACTGAAGTGAAATTATGTTCTGTGTCTGTGAGAAGACAATAAAAAACGAAACAAACACTCCCATTTGCCACGTTGTCACTTCCTCCACCGCAGTAATGATGCAGTTTACAAATGATCATGGCAGTGGTCTTATCTTTCTGTGGGAAGAGTTTGGGGAGAAATTATAAATATTTGTAAGGAGAGACCAGGTTCAGCATTATGTGCTATGTGGCAGCAGCTGCAGACAGAGAGAAGAGAGGTGGGTGGGTTTGGGGTGGGGGGGCAAGAGAAGTCAAAGGGGGAAGGGGCGGGTGACAAGTGACCCTGCAGACAGGCCGATTCTGTCATTTCAGCCCCCACTGTCACTTTTATTCACATCTCTAAAAGAATGCAGGGGTGGGGGGGAAAGAGCAGGCAGGAATAATGAATCTACTCCTAGAGGGGGATAAGAGGGAAGAGGAGGGGGAAGAAGGAAGGGGTGATAAATAAATTAAGAGCAGCAGGGCTGAGTGTCAAGGTTGGCGCTACATTTACACCTGTCCCTCAAGGCTGCAGGGCTGAAAAGGCACAACTGGTGATCAGATCACTTCGAGCCGTGTCCTTGGCTGGCCAGAGACAAGCTGCTCCTTCTCCAAGCTGTGGACACTGTGGGGTAGGTGGAGCACTAAAGGCTGCTGACCGCCTCCACCCGCAGACACAAAACACACCCGCCACTGAACATGGCTAACACAGTGTACTGGACTCCCGGACAGCTCCTCCACTTTAGTTACATAATGCAGTCTGAACATGATGAAACTCCTCTGTGGAAATGTGGATAGAGTTGCCTTGACCCAGCTTCCAGAATTAATTAAATGGGCCCAGGACTGGGCAATAATTCAATGTTATCGTCTTTGAGTAAAATAATATTGTAATAATATGATGATCACATGTAAACAAAAGTTTGCCTAAGTTTTAAGCAAGCCTCGTTTCTTAGTTTATAAAGGTTGTTTTTTTGGCCTTTATTTGACAGGACAGTTCAGTTAAGACAGGAAAGGGGGGAGAGAGATGGGGGATGACATGCAGCAAAGAGCCGAGAGACTCGAACCCGGGCCACTGCAATAAGGACTGAGCCTTAGTACATGGGGAGCACACTCAACCAGGTGAGCTACCAGGGCACCCCCACAGGTCATTGCATTTACCATGAATTTGATAATGTCTAAGTAATGTGTACATATACACGTTGTTGTGGTAGACAGCTAGACCAATAAATCGGTCAGGCCATTATATCAGTATTTGTGTATGTCGGCTGATAAGCAACAAGTAGTTGCAGTACAGAAATGCCAAACTAGGTTTGAGGTAATTTAGATTGTTACATAGTTTCATATATTTGTACACCAGAGGTCACTGACGTTTATTTTTATACTTTAAAATGTCCCGATGAGTATGAGGTCACGTAGTCACAATTCTATTAAAAAAAACAAATGTAAAAGATCTGCATCAAGGTTGATCCTTTATATTATGTGTTTGTTAAAATAAATTACTATCGGCCGATATATCCTTATCAGATTTTTTTAAACGTCCATATATCGGAATCGTCACTCAGATTCCGAGAATATATAAGGGTATATCATCACAGATAAAATTATGCTGTAAAGCAACATTTTTCTTGGTTAAAAAAAAGCCACAAGTGAATTACTGAAGTTGATCGCATTTTTGTCTGAATTGTTATTTACAGCTTCTTCTGTCGAGCCCCCACTGTGCTTCTTTGACAAGTGGTCTGTGGTAGACCTGCTGTGGTGGAGTGTGGCATTAAAGCCTCCCATCAACATGCCTGGCCCCCGCTCTGATCATCTTCGCACAGCAGTTAGGCTTGGTGCATGCATAAAAAAAGGCAAACTCATAACTAGTCCCCAAAAGGATGCCCGACTCAATCTGTTGCGATTCGCTATGGTCCTGCCGTGAGCGCTAGCTTTATTCAAATGTGCCCACCACGTTCAATTACAAGACAAATAGACCCATTCACTTCCACACTGGATCCGAGCTGTCGGGTTTAAAGCTCCACAAAAGACTGCCAAGCTTCAGCTTTACCAAACAATATCAAAGTGGAAAAAGGATGATCAACAGAGGAGGAGGAAAAACTAACACAGAAGCATTTTAGTGATGAAGCCTTGTGTTGTTCTAAGATCTTCAGTCAGAAGTGTTATCCTTAAAAGGGAGTGTGTACAAACATGCAGTGCAGCGCGTCATAAAGCATGAATGCCAATGCTGCAGCTCTCAGTCGTTTTGACGTGGTGTTATCCAGCACTTTCATTCCTCTTTTGGGGCTTTTTTCCTTTTATTTCAGAGTGACAGTGGATAGACAGGAAAGGTGGGAGAGAGATGGGGGATGACATGCAGCAAAGGGCCGCAGGTCGGATTCGAACCTGCACTGCTGCAAAGGCCACAGCCTACATGGGGTGCACGCACTTACTGGGTGAGCTAGAGGTCTCCCCCATTCCTCCCTTCTACCTGTTCATGATGTGTTATTTGATCAGGGAGAAGAGCTGCCATTTTCTGATTCCAGCCCTTCAACAGCTGTGGTGAAATTCACATCTAAATTCAAATGGAGGCTAACATTACCAGCCCTCAATTTTTCTCCCTTGCCAGACTTCCACACTCAAGATTTATTCTGCGGGTGATAAACAGGATGCAGCTGCTCTTGGGCCTTGGAGGAGCTGGAAACTGACAAGTGTTTTTACTGATGTCTTGTGAGACTGGGCCAAGAGCCCTGTTTTAACTCTCTCTCTCTCAACAGCTCCCTCTAAAGACACAAACCAAGCTCTGACAGACAGCAGGTACCCACACAAAAAACATATCCAATAAATTAATTTGTTGTGTATGCCAACTTGTGTCCTTTAAAGAAGTATTTGTCAAGTAAGATATCTTTTATAATGCATTTCCAAATTAAAAAGAAAGGTTCTCTTACCACTTCATCCTCAGACCAGCACTTCTCTATCAGTTTGGGTACAGGCTTCTTCACCAGACGCTGGAGAGCTTTTCCTGCATCGTAGCTGCTCTCGTGAAGCTGAGGACAATCACAACAAAATATCAGCTCATAATTCTGATATATAATTAAATTAACATTTACTAAGGTTCTCTGCAGTGACACAAGAGGGGCTTATTGAGCTGTACGGACATATTGTATTGAGCTGATTTGTATTACAAACAGATTTTACATCCAGGAGTGGCTGAACCTTTTACTCGAGATCTAGAGCATCAGAGAGAATACCGTGCAAAGATTCAACAACCAGCCTGGAAATAAACAACGCAGTGACAAAGGCAATCACGGTGCAGCTTTAAGCCCTGTGTCACATTCAAATGGGTGAAACAGGCAGCACTGGAGCTCTTCCTCTGAGAATAAACAAGCATTACTCATTGGAATTGCAAATAGAGAGAAAGGTCAAGAGACAATGACCTGCCGTCTATGTTAATTTTCTAGTTTATAGAGTCGGAATATAAATGCCCTGTTTATGATGATTCTAATCTCTTTCTTGTGCTTGATTCCTCAGTATTCATTGTCAATGTGACAGACAAATCTCTCATTACGCATTATGCATTGTAAGCCTATGAGGCTGGGTTTACTACAGGGGGTTATTCTACTGGCTTTTATCATTGCCCATCAGTGCAGAGCTGCATCATAGCTAAAATAACAGTGGAATCCCTGCAATTCAAACTTACCATTTTATGTTTTTTTTTCTATAACATGTTCACTTGTTTTCTAGTGTTAAGACATGTTGTGTGGCTACTTACAGTGTTAAGTGCATTTAATGTAGTGTCATCTCGAGAGGCTGCTAAACACCCGTCTTCTGTTGAGCCTCCGTCGCACATCCCTGCAAAGGCAGCCATGCTCCTGTGGACACAACACATGAACTCAACATTAAAACAGAGCTCTTTCTATATCCCTTAACTGACTTTAATGTCCATGTAGGTATTTAAAAAAAAAAAAAAAATGTCTCACGGACACAGTAGAGATGAAACAGATGTCTATAAGTAGGGGTCACCTTACAGATGTTCCCCTCATTTACTAAACTTTAAAAGCGCTGTCAAGTAATTACAAATGGCATCATTCATGTACACAGATAATTAATACGGTTACTGACAACAATGGATACTCACACAACTTCATTCAATTAAAATTAGATGGGTTTAAGAAAAGCAAGTCAAAATGTGTTATTTATAAAGAAAGTTTGGTAATGAATGGAGTAGAAATGCAACATTAGTCTGTTACGTGAGCAGTCCTTCGACAGAAAACTAATTGGCAACTATTTTGATAATTGATTGTTTGTCATTTTTAGAGTAAACATTACAAACATTTAATGCTTCCAGATTGTCAAATTTGAGAATTTGCTGCATTTCCAGGTCGTCTACATGATAGAATTGAATAATTTGGGTCTAATTTGATAATCTGGTCAGACAAAACCTTTAATGTCGTCACCTTGGGCTGCCAGATATTGTGATTTTCTCAGTCAGTTTTCTGATGTTTTATAGATCAAATGTTTAATCAATTAAATTGAAAAAAACAAAAAAGTGGCAGTTGAAATAATAATAAAATAATTGCTCTAGGTCTCTTCTCCATGCCCACACTGCAGTAAATTGTATTTCTCATAAACTTATGAGGCATGAAAGAGGCATATATTAATAACCATCTTTACTACACTGCGGTCAATGCAATGTTTTGTTGTCCTTAAAAAAAGCACATTTGATATTCCCTGAAAATTCTTTCAACATTTTTACTGTGCAGGGCTTTGACATTTAACGTGTGTCAAAGCCCTGCACAGTAAGTTATAATGCACAGTATATATATATATCACATACTCAAATGCAACACAATATGGGTTTATCTAAAGTTGGCACTATGAAAACAAATCTGATGGATAAATATAGATTTTGATAGAATTTCTACAACACTGTCACAGTGACAGATTGTGATTAATTACACTGTGGCCCCTGACTACAACATAACACAGAAACCTGTTAACACATATCACTTTCACTGCAAAAACATCTCCGGGAACATGATGAATGATTTTATTCCCATGATACAACACCTGATAAAGTGTAACATTAAGTAGCATTAATATACCGCTCTTGAGATGACACAAATTTACAGACATTGGTTTGACTGATTTTGGGTACAGAAACAGGTTAATGGTGGAGAGAGGAAGCCACTGGTGTCCTGTAGGTGCTTTTATTTCTACTGATGGTGAGTCTTTGATACCTTGATATTTATGCATCAAATACAGTGAAAGCAAAGGGCAGTATGGAGTTACATATTTAACCTCATTTGAGAGAGAACTAGTAGGATAGAGCTTGCAGCCCTGCCAGGTCTGAACTCCTGCCTTTCTTTGGGCTCACCTTGCGGCTCTGAGGTACATGAGAAGATCACAGTCATTGACCCCTGGCATCCAGACCAGCTCCTCATTCTCGGTCACGGCCTGGCCACCAGGAGAGGGGAAAGGCTGCAGCTCAGGGAGCTTGGCCTAATTAAGTCCAGGGAGAAGGAGAGGGACAGATGGTGTCACACTACAAATAGCAAGCATGCTTGAAAAAAAATATCAGCTTGCAACCTCCTGTCATCAACTTTTCACAGAGTGACGGGGTGGGGACAGCAGGGACAAGTTACAGCCACAATGATTCAATATCTTAACACAACACAGACCTGCAGTACTCAGATGACTTTTTTTTTTATAAAGATGGAGCACATCCTCCCTTAATCTGGTGTTAACATAAAGAACTTACTGATATATGTATATAAATGTGTGTGTATGTATACATATATATAGGCAAAACCCAACTAGCTTGTTATTATCAGCAGCTTTTGTTTGGGAGAAATTGTGGTAAAGCTGAATGGCAAGTTGTTATTATGCTCCTTCATCTTAAACGACATGTGATACCATGAATCAGACTAAATAGCATCTATAAGGTAAGAGGTAATAAAATCCACACATACAAGACAATTGTTTAACAATTGCTGTTTCCAATGTGGAAATTTTTTTTTACCAACACAAGAGAAATCTCTCAAGTCAACAGCTGGGTGATGTGAGCTGTACAATGACTTACTTGGTGACTGGGTCCCACTCGGATTTCCCCTTGTGTGCTGTTTAGTCGCCTGAGAAGAGACAAAGAGAGCAGATTGAAACAAAATATTTACTTGGCAACATTTCAAAGCTAGCTAAAAGAAACGTGTCGGCCTTGTGCCTGTTGAATCAGCTAAACAACTGCACAAACTAAAAAAGTCACAACTGGGTATCCTAACTGACTGAAGCTTCAAAAGAAAATGTAAATAAACTAACAATTCACGACCTGGACAAGATTAAATACAGTTCGAGGGGGACAAGGTCTTTACTCTCTATTGTGGAAGTCTTTACAGGCATGTGTGAAAAGTACATAGTGTTTTATTCTGAAAAGCACATAAAGATTTCAGGAGAATATTCCTGGTCAACTGCTCCTGCACAGCAAGCTGAGCAGAGCACATTTACAGGCCTGATATTGTGGATGCAGCAATAAAACAGACTCCCCTAAAAGGAGGAGGAGGGGGGTGGGGGTGGAAGTGGGGGGGAGCTGGCTGGCTTTGGATATGCAGGACGACCGCCTCTAAAATGGCTGCTGGTACAAATGTTGGTAGCCATAGCAACTGCAATTTAATAATAGTCTTCCGAATCTCCAGCTGCAGTGGATTAAAGAAAATGACAAGATGTTCCTTTTGAAAAGCCTTTCCCTCTGTTGCCTAGGTAACAGCGCCAATTTTCATACACCCAAGCACAGGGCAGCCCAGAATCTGTCAGCGTGATTTGCACCCAGAGAAGCTTGCACTCCATCACGGAGACCTGGCGGAAACCGGGGAGGCCACAGTCCTCCGGTCTCTTTACAGTCCTCCAACCACAAAACACTATGACGGCTACATATTTGACCCAACTCCCCTTTCCCCTTCTTAAACAGACCTCCACCTCCTCTCAGCCAGGAGAGAGCGATTAGAGGAGTAATCCATACTGTTATGAACTATGGCTGACAGAAGCACTGGCACAGACGATATTAGCACAGGCCAAAAGGACTGACAGTACAGTCTGCTGCTCCAGAACACAAATATTCTCAGCAGATAAGACAAACTCAATGTAGTTCCTTGCATCATCAACACTTCAGATTAGATTTTAAAGGTTTCCTTACACTTAAATGCTACTTTAAGCAGTGTTTCTTGTGCCATTATTTTACTGAAAGTTTTGAAATAGTTATTTCTAGTAAGTAGCGTAAAACTAGTTAATAACTAACTATTTATTTGGATTTGTTAGAGATGAATGAAGCTTGGGACAAAAAAATACATTATCCTGCTTTTTTTTTTTTTTTTTTTTTTTACAAACAAACAGAATGTGCATAGCAAATACTTACTACAAATATACTTTATATCTACAATGCTGAATGTTTATAAAAAATACATATCTGCATGTAGTCTACTAAGTGAATGTGAATGTGGTCCGTGTTCCTGCTGAGAAGAAGTTCTACAAACGTGTTCCTGACAATGTGCAGTCGGCCAGGTCCGTTTGGCAGGAGGCTGTAAGGATGACAAATGAGGACCTGTGCACCAGAATAAGAACTGCATCTGAAGACAGCCCTGTTTTACTCAGGCAAATCCTGAGAGCAGACGGTTGACATTCAGATGGAATGCTGCACAGGTCCTGAGAGAGGAGGCAGAATACAGATGTATCGAAGCAGGAAGCTCTCAGGAGTTTCCATAAAGACTGCAGGTATACTTAAACAGAAACAGAACAAGCAAAATACTGACAAGCATGTGATGAAAATTAGGGCTATGTTAGTAATACTAATATGTCCAGCAAAGTACCCATGTTCATAGTTTTTTCATGCAGACAAATCTGGAAAAAGAAATGTCTCAGAAGCTCAGTTTTTTAATTTTCTGATTCTTAATGTAGATAAGAAAGAAAAACAACAAGCATTATCTAAAGGTTATTAGTTATAATACTGACTTCTTGTAATAATGTTTCTTTCTTTTTTTTCTAATGAGCTGCCCAAAGCATATTGAATAGCACAATGAACAATGTAAAACATGCCCAGTTGTTATACAAAAAAGTTCAGATGTAACTCAGCATTAGCACAAAGTCTTGCCAAATAATTACAAGCTTAGACATCAAGAAAGAAACCAAGGCACTCGTCTTTTACGAAACATATATATAAAATGCCTTCAATGCATCTGGCACATTCTAAATAGAATAGGATAAAAAAAATGTATTATTCAATTACAGGCTTACTTATTAAACCCAAACAACAACAACGTGACAGTCTGGTCAACTTTTATGTGTGTGCAATCAAGGATAGCCACGCCCCCTCTATCAATTTGAGCCAATCACGGTGAGAGTCTGTGGCACACTGACATAATTGCAGCACAGCAAAAACAGACCCAACTTGATGGTATTTAACTACCATGACGAGCAGCGTGTACACATCACAGCTGGTCGCAGGGGTGAGCAGCTCGGCCGGAGCTTTGTGTGCAGAGGAGCATTGCTCCATACGCCATGTCGTCTCGATTGTAAACAGGAGCTGCAAAATGGAGCCAGGGTAAAGTTAGCCTCTCCGGGTCTTATAACGGTCATATAAGCATACTGGGCCCACATTTATCAGCTTAATACTCGCGGATGCATCGCAAACAATATGCATTTATCTGGACTTTGATGGTAACACATTAATAAAGGTGTGATACAACGGCATTTCCATTATTGTAGCGCAAACGCGTAACGGTATGTGCTCTGGAGTGACAGCCTGCATGTTCAACAACAGCATTCAATTCTCCTTCTACCGACACAATGTGCACACTCGCTACCGTGCTCCACGACAGAAACACAGCCGGTTAACACAACGACAGTGATGCGGACAGCTCGCAAACATCACACAGTTGGGATGCGACTCAGACAACACTCGCAGCAACTAATAACGGCACGAGAAAGCACGAGAATATAATCGCACACCTACCTCCGGGGACTGAACAAATCGTCCATTTCTGACATCAAGCCCTAAGGTTGGGTGGTGACACTGTGTGTATAATGCTCGTTGGAATTAACTCCCCTCTCTCCCACCTATTTCTAGGTGCTCAAAATGGAGAACCACGCATTCACTCCGGAGAGGTGTTCACTGAGCTTGTGCTGTGACCTCAGCCTGCACGTACAGCGTCGCAAGCTCGGCTCACTTCTCTATAGACACTACTGAGCATGTGCTGCGACCTCACACAAGCACACACACGTACAGACACACACACAGGCAGACAGACACGCATGCAGGATACGGAATTCATCTCTCCACGTATGTCTGAGCCATAATAAACAAGAGTGAAATTGCAAGGCTGCAGACAGCCCGCTCAGAATACCAAACGAGAGGAGCAGAGGAGGGAGGGAGCGGAAAAGAACAGCGCCCTGAAGAAGGGGGTTCCCAACTGGCAACCCTTGTTGCCAATAACAAGGACAGCCATCATGGCAACACGTGAGACACCCCAAATACCACCAGTGAATAACAACACCAATTTTGCTTAAGCACTTAAATGAATTCAACAGCTCATCATGTACCATAAGCCAACAAGTCCTTTAGACACACATTTTTTCCTAGTGGGAACATCTGGATCAAAGTGGAGGGACAAATATAAATAATGCCTTGATATTTACCATTCTCTTCTAGCACAACAAACTACAATGCACTAAAATGTTATCTATTGTACTTTTGCATATAAACAAAATATGTGCTGGTGTGTAATCCCTATCAGTTGGTCTTCAGAGTTCATGACACCTATCACAAAGGCTATTTAATCATTTCCCAATGTGACCAGCTGAGCAGGTATAACCAACAACTTATTAAAGTATTTTAAATCAAAAGTCAATTTTTAAGCATAACTACACCGAGAATGTCACAATTGTGATGTTGGTGTTGATAATACACAGATAACACACAGTTAATACACAGAATAGCATACAGTATCAACCTAAATTTTGTAATATTCTAGGATAAAATCATATTGAATGGCACTGATAACCAAATCATTAGTATTATTATTACCTCTACCAGGGAGGTTATGTTTTCTGTTGGGTTTGTGTGTCCGCAGCAGGATTACGAAATAACAACTGGCCTGATTTTCATGAAACTTGGTAGAGAAGTTTAGCATGGGCCAAGGAAGAACCCATTAAACTTTGGAGCAGATCATGGGGCGGATTCACCAATTATTTTTCACTTACGTTAACATTGAGAGATAGGGTGTTTGTGCTGCATTCATGTGGTGTCGGAATAATCATGAAAATTTGTTCCCGACTGACAAAATTCACACTGCATTAACATTGTGGAATATGGTATGCCTTGGCGGAGGTCTGCGCTCTCAACAACAATTGTTATCATTTTACTATTATCGATAATAATAATATACAAAAATTACCAATAATAAACAATGCCACTAGACATAATGAAACAAATGTAGTATATTGTTCTTAGTGTGAGAGGTTCGGTTATTAGCGTGAAAGGTTTTTCACAGCTAGGGTTGGGTACCGAACCCTGTACTTTTACCGGTACTGACCGAATCACGTCGGTATTACCGAGTATTGGTTCACGTAAAATCAAACGGTGCCAAATTTCGGTACCTGAAGCGCAATGTTATCTGTCCTCTCTGCATGTTGACAGAGAGCGGAGCTTCGACACACACACACACACACACACACACACACACACACACACACACGCGCGCGCGCGCAGAGATGCGGACGGAGCAAACTACGTCGGCTTTGCAGTTTTGTTGAAGTCACAGTGAGTCACGGCAATGCTGATAAAGTGGTTTCAAGTGTGGTTACAGTTTTTCAAAACTTCACGTAGACACCATTCACTGTGATATGATATTAATGGCGAGCCGAAAGCAGTCGCTGTGCTGTTGACGTTACACTTCCTGTGAGACAAGCAGGCACAACAGTGGTTTATATGCCCTGGCGACTGACTGACAGGCTGAGGTTGTAAGGCAAGGCAACTTTATTTCTACAGCACCTTTCAGCAACAAGGCAATTCAAAGTGCTTTACATGAAACATTAAAGAGCAATTAAAAACGGTCATGATGAAAATAAAACAGGCTAAAAAAGAATAATATACAAATACAAGAATAAAAGTTGAATAATTATTCAATTTAATAGGTTGTAGGGACGGGTTTGCGAGGAGAGAAGGAAGGGTTTTATTTTTATTTAAATTCTGTCAGTGTAAAATATTCTAAATAAATAACATAATATTCTTAATAGGATAAATAGGTTTGGAGTTATTTTTACAACTGAAATATTTTTTTTTTGTAATTGGGTCAAAGACGAATAAGGATTTAAAATTTGAAAATAAATGAGTGTCAAAAAATGCCAGCTCAAGCACTTTCTATTTTTATTAGTGTTCTATATACATCTCAACAACAGTAATTTAATTTAGAAATGCAATTTAATTTTTTTTGATGACTCGTGATTTATTCCATGAAAAATGTCCTTCCTGGGTAACGGGAATGGATTTTAAAAATATTTAAATGTCTACCTTTTTAGCATATAAATGTTTAGGCATATCCACAGTTACAGCTAACCAAACACGCACTGCTCAAAAAAACTAAATTTTTAACACAATTAATATGATATATTTGGGTATTTATAATTAAATGGGCTCATTGTTTGAATTTGGTCACACAATATTCCATGCCAAAAACAGAAAAATGATGAAAGAAGTCTTAAAATGCTTTACATTAAAGGTTATCAGGTTTTTATTGTATACTCAACTGAGGAAAACATGATTGTGTAATATACCATGAAAATCTGAGTTAAATTACTTGACTGTGTCATTGTTACTCGGGATGACATCCCGTTAGCCAGGAATGACATAATGCAAAAATGCCATAAAAGATTAAAGAAATACATATTATTTTATTAATATAATCTAACATTATCAACACAATGCTTGAAAAGTGACAAACACTAATAAAAAAAATATTTTCATTAACATGTCCAATCTGGATAACAGAGGACATGTCCTGGGTAACAGAAGATCTTCGTTATCCAGGAAGGACAAACTGTTATCCAGGAAGGACAAAAACATGATTTTCCCACCAAAACTCTGTCAAACATGGCATACTCAGCTAAAATATATCTTAGCCTTTAAAACATTAATGCCATATTTCACATGAAATAGGCATTTTGTAAATATCAAAACATCAAATATGTTTTATTAGCATTATCCAGAAAGACACATGATTTTTGGACATAGCGCACCGAAAAAGCTAAATAAAAACTTTTTTAAGAGAGAATTACTAAACTCTCCAGATGTTTTGGGGTCCTCCAAAATCTTCTTTATGATGTAATATCATATTTCATGACTATGCAATTGCATTATGGGTAATTTATGGATGGAAGGACATTAGGGAAATCCAAAAGTAAGGACAAAAGTATTTCTTGAGTAACATTTTAAATAAGGGTAGGATTGTTACTATACTTGTAGGTATCACTGCAAACATCGACACAATTATGCCAACGTAGATAATTAATGCTCTTATTATTATTTTTGTCACATTTTTATACTTAGATTTTAAGCCCAGACGTTACCCAGGATGGACAGTTTGGTACTTCTGAGCTCAATAGCTCTTTGAATTTTATTTTTTTTGCAATAAATACCTATAAAAGTGAGTAAAGGGGAGAGTTGAGTAATATAATGTATTTTTTTTTTTTAAATGTATCTTTTGCATTATGAATATGCTTTGGACACCATAATTGACATGCCACGTCTTTGACCCAATTACAGAGGGAAAGTACCGAAAAAAGTACCATTGGGTACCGGGAACCAAATTTCAGGTACCGGTACTGATATTGGTTCAGATGCGAAAGGTATCCAACCCTATTCACAGCAGACATTTTGACTTGTCATAGCAGGGAAAAGCACAGGTGTTACTAATGGCATTAACGATGGCTCCGTTCCCAGTGAGCCGCGACAGTGAGCCAGCAGCCACAATACCAGGATCCTGAAACTAAAGCAGCTAAATGGAATTTATCATTCATTGTATTATTCACACCTACTGTGACATGTCAAAATGTCTTCTGTGAAAAAGGCATTTCATCCTAATCAGACAAGTGATTAAAAATACCATCAATGAGCTTCTTGTAGATTTTTCCATTGTAATCTTAATGTTAACTTAAAAGATCAGTAATTAAAACTTAAAAGTGTAATCTGACAAATATCAACAAACGCCCTAACACTTATAAAGCCATGGGGGTTTCCTCAGCTCATTCCCCATGAATTCACCACATTAGGACCATTCTTTGTGCACTGAAGCAAAAAAATAGTGTAATTAAATTGAGAAAAATTACACTTGCACTTAAAAAGTGCATGTATTGTAATAGTATTTATGCTACTGCTGAGTGATACTGAAAAAAATCAATATCCCAATATATTTGACTAAATACTTAGTATATATAACTTGATTTTAAATCTGCCTATTTGTGCCATCAAACACTATTTAATCCAACTAGGGATGTATTATATGGTAACGTTTGTGATATTGCTTAATTAAAAACTCCCCCATATTGTCTCATACAACTGTATATCAGTACACTGCTCAGTTGTAACTAATGCCTATGTTTTTTTGTTTTTTTTTATTAAATTGAACCTACCCATAAACTTTGAATTATAGCTGAAACAATTATGCGATTAGTCAAATGGATACAAGATTATTATCGTCTTCGATTATTCTATGTTGATTATCAATTTAATTGTTTGAGTTATTATTCAAGTAATAATGTAATAATGCTAAACATTACCTAGTTATAGCCTTCCAATTGTGAGCTGCTTTTCTTTGTCTCATGTGATAGTAAACTGAATATTTTGGGGTTTGGGAATTTTGAAGACATAATCTGGGTTTAAGAATGTGTGATGGTGATTTTTCACTATTTTTAGACATTTTATAGACGAAAAATGAGTGATTAATGAAGAAAATAATAGTTGGTTGCAGCCCCATTTTAATAAGAATTGTATGAGAGGTGACCCAACATGTGTAGCCTGTAGGAGGATTACGAATAGGACTGTATCAGTGGAATTGACTGGACTGAAAGCTCCTCACCTGGTCTCTGGGTTATATCCGAGGATATAGAAAAAGGAGTCGATGCGGGCTTTGAACTCCCTGGCAGCAAAAATGTCGGAGAAATGGGAAATGTTGCATTTCCCCCTGTGAGAGAGAAGACAGGCTTTATTAGACAAACAACTATATGCCAAAGTGATACCCTGGCCTAGCAGGAGCAGATGTAGCCCTAATTAGAAGCTCTTGGGGTGTTCATCTATCCGAGGTGACAAATACAGCAGCAGGTAAAGTGCCTGTCAGTGCCTGCTGACTTTGCGGTGAGACATCAGGTTCTATAAAACACCAGCTGAACATGTCAGTCCTGCCTCGTCTGCTGCAGCTGAGGCGAGAGAGCCAGACGCTGCAGAGATCTGCACAGGAATTCAACCTGTGCGTCTCCCTCCCGACACGATTACCCCCCCCCCCCCCCCCCAAATGAGCTGAGAGGACCTAGGCTCCGACCACATCTTGATTCCATTTCCTGTTTCAAGCACCCTGCTGTCTGGCTCTCTCTAAATAACTGATATTATGGTCATATGGCGCTGGGCTGCCTTGCAGAGAAACAGTATCTTCCTCCCTCTGAAAAGATTAAAGGGTGCTAAGGAGGGCTGTCTTGGGAGAGTTGCGGCGTTACAGCATCCCACTGGAATTCCATCCCGTGTATCTAAAGCCTGGAACATAAGTGAAATCAAAGGGTGCTCTGTGAAAGAGAAGTTGCAGCTAATTTGCCCTGAAATCAGTGGTTTCAGGGAGACATTGCTTTGACTGCCCGCCACTGCGCTGCTCACATATGGTTTTGGTTAAAAGGGGAAGTGCAAGAGGTGGTCAGACAGAAATGAATAAAAAGGCAAAGGCAGGAACACAGAATGAACACAGAATATCTGATTTCAGACCAAGAAAATGATTAAGCCTGTATTCCTTTCTGCTTACATCAAGCACATACAGAGTGGAGTGCCATAAGTTTTGTTCTAGAGGCTCATGTTCTGACAGGTGTATGGGGGAGTTCATTCACAGCCATTTCAATCAACGTTTTAATGTAAGACAGCCTGAGGCGTGTGTCTCATTTATGGCTTTGCATCTTTACACATCTGGACTATTTTTACAGCACCTGCTCACAGCAGTAAAGCATGGTATATCTCTTAAATTAACAGAACAATTGCTGTGATTTCTTTTAAAGTTGGTTCATGGACAGCTGAAGAATCAGAAACAGCAGTAATGTAGAACTATTACCATGTTGCCATTGTTCAGAAAAATACAGATACATTGTAGTAAGAGTCATTCTTCTGTCTCCTGAATCTGGATCACAGCAGGCGAGTATTTTACAATAGTAGTAGTAGTAGTAGTAGTGTATCCATAAAACACAGATGGTGTTTGTCATTAGTCTGTTGGAGTATATAAGAACAGTATTTGCTTACAGGATTAATTTTTGGTATATAGCAGAAATGTATGAAATAGAATTATAAACATATAGATTACTTTACAAACCTAAATCACGGCACAAAAAGTGCCTGAGTTTTCCATATGGTAACAAAACTAAAACTTCAGTTAAATAAGGAATGTTCATGGCCACAGCACTAGGATTGTTAACTTTTAACTCAGCATGCAAATACAACAAAACACCACAAATAAAAGCTGTGTGGTGTAATGGCGATACTGTGTTATAGATACAGGCATTGCAATCACAGCAGCCGCAATGTTACTGGATATTTAGGGGGTGGACAATGAGTGCTTCTATTTTCTACTGCTGCTAAGTTTCTAAAAACCCCATCTTTGTGTGTGTGCACGTAGATATGTGTGTGTTGACATTTGTTTACCTGAGAGCAGCAGCATGATAAGTGTCCACATAGTCAGAGATAAAGAGTTCTCGACTCCTGACCACTGGGTCTGTAATGACCAGCTCCCGGCCAGAGTCTGGGGGAAGAGAAACACAGTTGTACTAAATACATATTAACATGATATATTATGCTAAATACAACCCAACTCATTCATCTATGACAAAGAGGGAACAGAGAAAAAGTAGCTTAGGCATTAATGAAAATCAAGAGCACGGTTCTGGGTAAGTAACAAGTGCCTCTGCAGAGGTCAATATTATGCCACATAATCCAATAAAGCCAATAATGTGCAGCCCCCTGAGGAGAGTATATAATGTTTCGTTCTCAAGTGAAATGACCCTTGCGGGGGTTAAGACGCATCAGCAGCACCAAGAAGGGCTGGCACTCGCCGTTAACTAATGACCTGCGCTGTGGCCACTGCGCTCTGGCCTTGTGACATAAATTCTAATAATCCTAAATCCCTGCTGCAAGGACAGACAGCACATAGAGGAGCACTGCACTGAAGCCGTTTCTGGAGGGAACAGCATACAGTGTATTTGGCTGATAACCTCAATGACGAACCCTAACTAAAGTCTTCCCTCTGACACAAGTGATACTTGGATTGTTGTAGAAAGGGAAACAGCACTGTTTAATTAGATCTAAGATATGCATTTGTTCTCTGTTACAAAGCTATTTACACACAGTATATTATCAAAGCTGAGTTGGCTGTAATCTGAGGCAAACTGAAAAGAGCCCACTGCTGCATTCTTAAGAGCAATACAGCTCAGAATATATACATTTAAAACTGCCAGTATTCACATCAAACACTTTAAAGTCAACCCTTTTGGGAAAATATTGTATATGTGTACAGTGATGGATATAAGTAACCTATCAATTAATTACTTGTTGAGGGCAAGCTCACTCAGATTAGAGATTTACATACAACTATACAACGTACAACTCTGTGATGGCTGGAAGTAATTATTAAAAATCCAAAAGATAATATAATTTAATATGAATTTTGTAAAATCCCAACACTGATTATTCCAACTATTTCTCCCAGTGACATTTCCTTCGCGTTACAGGATTTGATATTTAGCTGCTAAAAAACAGTGACAGTACTTATGTTCCTGTAGATGTGTATGTGTGTGATGTGTGATGAGTCCACTGACACTGATGCTGTTAAGACTGTGTGCTCAAAGGCCACATGACACTGCGGGTTATTAACACTTCACAGGGCTGCTGTCTGGCTTGAAGGAGTGTTACCCAGGGAACAGCGCAGAGCCACGGGATTGGCTCGGCTGCCTGGGATACTGTCTTCTGGTTTCTGTTTGAAATGCAATTCACAGCTAACAGTCTGGTGTGCTGAGGCAGGTGTGTGTGTGTTTGTGAAGGAGAGAAATTGAGTGTTGTGGTACAGAGCAAGAAAGTGCATTTACTTTCTGTGTGTGTGTGTGTGTGTTTGTGTGTGTGTGTGTGTGTGTGTGTGTGTGTGTGTGTGTGTGTGTGTGTGTGTGTGTGTGTGTGTGTATACACTGTATGCATGTGCAGATGTGTTTCAACGAACAAAAGGCAGTCTCACCGTTCTCATTGTTGCGATCCTGCACCAGGTGCTGGTAGACAGAGTCAGGCACCTCTGACTGGCGGTAGTACCATTTCACATTCATCAGCAGATGGTCCCGTTTACTCTGGAACACAGAGAGACACAGATCGAGTGAGCAGGAGACAAAAAAATGATCCCACACTAAGATAAACAGACATCATTTTCTTTGATTACGACCTCACAAACTGGCCTCTTGGCAAACAGTGATGCTGTGCAGGCGCACGGTTTATGACTCATACAGGCTGATGCCAAAAAGCATGCAGAGAGACCAAGACAATTAAAAAGGGATTGCAGAGCATTTAGAGCCTTAACAAAGTAAACAGTGGGATGGCCGTTGCTGAAGGGAGGAGAGAGAGAGAGAGCGAGCGAGCGAGCGAGCGAGCGAGCGAGAGAGAGAGAGAGAGAGAGAGAGAGAGAGAGAGAGAGAGGAAGCAATCTCTGCCTCCTACAAATCCACTGCCTTCTCTTCACTTAATTACAATTATCTAATGATTTTTAAAAAACACTATTAAAGTTTACTCATGAACTGCCACTGTATCTCTTTACAGTGCTT
Organism: Sander lucioperca; assembly: GCF_008315115.2. NCBI lineage: Eukaryota > Metazoa > Chordata > Actinopteri > Perciformes > Percidae > Sander > Sander lucioperca. The sequence continues at coordinate 6,006,025 of NC_050184.1, read as the reverse complement.
TGGACTTTATACTCTAAGTGCTGCCACCCACTGGCCTTTTGATAAACTACAAATCAGCAAAGGCTTGTAATTCCTTAGATGGCCAGAAAGTGGCAGCACTGAGGTGAGAAGAGAGCTTTTCCAGGGCCAGTTAATGAAAAAACAGAGAGGGAGGGGAAGAGGGGGGGATGGAAGAAAATGGTAGAAACTGAGGCCAGCGCTGAGGTGAGAGATGAAAAGGGCAAAATAGTGTTTTCATTTCATGTTATAAAATATTTATTGTGGCTTCACATAAGCCCAACTGACCGTCACAGTGGTTTGAACATTAGAGAGACTGTTGGGCTGGGTGCTGGACTGCGACAAAATGCTATTGGCCCCAGCCATCTTTATTAGGGACTCGGCTAAGCTGCACTGCACTAACTGACTGAGACACCTGCACCACCACTGACGCCACCCGTGGAGTAAAGGAGAAATGAGCATATGGAAAAAAGGAAGAAGGGGGAAACGTCTACAGTAATCTAAGACAGACAGTTTAAGTTCAACTCTTTCCAGGCTCTTAACTGCATCTGTGTGTGCAGGAACATGAGGTCAGAGTAAAGATATTTAAAGCCTTTAGAATACATTGTTCTGTTATGTCACAGAGGAGGAGGCCGAGCACATGCAGCTAAGCAAATCATCACCTCCCTAAACCCTCAAGCCAACCTCTGGATTTCCCATTCTCTCCATTTCTTTCCAACTCTCCACTCCACCACCTTTCCATTTTCTTTCCCTCGTTCCTCCCTTTCTCCAACCTTGAGCAGGGAGGAGGAACGACTGAATGAGTGAGTGAGCCTGGACGTGTTAAACAGCAGCTGGCACGCAGTCAGTCAGCTGCATTCCCTGCTCTGGATGATTGTGTGAGTATACACACACTTTGCTTGTGATTCAACTGAGCCATACTTATGGACTGAGACACAGACCCCCGAGCTCGTACACATACTGTGTGTGAAGAAATGTGTGCAATGACGTCATGTCCCTCCCTCCCAGCAGTTAGCCCACCCATCCCAACCTCTTGTCTATCCAGTGTACAGACACCGTTGCCTTCTAGACTAACATGTTGACTGTCACAGCAGAGCGAGTTGTTATCCGCTGCTTATACATAATTAATACTTTAAGGAGACTGTAAATGCTGCCAGTGTTCTACCTGAACATTTCATTTTCTGCCTGTAAAACCACAAAATCAAAAGGATTTCAGAGAGCTGGGACATAGAGCCTAATGCAAACAGAAAAGCACAAGCGGGTGGAAAGACGCAGACACATACACACATAGGTTGTACACCTTATTCATGAGCCTGCATTATTTTAAACCAACCAAACGAGCCAAAGCAAAGAGTGAACGTTACTTCAGCTATCATCAGTATCCTCGTCACTACAGAGTAGCTGTCGCTCTCCCGAGCAGATTGCTGTTTAGAAGCTCACAGCGGCGTTAAGCCCTCTCAGGCAAAAGAGGGATGGAGGTGGAGAGAAAGACTTACAGTGCAACATATGGAGCACAGAGTGGGAGTGAAGCATAGCTTTCAATTATCCCAATTCTATAAACATGCGGGGTGGAAAAATGAGTAGATAACGCAAGGAGAAAATGAAGGGGGATGATAGACAGCTCAGTCTCGCCATATGAACTACTAGTTGTATTGTCTGGATTTTTTTTCTAAGCTTGCCATAGAAAATAACAGAGAACATATAAGGGGAAACCACAATGCTGAATTGATTAGAGACATTCCACACTGTGTGTAGAGAGCTGAGCCCCGCACAATGTCAGCCATCTTTGTCTGTCCCGCCAGAGGCTAAACATGGCCCTGCCCTCCCTCCTCCTGGGCCCTAAACCCTGGGAATGCTGCTCACTGCTGAGAGGCCAAATGACTTGCCAACCTAATACTGAGGGAAAGAAATGAAACAAGAGGAGAAAAAAGAGAAAGTGCAAAGAAGCAGAGCAAAGGAGATGGGGGGGGGTGAGGAGGGAGAAAGGGGTTGGATTAAGGTAGGAGGAGCAAGACCTTCTCATTTCCTCAGATTTAAAATTACAACTATCCTCCTCCTGCTGCTTAACTGAAACCCCCAGGGTACAAGGCTACCCCTTTATTCATCGACAAGATATAAATCTGAGAGTCATGCTTTGGGGCCGAGCACAATGGTACCCCTCCTCCCTCCAGTGGCTCAGCCTGGCTTGTGGCATTCTTGGGCACACTCATCAGACAAGGGCTGGATTATAGGAGGGCACTCAAAAGGTTATATACTGGGAAATATGATTTTAAAGTTTAATTCTTGTAAAAATGAATCCAAAATATATCACTGTTAATTAAAAACAAAATGCATTCATCACATTTCTAAAAGCAGCCAAGACAAGCCAGGCATTCTGCGAGTCGGTTAATTCTCCCTCTGACTAGCTAAAGGTGGCTGGCCCCTTGGATCCATAATGGCTGTGCAGTTTTCTTTGTGTGGCTGCATGTGTGTGCAGTCAACTCTGGAGCTGGGGCCCCTGTGTACGACCACACCACTACAAAGACTGGGGGAAAGAGGGAAATACAGAGGGCAGACTTTCCTTTTAACAAGTACAGGCTTTAAATTTTAAAAGAAAACCAGCTCTGTTAAGTGTACACTTAAAAGATGGACCGATTGTGGGACTAATTCCATGTTTTCAAATATGAGAGTGTGAAATCGATGCAGTGCTTTTCCGAACCAATGTCAACACACACGGCAGTTGCAGAGAGCAGAGATTTTTTCCCACATCTGTTTCCAGTGTCCTTTACAATATGGTCATTGCCTTGCAGCCAAGCCGAGCTGTGACAAAACTAAGAGCAAGTTGTTACAACCTGTAACCCTTAAATCGAATGCCTATCCGTCCTCCCCACACTGCAACACTAGAGCTTTGCTTTAAACAAAACCAGACCCTCCCGGCCCCACACGACAGGCCCCCAGTGCACCTCGTTAACAGGAAACCTCTGTTTATTTTCTCTGCTTTTCAAACACTCTCTTCTTCCTCTGCTAACCCTGTTAGTGACCCCCCCTCCCCTCCCCTCCCCTCACTGGTGACATCAGCAGCCAGGATCTATGACTTCCTTCAGGAGGTGGCAGCCAGAAGTAAGGAAGGAAAGACAGATCCCAAACACACAGACAAAGGAGACAGCACAGAGCGAGGAAGGGAGGGAGGGAGGAAGGAGGGGGAGGTCAAACAGACAAGAGCAGCAGCAGCAGCAGCTCAGTGTTAGCGAGGAATGTCAAGCAGTTCAGCTAGGCTAGCAGGCTACTGAGCTAACAGCTTAGTTAGCTAACGCCACAGGGGTAGGCTTGAGTATGGTGGATCAGGATTGGCAGTGGTGTGACATTGACAGGCAGAGGCTCAAAATGGCACAAGGTCGGATTGTGTGAGTGTTCACCTCGCCAGCCTCAAGGGGAAAGTAAGCACATTCAAAGAACAAAAGGCTGATTGTGGCATTTGGAGGCAGAGATGGGATCTGGGAGGACTAATCTGCTGCTCCGACATGATAAGATTAGAGAGGGGAGGCAGGAAGAGCTGGCTGGGAAGATCACACATACACTCGCATAAACACACACACATACCAAGATGATGGATCTGATTGGAAGGGTTTTCCACTCTGCTTTCTCTCTTCCTCATTTTCCTGCTTTCTCTGCCTTATTTTCTACTACTCTCACTGAGAGATATCTGCCAGCACACCAGCACTCAATAAGCACTTCAATCTGGATGACAGAACACACGCACACACTCAAAAACTGTGTGTGTGTGTGTGTGTACGTACACTGGCGAGGTACAAGAGATCTGTTGTGTTCACGCAATCTACGACATCTTAGTGACTGACAAAGGAGGTTGTTAAAAAGAAATGCCAGCATGCTGTGTGAGCAAACACACACATACAAGCCAATGAGAGCAGGCGCGCGGGCACGCACGCACACGCACGCACGCACGCACACACACACACACACACACACACACACACACACACACACACACACAAATAACAGGCTTTCAGGATAAGCACCACTATTCTTCTCCCAACCCTGCAGTAGAGCGGGGCAGGCTGGGACTCTGTGTCAGAGGTAAGAAAAAGCACCTCTAAATCAGGCTGTCAGAGCCAGCAGCAGGATTCCACTCTGCAATCCTCCTCTACTTATGGGCTTCGCAGTGAGCACTTGGCTACTTTGAGGAAGGAAGGATAACCTGCCCCTCAAGCCTCCTTCTCGTAGGCACATATAATAACACTAAACACATATAATAACACTAAACTAATGCTGATGTTTGTGTGGAGGAACTGTATGCACAGCCTGCTTCCCAGCCTGGCAACAAGAACAAATGGAGAGTGTGTGGGAGGCAGAGGGAGGAAGGAGGTGAGGTGAGTCCCAGCTGTGGTGGCGGTCCTGGCAAGACCTTTGTGCCGTGCCTACAGAGGAGTGTCTCTCTCTCTCTGCCTCTCTTTGGCTTGACCTGTTAGGATATTAAATCGGCCCCCTCTGCTTTGAACACACTGGGCCCATCTGTCAGCCCGGCTCCATATTGGATTGGATGAACATTAGCCGTTTAAAAGTGGGCAGATTTGCTCTTGTTGCTCTTTGTGTGTGTGTTGTGTGGGCGCCTTTGAACATGAGCGCCCACGCCCGCTTTAAATTTTAAACCCCCCTTTCAAGGAATCAAGCAGACACACATATCTCAGTTTATGACAGACTAGTCACTAGCCATGTGATTGTACAGATTGACGACATACAGTGACACATCTAAGGAAGTTAACAGGTCCTCCTGTCATCTAGGCAAAAAAGGAGGGATGTTGCCAAGATGGAGAGAAGACAGAAAAAGAGGAGAGGGGTTGAGTCACGCGGAACTCACAGATGATACTAATTACTTGAGGGCCACTACTGGTGGATCATACTGCCAACCACAGGCACACTTTAAACACTGGAGAGTCACAAGTGCTACACATGACTATGCTATATCTGAGATCTAGCTCATCCAACACTGTGTTTCACCCCATGCACATAACAAGCAGGGCTAGTTGCACCAGTCTTTGCTTTGTCTTTTTGTTTTTGTCAAATGTGTCCCAGTGGGAGTGAGTAAATTAATGGCAGAAATAATAAGAAAAATGTATGATGTTGACCATGTTGCCCTCCTTCTAGACAGAGAGTGGCGGCGAGAACACCAGCCTTGGCTGCATGCTCCATAAAATAGCCAGGCAGTGTCCAACTTAAATATTTGTCTTTGCTTCCAACGCACTTCTGCTGCATTGTGGTTTTAGCCAAGAAATTTAAGACGAGTTAAGTGAAGGTACAAAGAGCAGCACTTTGAAAGGCAAAAGGAGAGAGAGAATATAAAAAAATACATCCACTAATGATCATTATCTGCAGACCACAGACACGGAGCACCAGGGACCTGACAACTTGTGTTTAGTGATTTAGGCTACACACAGATACACAGGCACTTATTTTTCTTTTTTTTTTTTTTGAGAACACAGACAGAAATTCTTGCAGCACTAGCAGGGTATAGACTAGAATGTGCATCCAAGTGAAACTTCAAACATAGGCTGTGCGAGGACAGATGGAGGCAGTTAGTAGAGCTCATATCTGGGTGTTCAGATCATAATACTGACTTTATTTCCCAAGCCCTCCCTCTCAGCCAGAAGTACAGTTATAGCCTGCCAGAAAACATTGTCATTTCTGCCTTCAGCCTTTCATTTAGCCGCTTCAAAGCCATCTTGCTTTCATACCTGGCTTCCTGTGTGTGTGTGTGTGTGTGTGTGTATGCGTGTGTGTAGCCCGGGACGTTCTCTTGAGAGCTGTCTGCTCTCAAGGTAATACCATGAGTCAGTATTCAGAGTTAGACTTAGAGACACACACACACACACACATACATACACATACACACACACACACACACACACACACACACACACACACACACACACACACACACACACACACACCTTTGTGTTTTGCAGTGTTTAAACACCATGGTGTTTTGCTTGGAAGGCTGTTTCCCTGTGATCCTTTGTTTTAGCTTTGCCTTGTTAGTGATGGTGAGCTAATGAGACATCTTACTAATACTGACTGGACGACTGCTGTGGAGAAAGAGAGGGGGCGTGCACAAAGGCTATGAATATTGGGCTGTGTGTGTGGATGTCATATTGGACGTCTGCCCAGCCAGCTAATCCAGACCCTTAGTGTGTATATGTATGTGTGTGTATGTGTGTGTATGTCTGTGTGTACAACTAGCAGTGGCAGCCTCCTGAGCAGGGCATGGGAAGAGAAGGAGCAGTGGGCTGATTGAGCGCTGTAATGTAAGACAGGAAATGAGAAAGCTTGCTCAAGCCAATGCTAATCGATCTCCCCTCTGTATTATTCCCACACAGACACATTTAACTTTCAGGCTAAAGTGTAGGTTAATGCAGTAGTAATACATTTGCAAAGACAAAACGATTTGGGTAGGATATGTGTGTGAAGGGTAGACAAGTTGTGTGTGTGTGTGTTACAAGTCAGTCAACTCACTGTGGAGTCAGAAAAGGTGTCGTGTCTGTGTGCGTGGATGTGTGCCACTTCAAAGACTGATGGGGTGTGAGCATTGAGAGGGATGATCAGAGTGTGTATTTACATGTTTCTGTGAGTGCTTTGGAGGTCTTTTCTATGTAAGAGCAGCTGTCAGGCAATGTGACGTGTGTCTATAGTGAGTGTGTGTGAGAATGACATAGATACAGAAAAACCCAGAGGCTTCTTGTGTGTGTTGCTCTGTATGGTCAGCACACATCAATACACAGCTAATAGGAATATTTATGATCCTTCTAACACATGCCAAAGCTCATCTCCCCCCCCCACCACACACATTGCTGTGTAAGAATATAAACACACAAACCCAGGAGAGAGAGGAGTGGCAACACACAGCCGGAGATGGAACAGAGAAGCAGCGAAGAAGAGCGCAAGCATGCAAAAAGAGATCTTAACGCTGAATGTTAAACTGGACAGACAGCATTGCAGACGGCCTTGAAAAGCTCATATCACCGTGAGCTCAACCAGTTGTGATTGTATTGTTTTATCTGGCCACTGCTTCTGAAGATATCCATCTCTCTGTCTCGCTCTTCCCTCTATATCTGCGTCTGAAGGTGACCTTGCCTGTCTGTCAGTGTCTGGTGATGACACTGGCCCTATCAGTAATACATCATGTAAGCTGGTTATCAGCCAGATGCCGCACTAGCCGAGCAGTGGGTGGTCTGTTAGGCACGCTTGCTTTGTACAATATGCAAATAATCACATACAAATGACCTACCCATATGCGTGACGATATATATCAGTGTGGATGCAAATGCAGTAGGCTATCAGATGTGTGTGTGTGTGTGTGTGTGTGTTAAACAAAAGATTTAAAGAAGTTACAGGTCTTTCACCATATGCAGTTACAGCTCACAAAATCAAAAGGCTCATTGCAGCAACTGTAGCCTGAATGCTTGGGTAGATTGTGATTATAACACATGTGCACAGATATTCTCACAGAGAGAGAGAGAGAGAGAGAGAGAGAGAGAGAGAGAGAGAGAGAGAGATAGAGAGATAGGCCAGAAGCTTTGAGCAGCCTCCCACTGTGCTGCAACAAGAGATGTATTGTAGACAACACAGCTGCAATAACAAGGCTGGCCCAGTGCTAGAAGGAGTGGTACTGCATGACTCTCAGTCTAGACCAGCAATAACAGCCGCCATATTGTAACATGATTATGGATGGAGTTTCTGAGTGTCAGAAAGACACATTTCAGTCCATTAAAACCTCTTTGATTCGACCTGAAATAAATTTTAAGTCACAGTGAAACAGATTTTTTTTTTTTTTTACATTTTTGGTTCCTTAATTCAATCACTACAAAGTATAACCCCAATCTGGTATTAGTTGGGAAGTCTAAAAAAGGCTCACGTCTGTGTGATAGTATCAGTGATTGAATTTTTTTTATATATATATTTCTCCTACGCAATTAACTCGCCACTAGAGGTTTTACATTTTCCAGTGCATAAAGACCAAGGGATGTCACAACTGTCAAGTGGGTATATAGTGTAAAAGGTAGAATGAGCTAATGAGGCAAAATAAAATGTAAATTAAGTAAATAACTTGAATAAAAAAAATAAAAACAATGCAAGCAAACCACTGTGTTTTTAATTATATAACAGATTAATGTTCTGAAACTAATAATGGATGGTGTAAGAGCAACATAAAAGGTTTGGAAAGGTATAGACGACTGAATTTAGTAAGGAACACCATGCATGTTTGCATTAACTGAGCAGATGCTGTGTACACAACCGCCAACTCCAAGTGGAAAAATACACCTTTAGGCACTTTTACACACACCTTACACATTCTGCCGAGACTTTAAGAACCTGCTGATATCCTCCGTAATGTAATATGATGCATTATATTTTTGCATTTCATTAATTATTTCACAGGATGAAGGTAGCAGAGTGAAGAAGGGAATGTAAAATGGAATAACCTTTCATTTCTAAATTCTGTAATTTTTGTTTTGTTTAGGACATTCAGCTGACAAAATATTGGATAAATGGGTGACTTTCTATGAATAACTGAAAATATCATGTCCTGATTTTTAATCCCTGCTAATAAAACTGCAATGTCTCTGCTGCTCACTTCCCAAACACAATGTAACACAGTAAAATACACATGATTAAGGAAACAATAGTTCACTAATGCAGAACATGGGGGAAAAGATTGTAATCATGATGAGCATAGTGTGTCAAACACATTGGTTATTGGTCACACACTCACACGCACAGATAGAGCGACCACCGAGAGAGAGAGAGCCAGACAAAGAGGTTGAACAACACACCAGTAGCTCTACTCTCTGCAACCGAGGCACATCAAAGCCTTCTCCGCCCATTTATCTGTGTGTGTGCCTGTAAATCAAAAGGCATACTTTGAACATGCGAGCGCACACACGCACACATTCAAATACACACACACACACACACACACTCAAATACACGCACACTCTCTCTCACACACACACACACAGGCTCAGACTGCATTTGCTTTGTGCAGCAGCATCCAGGGCTGGGTAGGGGAGGTAAAGGATTTTGCTGTAGATGGGGGAATTACTTGCCTCAGCTCACTCTGTCAGGGAGGAGAGGGGGATGACTGTTTACCCACAGTGAGTGAGAGAAGAAAAAAAGAAAGAAAGAAAAGACAGAGAGGTCAGTGCTGTGTCTCAGACAGTGCTTTCTTCTCTGCAAGTCACCTTTTGCTTCACTTTCACCCCTCACTTGCCCCTGCCAACATCATTGAAAGGTGACACGCACATCCACACATCCACATCCACACCTATCTCTTTAAAAATGGCTGTAAGGTGTAGTAGATAAGAGGCCAGGTCAATGTAATTAGTTTTAACAGCATGTTCAGGGCAGGATACTATATACAGGAACAGTGAAATAAATGCACAAACACATTCAGAAACCCACTGAGAGGAAAACCAAGGAACACGCACATGCACACACAGCATCCCAGTGTGACCATATGGTTTGGCGGGAACTTCCTACCCACTGCAGAGGAAGTGTCCGTTTACAGTGTACAGTTCAGTTGTCCGCCATCACATCCTGTCTCCCAGCTCTAAACAGCAATGCAAAGTCTGCTCGGCACAGCCCAGTCACGGCTTTTAAGTTAAATCCAGCAGAAAGGAGACATAGTTCACCATACCATGCAATCAGCATCAGCATGAGAACTGGTATCGCAAACGCAACCTCAAACGACAAAGCAGTGGCGGTATAAACAGAAAGCTTTATGTACCATAGCTTGTGTGTGAATCTAGTCCCCTTTCAGCCTGTTTTGTTGGCACATTATCGCTTTCCTCCTCTACTGTGCCGATGTCAATGACATCCACCTGTACTTGGGTGGAGGGTGATTAGGTGTTCTTACAGTTGGCCCTTTGTAACAGAGTGGATGCTTGTAATAGATTGTGTGTGGAGAGTGATGTAAAAGGCTGATGATAGAATGATCCAGCTGACATTGACTAACAGTCTGTGGAATACAACAAGGAGGGGTTATTGATGACTCTTTTAAACAGCCAGTATCATTGCCATGGCAGCCCATACATTATCACCGTGCAGCCACGCCCCGTCACCATCCTGGACCAATGGGCAGGCAGCTGCCGATCAAACAATAACCAGCATTGTAGGAATGGTTGAGGGAGAGAGGAGAATGCTAAATGTGCCACTTCATCTGGTGATTGACACAAAGCCTCTTGTTTACCAGCACCACAGAGATTTGCATCATTGTACCATTGCTCCTCCCTCTCTCTCATTTCAGTTCTTCTCCTCTGCGTCCCCTGCTTCACTCCCACAATCCTCCCTGTTTGTGGCGGTGCTGCATGAAGTGGATATTACCCCACCCTGCTGCTATGATATTGATCAGCCTTCTCCCTCCTCTCTCCTCCTTTCTCCTCTCTTCATAGCCCACTGCATTGATTCCACCTCTCCCTCTGAGCCCGCCAGCTAGGAGTGATTACACACGCTGCTCTCACACACACACACACACACACACCCCCCCCCCACCTTTGGTAAGGATTATGGGATGTGTAGCCTTTCTTTACTTTAAAGGCTATAAAGCTCAGCGGCTGATGCACCAGCCCTGTGAAAACACTGCTTCTTTTTATTCAAGGCAACCAATGACTGCAAGCTTAGCATGATATATTACCATAATAAACATCTGTTGTTATAGCATGTTAGCATAGCACATCGGCAGGCTGGCATACAGCCGGCTTTGCTCTGGTGGTTTTTGTCAGGCTGGTGCTAAAGATGGCTGTGGTAGGGCTTGACAGGTGGGTTCCAGACATCTTGTGATTCTATGCAGAACCACACAGAGCTGATACACACTCCTTATATGGGCCTGCGGTGCTGCACTCACAAGCAATACACTAGCAACTAGCCCACTAAAGTCAGAGCAGTTAAATGAAACAGCACACAATGGGTGTCAGCGCTACATAAACAAAAGACTTTATCAAAGAGCCAAAATCAGCTGTGTACAGAGGTAGGAAATCTGTGAATTGGGAATAAAAAAAAACATCTCCTAGGTGGGTGGAAAGCTACACCGCCTAAGTGCATTTCCACACCAAAAGCTGAGCTTGGCTAAACTGTTCCAGCAGCAGGAGCCACTGGCTCATCTGCACACACTTGCACATTAATAAGTTAAATACCTACCGTCTCCTGTTCACCAGATAGCATCTCTGCTAACAATAGCTGGTGGAGTGCTAAAAGTTTTGGATGGGGAGTCCTAGCTGATGATGAGCTAACGAGGGCAGTGTAGGCTGATGTCGCAAGAACAACCACTTATCACTGGTTAACCTCTCTCTGGTAGCAGCAACAATCCAGCAGAGAGTCTACAGCAACAGGCCAGAGATCCCACATATGATACACACCCTCACTGCCATTTGGCATTTAAATGGCATTTTAGTATGGCAGCAAACAGTTTGCACCTAATTATGGCCAGTTGCTGCTGTGTCCTGAGTTAAGCAGGAGTCTCAAACAGCCATCCACACAACAGCAGGGCTGTTAAATCTACTCTCTTAAGGATAACTAATACCTCTGCCTTAATGCTGAGGTGGGCTGGATGTTAGTGTGATAAAGGGGCTTTACAGCATGTGAAATTTTAACAGTCCAAACATAGACCCCATTCCCACCTGGTATAAAAATCTGACCTGAGTGATCCGATCACCCAAGCAGACAGCAGTACAGGTGTGAATGCACCCAGGACACATTGAGATCCGATCACTCAGACCACATTCGGAGGTGATTTAGGCCACATGTGAGCACATTCTTTAAGCAGCGTGTATGCGTACATGTCCTAGGACACATTAAAGCCTGTTTTACAGTTTTGCGGAGGCTCCATGCAGAGCTTTCGCTGTAGTCTACGTAAGTGGCCTGATGTTTATACTTGTGCACTGGTGTGTGCGTCGAGCCGCCGCGCGTGTGTGTGGGGAGTGGGTGATAGAGCGAGGGAGAAGTGAATAGGGCTGAACGATTAATTGCATTTGCGATAATATCGCGATATGTTAAAACGCGATTTCCTAATCGCAAAGGCTGCGATTTGGTCACATGACTCGCGAGAGCAAATCAGTCTGCACTCCGCAGAGAAAGCATCAACTAGCACGCTAACGCTACACTGTACCGTGAGCTGATTTCTGTCATTCAAACAACTCTGAGTTGTAGTTTAAAACTTTTACAGCCATTTTAATAAAATGAAGGGTTTTATTCTGGTTCGAGTCCATACGTGCAGTTAATGGATACAGACACGCAGAACTGAAGGCTCGGTTGGCAACTATTAGCTAACTCTGATTAGCGGTTAGCTCCGGTTAGCGGTTAGCTCCGTTATAAAGATATGGAGTGGAGGAGCTGCCACTGAGAGGGGTAACAACCAGACTCTGATAAATGACGTTCGGGGAGCTTCCACAGCAGCGTGGCCGCGGTGTTTCAACAGTTTCATTAGTACAGTTAATCCCACGGCAAGAACACCAGCAACTAGCTAACGCAACGATAGCCTCTCTGCACTCGGCAGCACGCAACTTCACGAGGGGGAGGAGCTGGAGGCAGCTCCTCTCTGTGCACTGTAAAAAAAAATACACTGTTGTGTGTGTGTGTGTGTGTGTATATACTATATTTTTACTTTTTTAACTGTCTAGTGTGTAATTGTGTGTTGTTCATACTATAAAATGATTTATTGTTTGTCTTTGTTGAATAATACAGAAGACAAAGAGCTTAAAAAAGAATCGAATCGCAATATTTGGGAAAAAAAATCGCAATTAGATTATTTTCAAAAATCGTTCAGCCCTAGAAGTGAGAGAGTGATGGCAATTAGCTTTGGAGCGAGTACCGACTCTAGAGTCATAGTGAGAGAAACAAAGTGTCTCCCCTGTCTGACCAAGGTGGGAAATCTGTAGCAGGAAAAGTTAACCCTCTCCTTGATTTCATGTTGTTTATGGAGAAGGAGAACCAGGAAATGAGACAGGGGAAATGCAACGCTACCTAGCAACGGCCGAGCGACGTGTAGTTACATTATTCGAGAGGTGCACGTCAGGCTACGGCGTAGGGTCCGGCATAGACGCAGAGGGGTCTGCGGGGGTACGCCGTCAATTCTACGCACAACCATAAAACGGCCTTAAGGACCACATACTCAACAGTGAGCGGAACTAAGTACTTATTTAAAGTGTTTCTCATGTCACAGAAACCACTGAGAATGAATTGTGTGTTTTGAATGCTATCATCATACTGTCAGGGATATAAGAGCAGGCAGCACAGGAACAGCAACATATCACCGGCTGTCTGGAGCTCTGTGCCCCGAGGTTGTCTGGAAAAGGCAGCTGCCGGTATACAATAACTTTATTTTTAGTTTCATGAAACGAAATTCACGAATATGTAGGATATTACTACAGACAGAGACAGAGTGTTCTTAAGTCACAACTTCTCCTTTTTGCTATTTAGAAGGTTTAATTTCCGATTAATTCTTCACAATAAGTCCCCCTTTATTTTATTTAAAAGCTTTCATTATGAAGCAGCAAAATCAGTAAATGTCTTTATCAGCAGTAACTAAATAAAAGAACCAACAAACATAAGCGAACATGACTTTTTTAAACCTCTTGTCTTCTGCCTGACAGCGCTTTTTCAATCGGTCATTGCACATTTATTATGTATAATGTATGTGAGAGTAACACACTAGAGGATGGATACCCGACCCGAGCCCGACGGGACCTGACGGTACCCAAAGGGCCGGGTTTGGACAGACATTTAGAAATGATGTTCGGGTTGGCTCTCAGTCACATCAGCGCGCCTCTTGTGCGCGCCTGTGTTAACGTGCGCTTCTTGCCCCGTGTGCGCTGATGCGCTCATCTGTTGACAATGCCTTCCAACAGTTGCTTAATAAAAGCGGGCTTTCCACACAAACAAACGTACATGTGTCATTAGTATGAGAGAAAAATTTGATTTTAACTGTGTTGGGCTCGGGTCGGGTTCGGTTACTGCTCTGTCGGACGCGGGCCAGGCTCGGACAGAAAAATGCGGGCCGATCTGTACTCTATCTATCACACACACACAGAGAGAGAGAGAGAGAGAGAGAGAGGCCAGAACCGGTATGTGCCTGTTTATTTGCATATAGAGTGGGGAAGTGAGATCCGATCGCCAGTGGTCACTCAACACGCATTTGGAGACACATTCTACTGCCAGGTGTAAACACACTTAGAGCTGTCCACTTGTAATCAGATCACTCAGATCGGATCTCAATATGGTGGAAATGCGGCCAATGACTGGGGGGGGGCAAGGACAGTTAGTGTTATAAATAGCAGTAATCAATATTCTCCCTCTGTACCTTTCACTGTTTTAATTAGTACTTGTATTGCACTGCAACCTAAACTCTTAGACAGGCTCAAAGTGACTTTATTTCAGTTGTGATCTGAAAAACAGAAACTTACCTACATGAAACTTTCAATTAGCAGCTTCAAATAAGCTAAAGCAGTGCTTTGACAAATAAATAACATTATGTCTCATTATCACTCAGTGTAAGCCCATATAAAAAAACTCTAATGATCCATTGAGGCATCTTTAGAGATGGTGTTTTGGGCCAAAAAAGGTACTCCAAGAGACAGTCAGCCATCTGTTAACAGCAAGCTCCATCAGTCCCCTACAGGTCCTGTCACAAGTCTACAGCTAGAGGAGTGTTAAGCACAGGTTCTACTGCGGCATACACGCTGAAGAAATGGGATGTGCGTTTTGTGTAAATGTGTGCATCTTGGCTCTGCAGGGTGGAGAGGACGAGAGATCACTGTCTATACAAGGAGCACACAGAGGGGGGTCTCGATCACCTTCAACACCCCTCCACTTGCTGATGGAGAAAGCCTCTCACATCCATCCGCCAACTCCATTACCCACTCCAACAGGGCTGCACATTAAATCATTCCATTTCACCTGGAGAAGAGAGGGTGAAGGTAGGAAACAGAGGTGGGAGGAAGACAGGAGTTGTTTTTTTCCCTCGCTGTCCTTTCTAGCTGGTGTGTGAACCGATTTGGACATGCCCACGTGCTGGATCACAATCGGTAATGGGCCCAAATCAGACCCCCATCCCACAATGCCTATAGGCACAAGATTTATCACAAAGACCAGACAGTAGAGGAGAGGAAGAAAGGAGAAGTCAAATAGAAATAATGTGGAAGAAGGTGATGAATGCCGTAAGAAATGAAAAGAGCAAATGATGGGAGCCTATTAAGAGTTATTCTCAAATGGGGAGGGCATTATGGCGATCTATAAATGGGCTGTTAAGCTCAATAGCCCAAGGTTAGCTTGTCGTGATGCTGCAGTGAAAGTCTATATAGCTGACTGTTAGTCCTAGCGTAAACACGCAGCCAGTAGCATCTGGATAGAAAAAAATGTATTTAAAATGCTCTGATTATTTCAATTAGCTCCAGAGCGAGTAAGAAGAGGAAATGAAGCAGAATGTCAGACAAAGCTCCAAACACAGATAGCCTTGCATGGCAGCAGCTTGCCTTAACAACTGTATAGGGTAAGAGTAGAAGCCATTGGATAAAAGACATGGGGATTTGACAACTGTACAAAAAAGGGACTTCTGGGGGGAGTTCTGCATTTTCTTAATCATTTCATTAAGATAGTGCTTAGGCTAATTTAACAGTAGGCTTAATAAAGCAGACTTTCCTCCCTCTGTTCTGTGCACAAGTGTTAACTGCCTGCTGGAACAAAGGTGGCTGTGTTCACAAACACAACACTGCCAAACTGTTAAGTACATTCCTATAAAGAGAAGAACAAAGAGCGTTTGAGCGTGGCGGGAGCAGAAATGAATACAGCTACTGTGGGGATAGCACAGCTCGGCCCTTTGATGCCAGGAAATGTCTTTACCATCGCGGATAGTGTTTATGCTGCTTCATAGCGTACCGTTTAAGGATTGAGGCAACAATAAAATCAAATGGTAGTAGCATGAAATCTCAGTAGAGCTGATGTTCGGGAGAGAAATGGGACTGAGAGGGAGGAGATAGGGGAGTTGAGGTATGTGCTGCGAAACAGCAGACGATTATAGGAGATGGTAGAGAATTTTGAGGTTTGAACTGTAAGGTTTTGTGGTAAGCACAACAGAGGACTTGAAGGTTACACAACGCAAAATTAATGAAGTGTGCAATGTTTTTGTGTGTGGTTGCAAGTCACAAAAATGCACAAACACCTATGTACGAGAATAAATGAAGTGTGTGCGCATGTGTGGTGAAGCATCTCCAAGCCCTTGCAGATGTGGTTCCCCCGGCCCATGTGATCCATTAGTGGTGACAGACAGGCAAACACAATTTAGACTTGCCCATCAAAGCACATGCAACACCACTCAAAAACAACTCATGCACAAAAAACATACAATTCTTCTTCTATGTCCCAGGAAAGACCAGTCTAAATTTGTCATTAATGCAAATCTGAAAAACCTCTTTATTTCTTATATACTACCATATATACTGATCTTTGTGTGCTTATCGAAGGTTAGGCTGTGCTAAATTAATCTCTGGGGTTATTAGTGCATTTCATGGTTCAGAGTATTTTACAAATCTACAAAAAAAATCCTCATTTGACAGTAAAAGCTTGAGTTGTGAGCCCGTCAAGTCCTGTTTGTTGTTCATGGAGCTTTTTTGTTCTTTGGTTTCTAGGTTTAAGAGATGGTTTTCTTGTTCACATACTGACTGGACGGTTGTGCTTAGAGCAATTGCATATCAGAGCTCTTAAACAGAGTGATATTCCCCTTTCATGATCGAAACATGAGCATATGTGAGCCAGTTGCGTTGCATTAAATCAACAAGCATTCAAAGATGGAGAATAAATAAAGCTAGCAGTGAGTCAAGCTATAGCACATGTACAAAATGTCAGAGGGTCAGTATGAGATTGCAGTGCCGCTGCAGGGGAGCTGCTGGAGATGGCAGCCTGTGGTGATGTTGCTGTTGTTTTAAGGGCTGTGAGGCAGCGGGCTCCAAGGTAGAAAGTGTCGACATTCCTCATTCCTCAAAGCATCCCTGAAATTTCCTTCTCTCGTGTCTGCTCCTCTTTCTGACCAATGCCCTTGCCCTTCTTCCCTCCTTCCTTCCTCCCTTTGCTCTCTCTACTGGTGAGAGTTAATTTGCACCATGTGTTCTTTAACGGAAAAAGAGGGGGGGAAATAGGGCCCTAGTCGAAGCGTGTGAACCCGATACCACTGTAAATCTCCACTTCCACAGTGTTATCCTCTCACCCCTCCTCCTCCTCCACTCCTGTTCTCTCTCATTCTTTTTTTATTGGCATGTCACACATTGGACAAGCTGGAAATTACACTGAGCTGAGCACTAGTGGTGAAGCACGCCAGATACCCACTTAAGCTGAGAGAGTGGAGAAAAGTGGAGGGTGGAAAGGAGAAAAATAGGGGACAAAAGAGAAGTGGAAATGTAAAGTGGAAGAGGACGAGGAGGTGGGGTGAAATTAGCCATCCATTTTCAGAGCAGAGGCCAATCCAATTAAAGCTTGACCAATCCACGCAAATGTGTTTAGTGTCTGGTTACTACACTCAGCACTGCGATTCTCATCTAAATACAATACTTGCAGATACTACCTGAGATACTAACAGCTGAAAATGATGAGAGAAGTAATAATTAAGGGAGTCATCTGCAATTCTATGGTATCTACAGTGGAAACCATCCAGCCCCAGAGATTGTTAGACACCGTGAACATTAGCCTACTTCAAAGGAGCCTTCGCCCTCTAATTTAGCATGCAACCACCTATGAAGGAGTCAACTGTTTTCATTTGAAAGGAAGACCAGGTCAGGTAATTAAACAGCCCCTGCCATTATTTTCATATACAACTACAGGGCTGGGAGTCCTGTAGGTTTTGAGAGCTTCAAATCTACCTGCCTTTCTTGAAGTCTTAGTTACATTTGTTTTCCCACTTTCTTATCAAAGCTACTGCCAAAGAAGATAGCACTGTCTGTTTGCTCTTCTGCTTTAAGATAAAAATGTAGTGCTCCACGATGAAGCGCAGTGAATTTGCTTCAGATCTTAGTGAAGACATCAGAGGAGACATTTTCACTTGTGATGTGCCAGGAAAAAAAAAAGAAAAGTGTGTACGGAGCCACTGAATATTTCAACAACTCGGTAACAAGGAGATAAATTAGCACTTGGATATATATGCAAGGCCCAAATATCATCTGTCACTGAAAAATGACTTAACAAATTTGCATGCATCTGTGTGGTCGTGAGAAGCCGGTGAAAGTAAACTCAACTAATGAAACTCCAAGGAGGAAGGGTAGGCAAAAGGCTTCTCTGCTGAATAATTTAGCAGTGGTGGGTCAAAGAGGTGGCTATTGATTGAGCTTTTAAAAGAGTCTTATGAAAATGCTATGGCCGCTAGCATGGCCCTTCAGCCCGACCAACCCCCACTGTCCAGAGGCTGCACCCTCTCCATCTGGGAAGGTAATCACCACTCATAAAAACACACACAAAACCCCATTTTGATTTCAGTCTGTCTCTACTTCCCTCCCCTCCCATCTTCTATCCTAGAGAAAGAGATCCTCCTATTGGCTGAACAACTAGTTTCCATAGCAGCATTTAGCTAATGCACAGGGAGAGCAGTGAGGGTGAGAGAAAAAAAAGTGTTATCTGTCCAAAAAGATGAAAAGAGGGGGATATGAGGGAGAATAAAAGCAAGGAGCAAGGGGGAGGGTTGGGTAGGTTTGCTTTTATATCCACGAGCAGAGCCGAATACAGCCTCCCGTACTGGCCGAGTCTGAACTATGTTGTTATCTCAACCTTGCCATTTGTAATGCTTTTTTTATTCATCGCTGTGCTCTTGTGGACAATCAATTTCACCTGCCTCCCCAAACGGAGACAGAGCTGTGTACGCATCTGAGAGATATGTGCCTGTCTACATCTGATTTGAGAAATGCACGAGCTTGCAAACTGACACCAGAGAAGGACTAGCACTTGTCAGTCTTGCAGATTGTGTCCGCTTAAGTACACACTTGCATAGTAACAGCAGCTGCTGCAGCTAGTGACCCCAACACCTCAGCTAAATGACCTAATGTTACCACAAAGAACGGCATTAATAGCTTTACCTCAGTGAAATTTCAAGTGTGCAGAGACAGCAAAGGAGAGAGGGAATGGGAGGGGGTGCATACCTCCTCATAGAGGAGCATTAATCAACACGGTCATAATGGGGAAAGTCACCTGATACTGCCAAAGCAGCAGTAAAAACTCCTTAGCTCACAGGGTCTAGTCACAGCCAAATGTGAGGGGAAGAGAGGGAGGGGGCTATTTATCAAACAAATGGAGGTAATCTGAACATGATTTGGTTTGTTCAGGTTGAAAAAATGATTCCACTTCATGTGCTAACCTGCTTCAGCCGACCACAGTAAGGAAGTATTAATATCAGCAACAATTTCTGGTCTGTTTTCCTTTTGCAAGTAAGTGACAATGAACGGCCATTCAGGGTTTAGTAGCTGCTGTGGTTCTATTGCTTAAAGGCTGCTACTCAATAGGGAACATTACAGACAGAATGCTTCAATCAAACAGCTTGCAGCAGGCTTGGCTGGCCGACCATGTCTATAGACGCCTAGATGCCCTTGTCAAAGCTGCTTTCTCACAGAAAGCAGACACTTAAGACAGCCCCACACACAATTGTGAAAGGCTGCATCTCCACATGTTCATCTGAGTGGACCGTGGAATGAAAGGAAGAGCTGAGGATCACTCGCACTTGCACACACACACACAAAATTGCCCCTAATGAGGGTAGCGCCCCTCTCTCAAGAGATGGCAGTGGCTGCTGCTCTACTCGATAAATATTAACAAGAAGTGCGACTGATGGCGGTGCTCACTGATCCATAATTGCATTTCAAAATGTTTAATGGGGGTGGGGTGGTGGGTGGTCGTGAAGGGAGCAATAGGAAGATAAAAAGAGGGAACTCAGCCTTCTAGGCAATGACAAGAGACAAGTGATGCCTGTCTAGTCAACCTTCAACTATCATCTAAATGGCTTAGCACGACTCAGACTTTTTGGTAAAAAAGTAAAAATTAGTATGACGTTTCTCCTTCTATTGACTCAACCATAGAAATACAATTTTATTTCTATGGACTCACCACTGCACTGACGCTGCAGCTTTACATAAAAGGAGAAATCTAAAGGAAGGATCAGAAGGATGGCAGAAAACTCCACTTAATAATGCCACGTTGTACATTAAGTGATATTTTTTGCATGGATCTGAATATGCGCAGACAAGCTAGCAACAAGATAATTAGCCAGCGGATCTCATTGTTAAGCTAATTCTCAGCACTTTGGATTCCATTAGGACTGTACTCAGCGTTCATGGAAAATCGAATAACTGCTTGGGTTAAGCATCCGTATTTATGCACATATATTTGCATCTTTATCAATTTGTTTTTTAATTATGGGCTTTGAATAGGTGGCATTTTCCAAGGCTGTATGATAAGCACCAGCTAAAACCAGCTCATATGTTGATAAGCACCAGCTAAAACCACCAGGAAACAGTTGTGGGAGATACAATTAACATATGGTGTGTGTATGTGTGTAGTCGAGGTGTACACGTTGTTTACATGACAACTGGGAGAGCTATGCTGTTATATCCATCCAACACAAACATGCATTTGAATACACATGTAACCACACATGGATACAGTGAATATGACCTGGTTACAGACCAAGAACTATGGATTATGTTCATAAGTAATAAATGCATTTTTATAAGGTGATCATATCCAGTGTAACATGTTTATAAAATAATTTGAACTGTACGGGATCTTAATCTTGTGCCATTGTTTTAAGTCTGTATGGTATTTAAAACACTTCACTGAAGAAGTAGCTAGATAAATTACTGCAGGGTAAATTTGGAGTTTTGTGCATGATTAAAACATAACTGCATATTCTTTTATAGTCGTAGAAATAATTGTGACATGTTGCAATGTTCAGTGAAAATGTAGAAAACTATAAATTGCCTTTTTTAAATCATTCATTTTTATTTTCTATCTGCTAATTAAGCAATTTGACTTTCCCATCAATCGTTTCAATAAGTTTTAAAACATAAATGAGGTGATATATCTTTTCACAAACACCAGAAAAATTCACCCGTCACAAGGAGAGAACGTATCAAACTGTTTCTAAATGTAGCTAAGTTTACATGGCTAGGTGAGCATCTGAGAATCACAAATGCTATCAACAGATATAATAATGTAGATATAATAATATATAATAATAAAATATAAATATCTAACACATTTTAATATCAGTCGAAATTCATTTTTTAACAGATAAATGCAGAGCTGACACTAATTTTGAAAGATAAATTCATACCATTCCTGCTTCATTTGACAGTTCCCAGCTAAGAGAGAGTAGATATGAGTGAAGGGTGATATGACAAAATAAATTGGCAAAAATCACAGTTAGCTGGGATATACTAGCAATATGAGTGATCAGGATGTTTCTTAGCGTCAGTTCAAACAATTTACCATGTGTAACCTTACTGATTAGACGTCCAGGGGTCACGCGACCTCACATGAACAACTCTTGCATGTGAGACGTAAGGCCAAATACTAATCAATAGGAGCTAAGGTTTATGGGCAATTTATTTTTTCTTTCTAACAGCACACCTTTAGTTTGAACACATCTCATCAATTAGATCGAAGCATGTCAATAACTTTCAATTACACACGTGTACAATGTACATGTGTGGGCCTGTTATTTGACAGTGCTGGATAGCGCGCGCACACGCACACACACACACACACACACACATTTGACAAAAACAATCCCTCATCCTTGTAAGCTGATCAGGCCTGCAACATATGAGCTGGATTCCTGGCACGATAATTGCAATTGTACATGGCATCTAATTAAATGTCTAATAGGAGTGAGATCCAGGAGGAGAGTTAGGTATGTGTGTGTGTGAGTGTATGTGTGTGTGTGTGTGTGTGTGTGTGTGTGTGTGTGTGTGTGTGTGTGTGTGCTTGCATGTGGGTGTTGGCGTACTGGGCTCCTCAATCCAGCATGCGTACCCCGGAGGGAGAAACACTGCAATCACTCCATTAGCAAAAGAGGGAGGGAGACATGGATGCAGGGAGTAAGAGAGAGGGATGTGGGGGAGGGAGGGAGGACAGAACACAGCTGACTTGGCCAATAACAGCAAATGAGGTTAGATATAAGCAGGGGTCAATGAGCGCAGAGGACATGGACACAATGACTGGAACATGGGATGGGAGGAGCGATGGAGGGAGGTGAGTGACAGCAGATAAAGAGGAGTGGGGATGAGGGGGGAATAAAGTGTAAAAACAGATGACAGAGTGAGAGGGAGAGAAATAGAGACAGAGGAGACAATCAATGTAAGAAAAGCAGGATGGATTGGTGAAGCCAGGGTCAATGGGCAGATATGGCTGCAGATTGTTCAGGGCTCAGTCGCCGTCAGATGGCTTATTGTCTCAGGTTCTCCTCTCACAACAGCACGCAACTCACAGAGTGTGATTGTGTAGTGTTGAACCAGATATACATGTACACAAACTGCTTGATCATGATATAACATAAAGATAAACACACACACACACACATACAAATCTACGGTTGGCCAGCTTACTGCATTACACTCATCAAATATAGATGTAAACACATTTCAAGGTCATGGCACCGGGTGTAAACTGAAACTAGCCCTATTGGGAAAACACACTGAAGGATTGTTGACCTAACTGATCACATCAGAGGGAATAAAAGAAATATACATCTTAGTACTTTATTATTATACTTTATTAGTTAATAAAACTAGTTAGTTTTGTGTGCATTTGTAGTGCAAATTCACATTTTATGTTAATATATTTCTCTTGTAGTGCCATTGTTTTACTTCTAAGGTTTATAAATCATGTTTACTTTTGTTATTTTTTTTTTCCCCTTTTCTAATAAACTTTACATGGGCATGAAAAAAAACTGATAATTGACCGGCTGCATTTCAACGTCTTGCTTCCACTCCTGATTTTGTTTAATACCTCTAACGGTTAAAATGGCCTCCTACTGGTCACCTCTGTATCTGGGCAGATATTTTAGGAGGGAGGCAGGAGATGGAAATCTATATGGCCGGAACGATATGTCACAGAGTTTACAGAGGGCGCCACAGATGCCACTGTTGAGTAAACAAAGTAGGGAAATTGATGTGCAAATGTTAAAAATGGATTTTTTATGTATATGTTATTGCTGAATGACTGTGCTGTTGCGCTCATACATGCAACAAGACTAGTCTCAGAATCAGAGTGTGAGAAAGAAAGATATAGCGACACACGGAGAAGTGGGCTTTAATTGTTCTTCCCCACGCAGGATAGATTGATGGCTGCGTTCGTATTTCTACACACCACTAATTGGATTCACAGGTCATTAGATAAAGTACACGAGTGAGACTGTTACTACCTAAAGACTGAGGGAGGAGAGAGAGACAGGAAAAGGGAAGGGTAATATTGACGAGGTTGTTTGGTTCAGGACCAATAAAATTTCATCCCCCTGTGCCGTGCCTCCAAAGCCCTGTTCCCCCACACAGAGGGGGGTTAATCGATAATTTGTGCAGCAAGAAAAAGTGGGGGTCGTAGACAGAAGGACGAGAGAGTAGGAAATATATAGAACGAGTTGACTAATGCATGGTTTACTTCCATGTTGCCTGTTGTCTCTCCTTTTCAATATATTGTGACAAGAGTAGGAAATGAGATTACACTGACCATTATGTCCCACTAAAGAGCAGGAGGAGCGGATGGACATTTTTTTTTTTCTCTGTGCCCCAGTTTTGAGAGCAGGATGATGGGGTAGATTTTAGGTTGGTCAGCTAAATGGTACTTTATACCAACATGCGCAATTACAACCTAAATCAGCTATCATCCTAAAAGAGGATTTTGTGCTAGTCTTGTAAATAGAGATTATGAGTTTTCAATGTAGCTAGAATAGTCATAGTAACAATCATTTGTGATTTGTAGACCAGCGACAAAGTGAGCTCATTGAAAAACGCTGTACTTGTTTAGAGAGCCAGCGGGGCTTGTTGTTTTAACATAGGGGGACAAGGGTACAGTCTGCTCAAACACATACAGGCATGCAGATGGCTGTTCATTAATTACAGATAGATGGGGGGGAGGGAGCAACAGAGAGCGAGAGACACCGAGAGAGAGAGAGAGAGAGAGAGAGAGAGAGAGAGAGAGAGAGAGAGAGAGAGAGAGAGAGAGAGAGAGAGAGAGAGAGAGGTCAGCTAATGGAGCCAGTATTCTCTCTCCCTCCCAGGACAATTACCTCTGTCTGCCCAGACCTCTTCTGGCGCTCTTAATCAAGGTGCAAGTGTGCAGGTTTTTGTGAGAGTGTGTGTATGCACATGCATGTGCACAAGGAGGGGTTCCTGCCGTCCTCAGCACTCTCTAGCAGCAATCCGATTAAAGCCCTGCTGCTGTGGGGCCTGGCTGTCCTCCCCTCTGCAAGGCCCCCAGCTCACCTTAAAACCCCTTCTACACACAACAACCGCCCTTTACACACAAAAGTATTCAAACATAAAACCAAAGTGCCAAACACACCTACCTCAAATGCATATACATGCACACACATATACTTATACACACACGCACACTAGTCTACCTTTTTTATAAAGTGGTGTGTGTGGCCTGAGCTGACCTCCCATCATCACCCTGGCTGTTAGCAGCCATTACTTTGGCCCCCTGGGGTCTGGCCTGCCCCTCACCGAGCCCTCTGCACTCTGCTTAGACAACCAATCTGTGAAAAGACAGGCAATGCTCGCCCCAGCAGGGTTAGATGCTGCTTTATTTGGCAACATAGACCCATCAATTACATATTCTAGTAGTCATTGCACATTAAAGATCAGGCACATTACTGCAAACCTGCACCAAAATGTTTTCCTTTCTCCAGTTAAGGCAGTTACAATTTGGTGAACTTTGACCAGCAAATTTCCTCAGCCAAAAGAAACACTTGTTTGGTTGCACTGACCTTTGAGAAAAATCCCACATGTAGCCAACCATTATTCAACATGTAAAATAAGGCTGCACGATTAATCCAATCTCAATCGCGATGTCACTCCGTGCGATTACATAACTGCAAAAATTGTGTGATTTGAGTAAACAAATAGGTGTGCTGTGTGCGTGACACTGTCTCCACGTTGTAACACCCTTCACTTTACCAACAGTATTAACAGATGAAGCCACCGTGTCTTAAGAAGCTTGGTGTTCTCTGTTAACTCACTTTACATTGTCTTTGCTGTCTCTTTTTCCTCACACAGCCGCTATGCTAACTCCGACACCGCTCAACGGCGCTCTCCTCGCTTCACCGCTTAGACACTGACGTCACTCATCAGTACCTGCCGTTCTCGCTCTCACCAATGATTTATGGTTCTGTGTGGAATCTACGTTGAATCTGCCCTCTGAATTACGCTACCCCATGGATGTATTAAGCGCTTCTGTCGTATCAACGTTCACAAAAGATGACCAGTGGCCAGTCAGTCTGTTGAGGCAGTAGCGCGTGTCGCCTAAGGTCACGTGAGAGGGGTTCAGAGCATGCAGACCTTAAGAAGAGGTTGTACAAATTATATTTTGTAACTTAATCACTAGTTATTATATTACACCCACCTTGAATGTCATCGTTTATAAGGTCATACAAAATGTATTAATTTAATAAGAATTTGTATTTTGTTATTTCATTTTCTAAAATATTCAGGTTTCTGAAAAAGAATTGCACATTTTTGTTTATATTAGAGGTGCAACGATGAATCGATTAATCGATTAGTTGTCAACTATTAAATTAATCGCCAACTATTTTGATAATTGATTAATCGTTTTTTTTTTTTTATTAAAAAAATTAAGATTTCTCTGATTCCAGTTTGTTAAATGTGAATATCTTCTAGTTTCTTCTCTCCTTTGTGAAAGTAAACTGAATATCTTTGAGTTTTGGACAAAACAAGACGTTTGAGGACGTCCTCTTAGGCTTTGGGAAACACTGATCCACATTTTTCACCATGTTTTGACATTTTTATAGATCAAACAACTAATCGATTAATCGAGAAAATAATCGACAGATTAATCGACTATGAAAATAATCGTTAGTTGCAGCCCTAGTTTATATATTTCTTCTTTTGCTCGTTTAACTTTGTTTCGTTTAGTTTTAAACTCATGATATTATTAAATCGCAATTGCAATATGACCTTTTTCTCCAAATCGTGCAGCCCTAATGTAAAATTGCAAATGAACTGCATTTGTATAAGGCTTTTTTAGTTTACCAACCACTCACAACACACCCAGTTTGATAATACAGCACTTTATACAAGATTATATATTTATAAAAAAAAAAAAAAAAGGATAATCTGAATGGCTTGCAGGAAGCTGTGAGACATTCATGAATTCTAAAGCTGTTCAGTGTGTCAATAGAGTCAACTACAGTGGAGCAAACTATCTAATCGCATTTCTTAAACCATAAGGTTACATCCTTTTTCATCAACATGAACAAAGACAAATCTGTCAGGAGAGGACAAATGCAACTTCCCCTTTAGGAAACATAGAACATGCAGTGTGGGAAAATCAATTTGTGTGTGTGTGTGTGTGTGTGTGTGTGTGTGTGTGAGATACATTTTAGGTGTCCTATTGCAGAGAAAACAAGCGCCACTTCACTAAACTGACTGACTCAGCCATTCTCAGAAGCAAATTAAAAACTAATTTCTTTCTTTATTCAGCAAAGAGGCAATTTGGCCACATTAGGTTGTAAAAAAAAAAAAAATCAATTGAAAACTGGTGACAGCCTCCTTCATTAAATCAATTAAGTGCATCGACAAACATCTTTATTTCCATTACAAGCATTATTACACTGCCAGTGGATCGCAAAGGTGGTTAATATTCAAGCCTGATTTTTATTTTTCCCTATTTTACCACATGACCCTTCAAAAACAAACCTCAGGATACAAACGGATTATAAATCGTATTTTAATGTGATTTGTATTCAGTTCTCATCAGACCACCACAGTGTAAAAAAAAAAAAAAACAACTCTGCACCTATATTTCCTAATTATGGCGCACACTGACATTTTTGCTCTCCAGGAACAACAGTGGTTTGTTTTACAGCTTGCGACACGCGATGGGTGGGCAGATTAGTGCTGAACCCCAGGCCAGTGTGAGGACACAGGGACATAAAACAGGACGGACAGGAAAATGTACTCACCAGCTTGAAATCCTGAATGCTACAAATGAAGTAGGGAGTGTTGGGCCGCCGGCTTTCAATGTACACACAATCTGCAAGTGAGAAAAAAGAAGAAGAGAAAGTGAGTTTGAAAGAAGATGTTCACACTTCCTAAAGCTTTCATGTTTTTATGCAGACAGACTGAGTAATATATTATGTTGGGTGCTGTTACCTCTGCTGAAAAGACATTTTTCTCCTTGAGTCAAATTCAATTGGAATGCGAGTAATAGGATTAAGGACTTTTGGAGTGCTACAAGGTTGCCTTTCCAAAGCAAACATTACGTCCAAGGGGAATTATGTTATTGTTCCACTCCATTTATACACCAGTGAGTAATACTGACTTTAACCCCATTCCACCACCGAGTCATCACTGTAACACGTTCCTACAAAAATGACAACGTCTGTCATTGCACCTATATATGTCCAGTTCACTTTGGTTTAGCTTAGCGGTGAAACAAAAAGAAATTCCCCTTCTGTCCTCTCGTTTTAAAATGTTGCCAAATGACATAACCGTCATAAAAACCACCCCGTCACATTGTGTGTGTGTGTGTGTGTGTGTGTGTGTGTGTGTGTGTGTGTGTGTGTGTGTGTGTGTGTGTGTGTGTGTGTGTGGAGGTGGCCCTAGCAGGCTGTGGTGGTAAATTGAATGTGACTGGTGGTATGGTCAGGTCGTGAACTCTCATCTCCTTAACAAAAACATTCACACTGCAGAGGACAAAAACACACAGCCATTGCTGTGGAGAAGAAAAGGAGGAGGCGGGAGACGTGGCTAATGGTTACAGCTAAGCCTGGCACAGTACTTTCCAGAAACAGCCAAGGGTTAGAATTATTATAGAAAAAGAGATTTAAATCCACAAAAGTCAAATTAGCATAATAGTCTACCATTCACCTTTTGATTTTAGCTGAAACACAAAACCAGTGTAAGAGTGTGATCAGCTAATAAAAAAATAAAATTGGTTTAAATATTAACGTGTAAAAACACCGTTCTCACTAAAGCCACTGACACTTATTTGATTGAAAAATACATTAAACACTAAAAACGGACCTTCTATTCAGATGGAAACAATGCAACAAGCTATTTAACTGCTCCCAAGGTTTTGCCTGCCGTTTGGAGCAACGGAGCGTAGCACTCTTGCTTACATTAATGCACACACAAGGCCTTCAAGACGGGCAATATCTTGCAGCTCTGTAAGCTTTGATAAAAATAAAAAAGCCACTATATGTAAGACTTGCACTGACAACACAAACTGGTTCTAATTTCACCAAAACACATGCTGAGCTGTTCCTTGCAGAAGAACTAAGCCACACTTTCCCTAACAAAAGATGAGCGGCTAGCTTTTTTTTCAGCGACTGACAGTGCCATCATCTGTTATTTATTTGTTTGCGTCAACAGAGTTATCGATCTGGCTGTGGTTTATCTTACCGCTTGCAGAGGAAAAGAGGGGTGGCAAAGATATTAAATGGCTCTGACACACAAGATACTATTTGTAGAGGGGCTGGTGTGTACGAGTATGTCTGTGACATCATGGGCTTTGTTATTTGAGAGGCTCTGTGTGTGCGTGTGTTTGTTTGTAACCCCAGGGTGGGCTTGTTATCTGCTGTGGGCTGAATGAGCTGTTCTAAGGGGAGGAGGGTTTATCGCCCTTGCTGGCTCTGAGTGACGCATTATATATATCTCTCTCACTACTGCCCTCTTCTCGCTTTTCCCGGCTCCCTCCATTTCTTCCTCCTCTACACCATCCCTGGAAGTCATTTACAAGATAACATGAATGAAAATATCCATCAGTGCTATTGTGTGATCTGTGAGCAACACAGTTTGTGTGCGTGTGCGTGTGTGTGTGTGTGTGTGTGTGTGTGTGTGTGTGTGTGTGTGTGTGTGTGTGTTGAGAGAGGCAGAGAGAAGCGGGTGGAGAAAAAGCGAGCAAGATGGAGGGAGTGGGGGGAGGGCTGAGAACAAAAGAGACTAATCTGAATGAGATGACATGTTTCGGAGGAGTCAAATCGGGGGAATTAGGGTTTAGTGTGCCTTCACCTCGTCGGCACATTCATTTAGAGGGGCCAGATCTCCGTGTCTACACCCCAGAGCACACCAACAGGCATAAAGAACAGACAGCGAGAGTGAAAAAGATAGGTGGTGGGAAAAAAATGAGACAGGGATCTAGCTTACTCATTCACAGACGGTCTATTCTTCGAACGTCAGAAGCACATTTTGAATTCATCCTGGGCACTAAAAATCGACTACCTCAAGGGCATTTTTCTGAGAGCAGCTATAACATGATTCTCAATGAATGTGAAAATTAAAACCCAGTTAATGCTTCAGACCTAGCTGTTTGAACGAAAAGGAGGCAACGGAGCTCAGGGAGGTTGGGTGGGGTGAGGGGGCTTGTTGAAGCGGGCCACACGGTTCCTCCAGGGTCTGCCTGGCTTGTTAAACATTCCTGCCATTTTGTGCATTTGGAAGTGGGTCTCCTCGCTCAAGTGGAGAAGTGGAAAGGGGAGGGAGGAAAGGTTTAGCTGTGGTGGGGGTCTATGTGGGGGGAAGGGCAGTTTTTCCAAGGGTTGAAGTGTGTGCTCGTTGGATGGATGGAGCCTTCGCTGTAGGAGGGAGAACCACAGCAGGGCCTTTGTAGTAGAATGCTCTGACTCCCTCCGCAGCCGTTAAATTTAAAGGGGTGATAGAATGCAAAACCGATTTTACCTTGTCATAGTTGAGTAACGACAGTTCGGTGGGTAAATAGGACATACATAGAAGCTCAAAATCCCATTGATACCCCTTTACTATGCAAATCTCACATTTTGAAACTGCCGCTGAAAACGGGCTAATCTGAACAAAGCTAAAAGTTGACGTAAGCATCCCAACTCCTAGTCTCTGTCACGCCCCAACATTTGCATAGGTTACACCACTGACCTGAGGTCAGCTTAGTCTTCTGAATCTAGCTAGGTCATGCAGATCTCCAGAGGTCCGCTATTTAATTACTAAATTCACTTCTGAGACTTTTTTATGCGAGAAATCAACTATGTAGAGGTCAAATATGGGCCGTTTTACAAAAATGTATGGCTAATTGCAAATTTTGTCCGACTGTGTGTCGCAGTTCAGCAGGAGCTCAGCAGGCTACGTGACAGTGGCCGGTGCTGCCTCGCCGCCCGGCGTGTCCTACCTCATAGACCCAGGCTCATTGTGAGCTAGCTGGATCTCCGTCACGAAGGGAAGCCCACAGCGCTCCATACCCGCGCAAAGTCACCGTTCCTCGGTTACTGGACTACAAAATGCCGAGGCCCTGATGGAGCTCCAGGGCCTGCAGCTAGCCGCGATCTTTACCCATAGGATTGGAGGGACAGTCGCAGCTAACGAAACCCCTAATGTTCACAAAAATGCATTAAATTGAAATCGGACACCATTGTTAGCTTTATAAGACCTTGGGGTAGATGTTATATAAGTGGCGTGATGAAATTCAAACTGTAAATATACTCTAATTATGCCGGCAGCCAGCCAGCTCCGCCGAGCCCCGGTAGTCCAGTAACCGAGAAACGGTGACTTTCACTGGGTATGGAGGTTGCCGTTTTCTCGTGAGACTGTGTGGAGCTCCTAAAGTCCGACACGTCTTACCAAATTTGCAATTAGCCATCAATTTTCATAAAACGGCCCATATTTCAGCTTTATATAGTTGATTTCTCGCATAAAAAAGTCTCAGAAGTGAATTTAATAACGAAATAGCAGACAAACAATGTATAACTTCGCAGTGTCTGAAATATGAGACCTGCTGTCTCGTCTCCAATGGATGTGTATGTGGTTCGCTCAAACCAATCAGCGTGCAGCTCATCTAAATATTCATGAGCATACCATATTTGGAAGAAAAGCTCTTGTTACAAATAGGGCCATATTCACAGGGTAGTTAAGGACCCATAAAATTAGCATTCGAGCAATTTTCAGCCCAACCAATGTTACATACCCTATTAGGAGACCTTAAGGAACAGTGTGAAATACCCTATATAATCATTCTATCACCCCTTTAACTTCTTCTACTTGCCTCCACCCTACAATCCACTGTCGACCGCCACACCACCCAGACAGATAGAGAAAGTTCAATACTTTGGCACGGGGAGATAATCATGAAGCTTCTGAGCGCAGTTCCTCAGACCCGAGCACTTCACTGAAACCTGATCCTGCCGGTCACTGTTTCTCCAATTACATTGTCACTGCTGAGTTCAAGCAACGGAGTATTCATTGTTATAACCTCATGACATACACACACACAGCAATTTTCTCAGCTGTAGCTCATTGTTCAGCCAGCCATTCTCTTATGGCTGCCAAGCATGTCTAATCTAAAACACACCTAGTCTTAGCAAAAGAGCTGTGTCCTATGCTCTCTGTATCAAGCAAATAAGATGCTGTTTAATTTGCTGCAGCATTTCAGCAGAGGAGAGGGGGCGTTCTTAGATAATATCAGCTTGACGTTCTTTTACGAGCCGCTAACAATGGAAAAGCCACATTGTGAACAATCATGTGTGCCAATGGTTTGTAAACAGTGATGGGGGGCGGGGGATTGGTGCTGTGGAATGAGAGCAGCTAAACACCGCAAGAATATGAGCATATTTTAGGATACAAGGCAGGCTTGTTAAATCAAGAGAAATGTTTGTTTAAGTCGTGCTTGCAGGTGGTAAGTGTTAGCAATGAGGCAGGAAGCACCTGCATTGTTAAAAGTGGTGCTTGGCTCAAAGTGGCAGAGCACACATGCACAAATGCACGGACACACAGCAGAGTACAGCTATAGCAAAGCAACCCACATGAGTGTACTGATCCTAAAATTAAATAGCACAAGGAATGCAATAATGGAACACAGGGGGGTGAGGGGCCGAGAGGGCCAAGAGAGACAGAGAGCTTGGAGAAAAAGGGAGACTGGTGTCATTACTGATCCAGCCCCGACTGCAGCCTCTGCAAGCAAGACCAGCTGATGACCAAGGCGGCCTTGTGCCACTTCCTGCTGGGCCGTCCCAGTGGGGTTGCGTAACAGGCAGTGAAGGCCTGGAGGCACATGGACACTTTTCTTCTTCCCCCAATTTTCCTTCCTCTCTCCTCATCCACAAGCCCAACAACTCCCCCATTCTTCTCACTGGAAAAGCAGTGGGAAATACCTGGCAACCGATACCATCAGCTCTCTACAATAGGGCAGGCCTACAGCTGACTGAGCTCCTAGGGGAGAACAGAGGCTCTTTGACAACATCCCCTCCCATCCCTCTCGGCTAGCCCACGCTTTCTCATTTAGCAGTCGGCAGGTGGTTGGATTTCACTAAAAAGCCCTTTTCCCAGAGTCTCCAGCGTGGGGAGAGATGGGAGAGCTGAGAGGGTTTTTTAAAAATAGATCTGTTCAGTTAGCGACAGGCTACAGATTCACACTGAGATGAATCAAAGGGCTGGTCCCTTGTGTTAGCTTAACTGGTAACAGCAAACTGATCGACAGCTAGCCTTAATTGTGCATGTGATGTGCTATGTTAAATAAGCTCTAGCCTACGATGTCTTGGCTCTCTACAATAACTGATCCAACACATACTAACCCACATTATATTGGCTTCTCAAGAGGATCCGTACTGAAAACAGAATTCACGTGTTGTGTTCCTATGAAGTATAATAATAATATTAATAATATTATTATTATTATAATATCCATTTGATAAAAGGCACTTTTTTATTGCCTACATTACTTACAATATCATCTCTCAAAAAACTAAACATATTAAGTGCATTTAAGTGCCATATTACATTGTTTTTGAAGAAAACATTTTCTGGAATGCAATAACAACCTCAAACTAAGGCATACATTAAACATACATAAACATTTCCTTAAGTTGCGCAACTTAACTTTCAGAACTACAAGTTTCAACCTGAGACTGATCTGTATATAAGTATATATAAGTTATACTTAACCTATTTTCATTTATATATTTGATTACAATGCTACACAGCTCTGTTACACTTATGCTAGTAGATCGTTGATCTGATGTTTCTCCGTGAAGAGAGCGAGTGAGAGAAAATGGTGCGCAGTCAGCTGTTTTTCTGAAGGGATAGCCAACAAGTCGGCTCTTTAGATCAAATTGTGGTCACCACTACGTATTTTCTTGTCTTTGTTTTTGGTAGTTGTGTTTGGTGTAATTTTATCGTCCATACGTCTCTGTGATTTACTTTTGTCGGGTCCGCTTCGTGGAATGGATGATTAAGTTAGACTCAATGTTTTCTGTTCAGATGCTGAAGCATTGACGTCATGCTATTCTTGTGGTAAGTTAGTTTGATTTTGCAGTAGACACACGGTACAGAGTTTTCGTTTTAATCACGTTTGAACAGATTCCAAACTTTGGACACTTTCTGTCGTTGTCGCCAGCGTCAACCCGGTGTGCGACAGTAATAATCATCCGTGCGGAAACACCGTGAGCGATACAACGTTGGTAACATTGATTAAACAAAGCTTTGAGGCAAATCATTTTGCATCAAGGTTTTTTAGTAATCGAATTATTCAAGTTACTCGAGAAATCGTTTCAGCCCTAATGCAAATTTAGATAGATGATGGAATTGTATGGTAGGGTAGGTAACTACCTACTGGTAGGTAACTTACATTCTAAGTCCAAATGACAGAATGTAACAATATCTAAAGGTTTGGTGTATTAGAGGAACTGCAAGGAAGTCAGTTAGTCAGCTAAGAGCGTTAGTGAAATTCTACTGTGCAAAAATTCACTTGTATTATTAAGTTTAAAATGTATAACTGAAGTGACTATGAAACTGTGTTCTAATGTGAATCTGCCACACCTGTCAATACCTGACGTGGTTATAATAAATGTCAGCATTTGCAACGATAAAAGATATTGTGCATCATTAGCAGTAATAACAATATACATTATATACAACATGAAGTCAATTACAACTGCCATATATCCAAGAAAAAAAAATAGAATCTCTCTTAAACATAAAAGACATGGCAGGTTTGTGTGACTCTGCCAACAGTCAGCCCTGAATTTGAAGAAAGGAAGGGGGGATGGTGTGTGTGTGTGTGTGTGTGTGTGTGTGTGTGTGTGTGTGTGTGTGTGTGTGTGTGTGTGTGTGTGTGTGTGTGTGTGTGTGTGTGTGTCAGACATAATCCTGCTGCACAGTTTACTGTGTGTGCACAAGACACATACAGTGACACACACATACAAACTCCCCAGGGTTCTGTGGTGGCTGCGGCAAGAAATGCCAGCTGTCCACATCAACAACTCCCCCAACACTCATAGACACAAGGTGTTTTTTTCTCAGACTAGCTTACAACCTCTCTGTATTATTCACTGCTCTAACTACACACACCTATCACTTTCTAAAAAGAATCGTCCTGTAACTCCTTCCTGAAAAGTGGGTTGACTGTGGCAGCCATGTTGTGTGGCATAAACTGAGGTAGAAGGGCAGAAGGAGTGGAGGGGGGCAGGTGGTTTCCATTAGCTCTCGCCATTTTAGACAGAGAGGCCAGCCAGTCAGTTAGGAAGGAAGGAGACATGCTACGTCAGCCAGCCGCCTGCAGCGCCAAGCAGAGTCCTGCTGCAGTGGAGAGAAGGGATGAGCAATGTGGATAGTAGTGTGTGTGTGTGTGTGTGTGTGTGTGTGTGTGTGTGTGTGTGTGTACACATGACTGAGCCTGTGTGTGTTGCAGGAGTGTGCTTGTCAGAGATAGGAACCGTGTCTATGGCTGTTAAAAACATGCTTTGTATACGTGTTAGTGTGTGCATGTTATGTGTTACATTACACTTGTGAGTGTGCAGAAATACTGGTTTAGGGTACTGTGTATGTGTGTGTACTGACAAGTATTTTGTGTGGCTCTGTGCTCCTAGCGTGTCTCATATTGATCCCCCCATGGCAGTGTGTATAATCTCTAGAGAGAGGATCTATAATCTGGGGTGGGGGTGTAGAGTATAGGCTCTGGAGGTGTCTGGCCAGGCCTGTGGAAGTGGTGAGAACTCAGCCACAGGGCACAGATCAATTTGGATGTCTGTTTGCACTGCATCAGGCTGTTCACTCCAGCATCCAACCATACCAATGGCCTGGGACAGAGTCCCCTGGCCACCACCACAGACACACCCCTCCATCCTTTTCAAAACAGCAGCACCGCTACAGTTAGCTGCAGGCCCACCTATTGGTCGATTGCACTTCTCCTTCCACCCTTCCCCATCCAATCGATGTGCACTAAGCCGCCTGAACCCATCTTCAAGGGATAGAAAGGCTGAGCAGAGAGATTGGAAGGTGGCTGGAGATTGGGAGTTTGCAGACAGTTTCAATACTAGCTTACCTGTTATTTCTTATGTGATAACATGGGCCTGTATGTTTCTAAAGCTCCCCGTGACAAAAGCAATCAAAACAGTATTTTCGTTCACAATTTCTTTCTGCGTTGCTGCACGGCTTTCCATCACCGATTTCTTCCCTCTCCCTATGTCTGGGGCGGTGCAAATCCCTCTCCAGGGGTGGTTAGTTTTGCATATTGTGTGTCACTAGACGGCTATAAAGGGATTTAACATTTAGTAAAGCATAATCCATTGCAGGCTTTGTGCCTGCCTAAGCCGCACACATCAAATCTGATTGCAAGAAGGCTGCTACCAATGACCAAGCAAGAGGAAGAAAACACGCACTGTGTACTCACAGGGTTTATCACTTGAACAATGAGCTGAGGAGACATCAGGAGGTCAGTTGCTGAGGTGGAGGATCTTCTACGTTGACAATAGGAGGTAAATCACAAACTAGTGCACTGGTGCTGGGGCCACCCAGCACCCTATCCTGGCTCATCCCTAATCTAAACCCATCTAACAGCTCCAGTCTATGTGGTGGGAGCAGGTTGTGACACTCGGGCCTGTTCTAGATCTGTCAAACTAATTGAAGGAGAAGACAGGCAACATAAATATTCCCTATCAACCAGAGACTGGCTGTGCTGTGCGCTCGGATGGGGAAATATAAATATTCGGCAGGGCTAATCCATTGAGACGGTCGACTTTGTTTATATGCCTTTTGAATGTTTCATTGATGTGACTGACTGCTTCCCCCACCCCTCTCTACTCCCCCCTCTCAGCATGGTTAACTATGAGACAAAGCGCCGGTGCTCTCTCTATTAAATATGAAATGCAGCGCAAAAAATGCTTCAATGGAGTCCGCTGCAGAGAGTTAAAAAGACAGCAATAAAGAGTGAGCAACAACAAGACTTGGGTTCAGTGTGACTGCTTGCTTGAGGACCTCCACTGATACCAGTGCAGAGATAATTTAGCCAACAAGATTACGCAGCTTGATGGAAAAGTGTAGGGTGGGGAGGTCTGGCTGTTTCACTGCTCCTACTTAAAGTTGTCTCTTTAGTAGTTGAAAAGAAAAAAAGAGGGCTGAGTGTTTGTGTGAATGTGTATGGGTAGGTAGTTGGAGAAGAAAATAACCTAACACACTGGCTGAAATTTCCTACGTCTTCCTATTAAGTACCCAAGCAATGTGGGCCAACCCCCCACTACTTGACCTTTTGCTAGCTGCTAGATAAACGAAAAGACACGGCTGCAATGATTTAGTTGCAAGGCAGACAACACTGAGCAGTCAAAGTAGAGCAGGCTACACACACGACAAGCCATCCTGGCTTATTTCCGACAGTGAGAGTTGACATTCCCCCCTCTCATACAACCAATTTCTAAACAGTAGGTGAAAGAGAGGCCATGTTTACAGCTGCAGAAAAGGTGGGTTCTCTTTTTAGCCTCATGCATCAGATGTAATAAAGATGCTGTACCACAGCTCAAACATTTCTCCAGAAAACTAGAGTACCTTTTGGCCCCAGAGGAGATAGCATACTTTCAGTGAGTTGGATGGTGTTGGGATGAACTCATTATTATGGCTGTCGTCACTATCACATCATCTAGTGAAGCACCACTTTGCTTTATTGACTTAGGCCAAGACAAAGCACAGAGTGGGTCAACTTGGAATTGATTGTATGATGCATTGGCCTCTAGCCTGAGGGAGTACTTCTGCTATTACAGAGCTGCTACTCTGAAGAATCTGCAATCCCTCAGCAGCTTATTGCAACAGAGATGACTGTTTGTTGTGATGTTCAGAAGATGGGCTCATGATTACCAGTAATCTGGTAAATTGATTAATGGAGATTGACTTGTGTTTACTGCAGTTGGTGACCAGGCAGGTAAGTGACATCCACCTGCTGACACAATTAGATTAGCTATTACTAGGACTTACCTCCGGGTCTGTAAACAACATCGTCTTCTGTGATGAAGGACGTGATTTCTCCGTTCTCTGTGCGCTCATAGCGTGACTTCTTCTTAGGCGTCTTCTTCTTGCCCTTCTTTCCCCCATCCTCGGCCGTGCCGCTCCCTCCACCTGTGCTGCCATTTTCGTTGTCCTCATCCTCGCTGTGATCGCTCTCTGCATAGTTTTTGGCCCCGCCCTCCAGCGTGCAGCTGCGTCGGGGCCTTGAGCTCTCACTCTCACGGTCACCCCGGTCCCCGTCCTGCCGGCGGGACTTACCAGCCTCTCTCTTGTCCCGGTCCTTGTCTCTGTCCCGCTCTTTCTCCCTCTCCTTCTCTTTGTCGGCCGTCATGATCCGCCACGTGCCTTCCTCAGTCCTCTCACGGCTGGGCCTCCGTGAAAGGTAGACTGTGAGCCTGGGCTTCAGTCTTCTGAATTTACCAGTCAAATCCAGGGAAAATTTGGCCACACCAACAACCCCAGTGTTTCAGAAAAGCTGTGGACAAGAGAAGAAGGACTATTAGCATAACTATATGTCAATAACCATTATTCTTACAGTAAATAAGTCACATTTTCAAAATGAAAAAAGGTTGTTTTGTGCTGGAGGAGATCTTTTATGGGTGAGAAATACAGTTTCTCCTAGTTCCTAGAGATCAGGCAGCTGTGCTGACTCTTAACATCACAGTAATGGTTGGCACTCCCCTCCACAACCATGTATACTCTGGAGAGCACTGAGTAGCTTTATCAAAGAACAGAACCTTGTAGCTTCCTGCTCAAACATATTTCCATTCTTTCAAAGAGGCAGTAAAAAAAGAGTTATTTAGGGGTAAAAAAGTGACAGAAGTCGTAACTGAATAAGCATAAAGAGGTAGTGCTGCATTGAGGATGAGGCTGGCAGCCAATATAATTCCTCAGAGATAATGTGTCGAGGGGCTG
Source organism: Sander lucioperca (assembly GCF_008315115.2). Taxonomy (NCBI): domain Eukaryota; kingdom Metazoa; phylum Chordata; class Actinopteri; order Perciformes; family Percidae; genus Sander; species Sander lucioperca. Next base: position 5,967,635 of record NC_050184.1, on the reverse strand, counting down.
TTCAGCACAAGACTCCGCTTGTCGTTTGACCATCTGTGATGACACCAGGCTCAATTTTACGTGTGCGCGTGTGTGCGCGTTTGTGTGTGTGTGTGTGTGTGTGTGTGTGTGTGTGTGTGTGTGTGTGTGTGTGTGTGTGTGTGTGTGTGTGTGCGCGCGCGCGCTGGCTTACTGGACTGCACCCCACCCAAAGTCACAGCCCTGGCTGACAGTCACCACTGTGTTAATGTGAAATGACAGCTCTGGAGGGAAGAACACAGCAATCTACTGGGTAAGGGAGGGGAGAGAAGCTGAGCCAATCATTCGCCATGCTCAGTCCACTGCCATTTTCAGCTATCGTCATTCACGAAAAAGAAACACAGCTACCACTTTCTCATGCCATAATGAAATCCTCCATAAACAGTGAAGTGGGCAACGCTGAAGCAGTATGCTGTCTGCACTACACTCCCCCTACACACTGCACCTACAAAGGAGGCTTCTCATTTACTGCCAGTGTTTACCCCTCCACCCCCACCGCAACAAATTAACTAGAAATAGTTATTACAGCCCCCAGAGGGATAAGACCAGGCAATCAGCACCCGTGTTACCATGGTGGTAATAGCAGGGTGGGAGAGGGAGTGAAAAAGGAGAAGGGCTAGAGATTGAGCCAGGTAAAACAGACCCAGCTTCGAGTAAAAAATATACAGCAAGTCTGCAAGTAGATGTGCATTTATTTGGAGAGCTAGAAAGAATGTGAAGTGTAAAAGGAAAGAGGAAGGTGGAAGGAAGGATTTTGGCAGGCACATACACACACAGATACACGCACACACAATGAAGTGCGTTTGACAACGGCGCTCCTCAGCAGCGGGTGCTGTCATCTCGTGAGCAGACACCAACTGACAGGGCAGCTGCTCTTGTCGTCGGCTTCAACACAAACACCGGGCCTGATTAAACCGCAGCCTCGTCACAGCCCCATTAATCACCTAATGATGAGTTACCAAGGCGACCACTGGGCTGCCAGCATATACACACAAGAACACATTAGTGCGCACACACAGGATGCATGGGCTCAGGAGAGTTTAAAGGTGCATCTGCGTGTAGGGTCTCACACACACACACACACACACACACACACAATGGATACACACCTCCGTTGGTGTGCCAAAATACATACTGTGCCCCCTCCTGTGTCAATATCCAGCAGCATGTCTTGGAGGTGTGAGAAACATGAAAACATTGATGAAGGTACCATTTGATAGCACAGCTCTAATCCTGGGAGCTGCCAGAATCTGTGTATGAGCTAAGCACCTCTCTTCTCCTCTAATCAGTAACATAAGCCTCTTCCACTGAGAGCAACAAGGACCCTGAACTGTTGCAAATGGAGGGCTGGCCCATTCTCCTTTGATGTTGTGGGCTGCTATAAGGCTCTGTAAGTATCTTTACAATCTAGTTGCTATTAGTTTGCATCTGGATACACTTTACACAACTGCCTCGTTCCAATTTCTGTATCTCCAATTACCTTTCTGACTTTAACATATCTGCATCGATTTAAAAATTCCTCATACAGACATGCCTCTTAATTGTTTATTAACTTTTACTAGTCAATTTACAATATGTTTAAATGTCTATGGTGAATTTGTTGCACATCAATAGCTGCAGTTTGATGCAGAAAAAAAGAGCAATTTGAAGTTTAACAAATTGAGTGAGTAAAAAGGAGTGAATCAGTGTGAAGCGAAGTAGTAACACTGTGGCAATAACAAGTCATAATGTATTGATGGCTGACAGGGAGGAGAAAGAGAAAGTAAGACAGAGAGAGAAAGCGAGGGGAAAGGCTCTCCACCCACAACCCGGGAAACAAAGTGCTTAGTAGAAAGCAGTGCTGGCTGCCTGGCCGATGAATAACGCTATGACGGGGGCAGGTGAGGCTTGGAGCTATTACACATCAATCACTGGGCCAGGACCCTTTGAAAGATACCAGCTGTCTTAATGGAAAATAGAAGGAGGGGGCAGTGGCTGGAGAGGGGTTTGAGGGGGTCCCAGCCAATATCATCAAATCCACCATTTACATTACTGCAATTGAGTCAAGGGCTTGCAGCCAGCGGGGCCCAGCTCAAATACATTTCTCTTTTCTGAGGCTGTTTAAATGAGACCTCTGGCTGAAAAACCACACAGTTTGTGGCTCGATTAACACATCATCCCCCACAATGGCCACACAGCAGGTTTCTGTTACTAAACACAGCTTCTTCTCTTTTTTTTCGCTCTCTCTCCAAAACAGCCTTTTAAAAAGCCATGTTTTATTCATTCCAATCACTCCCACATTTACCCAAATCCATGCTCATCTCTGTAGTTTTAATCAAAACCTGTCTAAGGATAAACATCCAAATGATCACGCTTTGCTTGAGTACTTAAACAGCTGTAGAGTTTTCTCTTTTTTCAAATTTTAGTAATTGATTATCTTGGATTATAAATTTGCAAAAGCTAGACATTTATTCATACAGCATCTTAAAGAATAAATGATAAAGAAACTAGAAATGTCTACATTTAAATGCAAAATAGAATCTAACAACAATATAACAAGCACCGTGAGCCACTCAGTTTTAGGAGAGAGAAAAGTCATAAATGGCATATTCAATTGGAGAATTATGAAGTAGCAAAATGTGATTGGCAAGGATTTAGGGCCGGCTTTGCAAAGGGATTGAATGAAATACTTGCATGAATACAGATTAGAGGAGAACAATGTTAGCATGAATATACACAGGCTCATTAACAATGAGGGCAACTCAAATTGATCCGAATAAACCAGCCAGATCCTCAGCAGTGCACGGATCCTTGCTGTGGTGATGTTGGGCTGCAGAAGGTTTTAGTCAGCTCCAATCCATTACTCAGTGCAATCTAATCTAAGCTGCCTTCCAAGCCCCCTAGAAACAACAGCACAATGAAAGGCTCAGCTGGAGGCAAGGTGTAGGCCACTTCATAAGGGATTCTCTGTGGTCTCTGCACGCTGCCTGCTTTGTCTTACCTGGTGCAATCATGGCTTGCTTTATTCTCGGAGGCCTTGTCTGTTTTAGTTCGCATTGGCAGGGCAAAGACACTTGTCTGCTCCACTTGTTTTTCAATTCACTGATGAGTAACCACATTTTTTCCCCTCTGCTAAAGCTGTACTCACAGAGGCTCTATTTTTAGCCTGCATCCGGGGTTAGTTTAGTAGGTAAAAGCCATGCTCGAGAAAAGATAGCTTTGGGGCTTTCCAACATCAACATTTAAACCTGCCTAGAGACTCCCATGGTAAAAGCCAAAGCACTGCTGCACAAAAACAGATTCTCATGCACAATGACACTGTGTGCAACAATAAACTATCACTGTCTAAAAACATTAAGACAATTTACAAAATCGGTGTGCGCGCGCCACAACCCAAGATGTCCATTATCTACAGGGTCTGTGAGCAGGCCTTCATTCCGCAGCCTAATACCAGCACTTCAAGACCAGACACAGTCCCTCAGTCTGCCACGTTTGTCTGGCTGGAGCGAAGCTGAAGGCCATTTCAGCAGCTCTGACTGCTTCACCAGGCATCATGTTTAGAAATGGCTCCTGAGGGAAATGGCAGGGTTGTCCATTGTCACCCTTCCCCTTTCCTCTCAATGAGGCACTCTTGAGAAATGTAATCATGAGCAGGCCAGTAAAGGACCTCTGCCAATGTGTCATTGATAAGAGAAGCAGGAGAATGTGAGGTATGTGGTGGCAGAAAGCGCTATCATAAATGTGACTCATAATAGAGTTTCCCCTGTAGATCTGTGGGCCGCTGTTTTTGCAGTGTGAATAAAATGCCTAATATGAAAGGATTTCTAGTGTCTTTCACCTCTGGAGAGGCACTGACAATTCCATTTTTTGGTGAATTACGCTGTTGTAATGGAAATTTACCCAAAGGTAAAGCTGGGGTCAGAAGAGTTATAAATACACACTGGGAGCATTCAAGCCTCACTTGCACTAAAACATATCTGTATCATATATGTATCTTCAAACATGTATCATTATAAAATGAAGCAGAGCTGTAGCAGGGGGAGGAGGATGTGAGTTACACAACATTTCCTCAATCAGACATATGTTGAAAAAAGATTTACTGGAATGGAAAAAAACATTTTGTCATCTGTTAGAATGAAAGGACTCTTGAGATTTTAATATTTGAGCACTCAATCATGCATCACTTGCACTGATATTCTGCAATCAAACATCCCCACTCTTCCTCCGAGATCTGCCTATCAGCTTAACGATCCTATCCGTCAGTTCAACTCCAACTGGTAGTCTAAATGAGCGTGGGTGAGGAGGAAATGTATTCATATGGCTGCCCTACATCCTCCAGCTACTCTAATCACTATGCCACACAGAGTGATGTGCCAACGCAGAGGAAAAACTAGCATAAATTGATTAGAGCAACGACAGATAAGACAGCTCTGAGGTTTTAGACTGACAGCACAGGCTGACAGGGGCACAGAGGGGTGTCTCCAAGACACAGCTACCAAAAACAAAGCCATTAGGTCAGTACACAAAACGTTTATTTCACCTAAATTATTTAGCTATGTGGTGACAAACTCTGCTCTATCCTTCAGCAGATGGTCTGGGGGGGGGGTGGTGGTGTCAATGCCTCTATTCAATGTCTTATAATGATCCGAGCCAAAAAACACCTCCACCTCTAGATACCAAAGGATGGTATTACCTCTAATTAGGAAGGGCTATTATTTCATATGCAAACGCCTCTTCTCTAACCACCCAACCAACCATCACGATTGACTGCAGTTACAAAATAAATATAACAAAAGGATTCTACGCATAACAGCCTCCTTTGTCTGTTACCCTCCATGCTAATTTAAGCATTCTCGCAACCAGAGCTATAACTCACAAGTGAATGTGAAAAGAACTGTAAATACGTTCTCCGGTTGGAGATGTGTTTGTTTAAGGAAAAAGACGGCTTAGAATGCAGTCAGCAGGGAAGGTGACTAGGAGCGGAAAATTCAGTGTAGCGTTCAGCCATCTCAGTCGTGCAGGCCAGTGATCCTAGGTAAAAGGGGAGAGAACAATATTATGAATCATGACTCTGTAAGGCTTCCATGCAGCTAGCCACGTTAAAGCCACAGACGGGGCTGTGTTGTTAATATTAATGTTAAAGAGTTTGAAGGAGTCAGACATGGTTTACTACCTGGACCACAAGTGAAAGCTTAGGTCTTAACCTAAAAATACATACCAGCTACAAAGGGTAACTATTTTCCAAAAACATTAGCAGCAGGGTGCTGGAACAATGGGCTTTTGGGAAAATATGAGAATAGGGGCTGGATATTACACAGTGTACTGTAGTGATCCACAGATTAACTCTGCCTGTTCATGTGTGAAATGGAGACTTGATCCCTGACTGATAGCGCGCTATGCCTCAAGCAAACACAAGCTGCATATTTTTCATCTTTCCAAACAAACACCTAGCAACTGCAATATATTGGATTACACATTGCATCCTTCACTGTGCAACAACAATGGCACATTAAAAATACCGCCCGACACAACATAGCTCAGGCGGACTAAAGGCCTGTTGTCTTATTTAAACTGAAGGTGAATGCAGCTGGCTGTGTGTGGCTGAGTTGCTGTGAATAAGCCTCAGATATTCTTGGAATGTTAATGTTAGGCTTTGACCATGGCAGTCTCACCGACTTCTCCTCTCATCACTGGGCCATTAATGACGATGAAAACACAATTTAGGACTGCCTGTGCCAATAACAGACTCTTTTAGAATAGAGAGAATATCTCCTAAATTATTTGCTTTCTTAGTATTTAGTACTAATACCAACAAGAGAAGAAATAGTGCTGGAGTAACCATTAATACTGCACTGAATTAACGCAACGTTATAAGACAATTGTTAACTAATCCCATGCTTGCATTGTGTTTAAACACACCATATGCTGGGCTCATGCATAGAAAAGCAGCCTCTAGTGCTTCTGACATCGCAGTTGCTTAGTGGAAATCTAGGAGGACAGCTTTGTGGAGCCTTGTTAAAATAGCTTCCCACTGCATCTGCAAGCTTATAAAAAGCCACTGAAAGCATACTCACTACAGTACAGCATTCATCTAAGTGTATACACACGTGTCAATCTAAAATGTGTAGGCCATTGACACGCACACTTACAAGCACACAACATATATAAACAAAAAAAAGCTGCTGCTGCTGCTGAGCAACTATATTTGCAGTCCAGGTCAGACTATGTGCTCAGCCAATAAATGGCTGGAGTGTAATGTGCTTTGACCTTCTATCTTTCTTTCAGCAGCTCCTTACATATATTGCTGTCTCTCCTCATATATCGTTCGGGGCAAATGGCGCCCTTCACCCTGCTCCCTCCTGTCCCCTCCTTAAAAGGCTGAGGGGACATCTTTGCCTGCTGTACTCAACTGACAGCCCTGGCAGCTTCTTCACTAAGCACCAAGGGGAGGGGGAACAAGGCTTGTCGAGGGGAAATGCTGCAATGAATAATTATGTTTCATAACATGCCCCATCCCCCCAACCTTTATTAGCATCAAACAATAATTAATGAGGAACAAGGGGCACTGAAGAGCCTGCTTTCCGCTTTCCAGAACAAGAGGGTCAATATACCCTTCAACCCTTTTCACTCTGCTCCCCGTCAAAGCAGGAGACACCTCATCCCTCTAAAAACATGCTCTTAGCTTATTTATGATGCCAGTTGCTCTGCTGGAGAAAAGGCAGCATTCCTGCTACACTCAGCAAAACTGGCCGGATCACTTTACAAAGCAGTTCTCTACTTCCATCTCCACACCTCTTCTCAGCAGGCTAACTCAACAATTCAATAATGAATATTAAATGCCTCCTAATTGATGTCTATGGGATATGGAGGGGCTGAAAATATGGGCTATTGGACATGGGCTTGACTTAATTAAGTTTTTGTGTACGTAAAAAAAAAAAAAAAAAAAGAAAATCTCTGATCAGTAGGAGCAAAGCCAGTCCTGATCGAATTAGCTTTGCACTAAGAGCTCCATTGATCTTGGCACTCATCTGTGCAGATGAAACCCAGAAAGGCAGCTGGTAATCCAATAGCAGGGATGGGAAGTGCTTCAAGGACTCTGCTTTGTTTACCCACCTATTTCCTACACAAAGAGGCAAGATGTTAGTGCACGGCATTCACTGGACTGATTCGAAGCCACAAGGCCTTGGGAGTTCCAGTGAAATAAATAAAAGCTGCAGTGTGACCAAAAGCAAGGTACTTGAAAGCTGAAAGTAATTGCTTTTGCCATAGCTAGCATGTAATGAGTCAATAGGATGAAACAAGCGGAGCCAAGATCAGTGTTTAAATGAGCTGTGTGGCAACATTCAAGTCCTAATACAGGCTTCACTTCATAATCCCTGTCAAAGTCTGAAAGCAAGGCTGACATCAATTTAAAGGTTCTATTCACTCAAGTGTGAAAGTGTAAGGTTAGGAGAATCAATGTAGAGAAATCTGTCTTTACACTGTGATAACTTCATTGCAGCAAGCATTAATGCAAGCCTTCGCAATCAATTTTGCATGACACGAATGACATCAAACAAGAACCCAGAGGGCAAGGAGCATGTAAAATGAAACCGAGCAAAACTAAGGTAGTAAAGGGCAAAACATACATCTGTTTCGCTTGTGGAAATAGCTCCAGTGAAATGCGCCTGAATAGCATCGCTGTCGCGCATTAGCACTCTTTCTCACACACATACACGCACTAACGCACATATACACACACACACACACACACACACAAGTGTAATCCATCAAGGATTCATGAGTGAATGCTCAATAACATTTGTGCATTTCTCTTCTTCAAATCACTGCAGCAACCAAAGAGTGAGAACTTCTCAGCAACCCACAGACATGCCACAAACACACACTACTCTAATACCACACTAATAACCTTGGGCTGTCTACCAATGCCATGACTTTATGGAACACTATGGGCTCTAAATAGAAGCTCCATTTCTCACCAGCAGTCAGTAACGGCTCTATTTCTGCCATCCTGTCATTAAATATTTATCTTAGCCGAGTTGCTGATCATGCCAAGGTGATAACCATTCAAAAATCTAAATCTGGGGCTTTTTTCTGCCCCTCACACCTCACCTTACTCTAACACTGCCACAATAAAGACCCTATTTATAAAAGGATTATCTAAAAGTGTTCCTTTAATCAGCGTATGGCAGGACTGTAGAAATCCCTCAACAACAGTCCCAGAGGAATACCTTTCTCTGAAGCCCTATCAGGCAGAGGATCTCCTTCACCAACAGCAGACTGAGTGAGTAGGAGTGAGTGTGTTTGACGATAAAAAGATGTGCTGCTACCTTGCTATAATGTCCTCTCCAACAATCTCAGAACAAAGGCCTCCATTTTGAAGTGGAGTGAGAATGGCACGGCAGTCTTAGGTCTTCTGCTGCTGTGTGTCCTATTGCTTTCTATCCTCTTTGTTAGGTCGGTGTTTGTTATGCTAGCGAGATAAGCCACTGTTGTGGGTGGCTGGGTGTACTACAGCAACCGGTGTACTGCTTGACTGCCAAAGCCGACAGTCTGTGGGAGGGATTGTGGGCGTTATAGATCACTAGGAGACAGATGTCCAGTCTTGCCCCGACGCTGACTCAACCACTAACCCCAAAAACTGTGTGTTTGCAAACTGGACTGCTTCCTGGTGGGTCTTAAGTTGATCTGTATCAGGCCAATAGAGTCAGCTCTCTTTATCATAGCAACCTTCCTCCTTTACTGGCGCAGGGCTGAGCAGCTTTGTTATTTATGAAACATAAGAGTTGGAAGTCTTCTCTGCTACAGCCTGATAAACATTACAAGCTGTCTTGTGCAGGCAAACAAGCAACCTGATTCCGAGAAAATGACACCAGGCTCGAGCAAACAAGAAATGTGGAGGTTTGGATGAATGCAAAAAAAAAAAAAAAAAAAAAAAAACAACATTAAATGAATATTGCGAATGCCTCTGGAGAACAGATGACTGGCAGGGCATTGGCAAGACACAGCATCATTGTCTACCATGAACGCATTGAGATTCTCTGCTGCACTAAATAAGTGTCATGCTCCAATAAGCAGAATCAAACCCTTTGAGCATATGTTGTCTTTAACTCTCCTTCTCTTTGTTTTATGGTGCACCGTCACAGTTAATGATTTCCTAAAGATCTCCATTTTTCACATATGATTTACATGTTTGAAATGCTTAATTGAGCAGACACAGGTTTGTAAAAGCAACCATTACTGCTTAGCTGAATCCAAAGGCTGTTTGGGCAGAGCTTAGGAATTCCATCTCAAAAGCAAGGCTGATCAAGAGGAAACTGACAAGGTATCAGCATATTGCCTTTCAGTTTCTTCTGGTTTACATATCTGGATTGTGCAGTCATCCGTTCCAGAATCACCGCCAGCAAAAACAATTACACTCCCCCCATCCGAGCACAAGCATCTCACTCAGCCTCGACTCAGCTTGACAATCAAACCCATTAAATCTTTCTATGAATTAAAGCTAGTTAACTAAAAGCACTGACACACATCAAGAATAGGCATTAGCCTGTCATTTTAGCATAAAAAACCGCCGGTTCAGAGAGATCATCTCTCTACATGCAGCCTGGGGTAGCCCTTACTGTCTACCTCATTATTTTTGGAAGAACAAGGCCACTGATGAATCCTGTTGGGTTAAATGTAAGGTGCTCTCGTTATGACCTGGCTCACACGCAGCAGCAGACTGCTTTAAGTTGCTCTTCTTACAGACAAAAGAAAATGGAGTGACTCGCCCAACAATGTAAATATGCGGATAAATCTTACTGAACTGAGCTGTAAAATCTAAGTGGAATTGTTGGAGTGCATCCCTCCCACGGAGCTGCACATTCTGCAGTGAGAAAAGCTGTCAAATGTTGGCTTTTTGCGAATACTAGCTGAGCTGACAAGTGCCAATAATACAATGTGAGTGATAAAGACATTCATTCCTGCTTAGAAAGATGTTTTCCAGATGTGATAGTGTGCAGTGCTCCAGTGCTTCATTACTGGATAAAAAGAGGCTGTTGCTGTGTTTTCCCATTTATGTTGCCAGGGTGACAAATGAAAAGCAGAATCACCTATCACTAATCAAATGAGTGAGTGACAACAAGTCAATATTTTCTTATTGTGTGGACAAGCAATATGTCTACACAGTAACGGGCTGTGCTTCGAGGCTTAGGCAATGGTAGACTCACAGCATTATACGCATAATGTGCCAATAATCTGGCACTGTGCAGCTCTTCAGACCAGTGCCAATAAAGACATGGTATCAAAAAAACAACCGTTACCAAGTATGGGCTAAATTAACAACTCACCACACATCGTCTAGACACTGTACTTCAAACAAACGTACAATGTTGTGTAAGGGCTATAAGCCAACAAAGACAAAACTGTAATTGGACATTGATCTGTCAAGGTCTAAGGATAAATAACTCATCCTAAGGGTAGCCACGAAGAGAGCGGTATGTAAACACACCCAACCTTACTGAGATGTTACAGAAAATGGGCGAATTGAAATCTAGGAGTACGTGCTCTGCTGAGAACTCAGATTATGTCCAATTTGCTTTAATTCCTTGGGGCTCATTTGTCATTTTTAAAAGACCTCTTATTTTAAAAACAGACCAATTATCTTGCTTTTGATTACATCCTTGACAAAAAAAAACTCCCTAAACACAAAATAGAGCAAACATCTCTACAAGCCTGGCTAAACACAAGCAAGATCAATGGGTAAATTTATCAGCAAATATTACCAGTCGCTGCCTGGCAAGTAATCATTAAGAAATGGCACTCATGCATTATTCATTGGCTAATGTATAATTCAGACTTAACAGCAGATTCTATGCATAAATAAAGCTGTGATACATTTAAACACATTAAATGTTTACTTGCTAAAATAGAATATGAATGCGCAGCATGAATGCTTCCCTGCTGCTGTCACTCGATTTTCTGCTACCATGGCTGAGGATGCAGAGACGCAAGGTGGATACTGAAATATAGACTCTGACAGCCAGCCCACTCATCATAACACATACACTTAATGGTGGGGGGAAAATAAGCTGCTCCTGGTAGGTGATTGCTAAAAGAGTGTCTTGTTTCTTTGTTGTACCAAGTCAATGGAAATTAGGATTGGCCAGGAAAATCATACATTACAGCCTTACAGCATACACAATTTTCCTTCTGGCACATAAAGAATTATGTACTGTTGCTTTATCTCCCTCGGACATCGGCATGTGTGTTCAAACATCACAGCGGGAATGTGAGGATGTGTCAGAGCTGGTGTCAGAGGGACAGTCAACAGGGAGGACGAGGAGGCAGTGAGGACACACAGGCTCTATCTGACGGTGTTCGGAGCAGGCGGCCCTGTGGGGACCGCCATTCCACTTTATGACCATGCACTGAATTAACGAGGCCAGATGTCCCCCCACTTAACATGTGTGAAAGTGCCCTCCGATGGGCTCAGCTGCTTTAAGGATGTACAGACAGAGTGGGGGGGAAAAGGAGACAGGGCCTATTTTCAATTATCCCAATTTCTCACTCATCGTTGGCTCCCGAGGTTGATGTTAATTAAACATATCAGCTTCTTCCTCTGTGCACAAAACAAATTAGATGGAATTTTTCTATGAACAATCAAAGCACCTCTCCGGTCCTTCATCCCTCTATTTCAGTAGTCACCCACCAGAGGGTACTGCCTCCTTAGCAGTGCTTCCACTGTTTCATGTATGTCAATCAGTGGCTAATGTATTATAAATGTGACTGGTGAACCACTATCTGCAAGGACAATAGTTCAGGAAGTGGCGAGCTGGCCTGTTCCATTTAGAAATGAAACTCCATGAAAACCATGAGTCTGCTTCTGTATAGGGGGATGGAAATGATACCAACAATGGTATGGAAGCCATGACTTCTTATTGATTTTCCGCCTGGCTTTATGACACCGTGGCTTTTGCATTTCGGTATTGTTGGGGTCAAAAGTGGGAGGGTAACTGCGAGCCATACCTTTTATGTGGCTGAGATATAATGCAGTTAAGCCAAATTCACACAAGCAAAAAGCCAGAGTTGTAATTTACCTACGTTTATCTGATCAGCATCTGATCGGTTTGTTTTCAATGGGTCAAACATCACATCTGTTTTCATTTATGCAGCTTATTTTAATAACAATTGGGTTATTTATTCATAATTACAATAAGATACAGTTGAGTCATTCAGAATAGTACCCCAATGGAAAAGACATCAGGACCCCAGCAGACTTACTCATTAGAAAGACAATTAGAGGCCCGCCAACATTGCATCAATTACAATTTCTCCAATTCTTTAAACATTACATCATGCCGTTAAAAAAACAACACATGGACAACCTGTGTTTTTCTACCAGCCAGCTACTGCCATCATCCTGACACAGGGAGAAAAAAAGGGGGCAGAGACGCAGCGTGGTGCTATCCCAGTGAGGGCCATCATGCGAGCAGATTAAATAACGTTTTTCCAATGCCCTGTCAAACATTCAGCCGCCTTTGAGCAGCTAGACAGCCCTTACAGCCTCACTCTATGAAGCATCTCTCTCTGTATGGTCGGAAACTGCCTCTTTGATCTGGATATCGCCCCTCAGATTCCTCAGAGGTGACACTCATACACGCGCCCGTATGTGAGTTGAATGTTTACTCGCTCTCTGTACCTTGTCAACGGTGAGACTTGTGTTTATGAAGGGGGGGTGGGGGGTGACTCACACCGCTACTATGATTCCCTTGGTTTACAAGAATCAACAACGCAGACTTGCAGACTCAGACGCTGATCAAATTGCACATCAGATTTAATTTCCTACAAACACTGGTATGTAGCACTGCAAATAGAGATGATGTGAAATGATACCGACAGCGGTATGGTTGTGTGTACATAATTAAGCTTAGGAGTCTGCTATACTCGCATCTGATAGCAGTCTTACCGTGAAACCCTCAGTGCTCCCATACAAATCCTACACTGCAGAACAATTTGGGCTCTTGTGTACAACTCCATTAAGAGGTCTGACCACTTCCTCTATCATACACTCCACAAGTAGTGAAACTAAATGGATAGCGTAACCTCTGGGGAACTGAGGAAGATGCCTTTTCTAAATGTGTTCAGAAAGACAAGCTATGCAAGTTTTCCCACATGATAGTGCACGTTTCCTACATAACCGAAATGATTTCTGTCACACTGCTGGTTACCATTTTAGAGACAGGCCTATCACTCGATTCAGTGATCACCAAACAACAGAAAAGACATTTATGGTCTAAAAGCGCTCTATGAATCAACCAGAAGAGAAAAGCCTAAGTGTCACCTATTGTCAGCCAATATTGGTGGAGCAAATAAACTCATATGACAAGTGACATCACCTAAAAATCATCAATACAAAGGGAAGAAGCAAAGCATGTTGTCTGTAAAGTCTTCACACTCCCATCATTTAATGACATCTAAAATCAAAGATCACTCCCTCTTAAGATTAGAGAGCACCAACTGGCAGTTAAGCGTTGTGATTTACAGGAACACTAAGAAACACAACCACTGTTAACTTTTTAACTATAATTGCACCTCATGACTTAAATACAATGTCTCATATTCACATGACTTTTAAAACCGAATGAGCCTCACATGTTTAAACCATTTTTAGGCGAAGCAAATGTCCTTTATGTTCCATTATCTGCAGTGCTTGTGCCATACATTAGCCCATGCAGTGTCATCCCACTCAAGTGGATTAATCACATCTGAATCATTAAGCTAGAGGTCACTTCTCAGCTAGCAGGGGGACAAAAAATGTGCCACAGGAAGCTGGGCATGGTGGAGATTAGCTCCTCACAATTAGCAATGTAACATCTGAGTCCGTGTAATAGCTCAGTGAAAAATGCAGCAGCAGGGGGAGGATTTCAGGAAGGGATTGTTTTTATATGGCGGAGATTGAAGGCAATCACGGCTTCCCCCCTTCCTCGATTTGTATCTTGTTTCAGGGCTGAAGCTTTCTTTGTGCTTATGTGGCCACATCAACTTTGGATTTAGCTTCTGACTGGAGTCACATGAAGACTTACTATGACCAATTTTACAGTGATTTAAGTAAACAAGCCCTCCCCCTTCTACTGTAACTGGAAAACATTAGATAAGCCGCCTTTCAGACAAATAACTGTAGTCTGCTTTCAAATCCTAAGATGCCCCCTCCTAAACACACACACACACACCACCAGCCCCCCCCCGCTCTTTTCAACAACAGGCACTGATCTCCCCCCCCCCCCCCACGGTGAGAGCTGCATGTGCTTGGGCCAGAGTTCATAGCCTCTGGGGTGCTGAAGGGGGGAAGTCAAGTTAATTTGGTGGTCCTTCAACAGTTTGCTGGTTCAGCCGGCCTCCCGCACACAGTCCCTTCCCATTCTTTCAAAAATACTCAACTTCTTTCCATTATTACAGTCCAATAATCATCAATTTATGACACAAGCAAGGCTGTAAATCCAACAGCCAATCCTTTTTATGTGAAACTTGGGGAAATCCCACCTGTGAAAATGTATGTGCCACTGACTCATCAAGATCCATCAAAAAAAAAAATGACCTGTCAAAATGCAACTTTTCTTTCCTTGAAGTTGATTGATTGCTCGAATACACACACACAAGTAGTTTTTACATCTTTGATGTATTTTTCCTGGGCAGCAATGTTGCCATTTAAGCTCTCGTGTTGTTTACTTCATTAGTTTGACTTTAAACCCATTAGCTGCTGAAGCCTTGTTACAGGCTGGCCAGGTCATGGAGGTTGCCTAAGGGTCTGCTACACATAGTCCAGAGAGAGAGAGAGAGAGAGAGCGAGAGAGAGAGCGAGAGAGAGAGAGAGTTTTACAACAATGCTGCCAACTTTCAAAAACATTTGACTCGAGGTCACACATGCTTCCTACTCCGGGGTATAAACAAAATGAGGACACTTTTAGCTCAAACTGAGTGTCATCCGGCTTTATTCATCACTATATACCAAGTTCCGTTTCTTTATCACACACACATTGCTCTCCCTTTCCGCGGCCCCCACCTCCTCCTCCTCCTCCTCCTCCTCCAACCACAACCGTCCTGCAATCTTTTTTTGTATTCAACTACTCACCCGCCAGTCTGGTGATTCTTGGGAGTCCCAGAGACTGCTGCAAACAACTTCAAAACGCGATCCTTGACCGAGATGGCCCACCAAACTTAAGCCAGATGTGGCAAATCCAAGAACCGGGACAAAACGAGGTGAACACGAACACTTTTTATCCCCCCCCCCCGGGTTTTTTTCTTCTTTTAAACCCGCTGCCTGCACGGAGGGGCTCAGGCGAGCACTTGTTTCAACAAAAGACGGGTTTCACTTTACTGATTTACTGTTCGCGTCCGAAATCGCCGAGCAAAGGCACTATAACGTTAGCTGGCCCCCCTCGAAACGGCTTCTATTCCCTTTGGCCGTGTTGTTGTTGCTGTCGATGATAGTGTCCACATGAAAAGTAACACAGCGCTGGTAGTTGTTTCGAGGGGTAGGAAACCAGCGAGTTCGCCGTTTACAGGCTCCGCTTCCTTTTTCCACACATACACACACACGCACACATGCGCGCGCTCGCTCTCTCTCCCCCCTCTTCTCTCTCTTTCCTATGCACACACACACACGCTCTACGCTCTGCCTATCGCTCCCTCCGTCTCTGTAACCCCCCGTTCTCCTCCCCTCCTCCTCTTCAGCTGTTCAACAGACGCATCCACATGGCTGACCTAGTCTTTCTTTATCCAGACACTAGTGAAGGAGAATTACCCCGACCACAGTCAAAAAGAGGAGAAAAAAAAATCCGAGCGAAACAAAAACATGGACTGGATTCAAATAATCGTCAGGGACAAAAGTGGTGGTGGTGGTTCGGGGGGACGCCAATGGGGCTGTTGATTGATGGCAGCCCCGTAGGGAAACGCTGAGCGCACCGTGCTTGTGTTTGCTGGCAACTGCATCAGGAAGCGAGATGCACGACAGCCAAAGTGGCCCGACTTACCATCATCAACCGATCAATGGTAACGCTTATGGGAATGTGACTGAAACACTAAAGCGAGACAATGAAAAGCCGTGAAAGCTAGTAGTAGAAGTGCCTTGTTAATAATGGCTTAATAGCACACTACATTTCTCTATCTGCGTAAAACCACACAGCAATGACACGTTGCAGTGATTAATAAATACATGAAATGATGTTCTTAAATGCAGGTCGCCGATTTATATCTGAAAACATTAGCATCTGCTGGAAACTGCACAAGAGGAAGGCTGACTGAATGCTGCTCAGGCTTGTGGAGCTCATTTGCATTTTTGGATAATGAATTAATTAGTCACCCCACCCATTAAAAAGGCAGAAACAAGCGGGGTTGATAATGTGAATAGTCCATTAGCAATATTTGGGAAGCGGATTTAAATGGCTATCCTGCACATCACCAAATGTTGTCCTGGTTATTTTCCAAGGTCTCAGTACTCGTTTTGTGGATGAAAATACATTATGGTTTGTTTTCTCTTTATTTTAATGATACCAATGAAAAGAAATCTCCCTCACATGAGAGGAGCGTGAAAACAAAGATGAACGGCATTAAGTTCTAAATTAATAGGATCATTTCCATTTTACTGAGCAAGTAGCTTGACCCATTTTTATTGTCTTGAACATGATATTGGATAACTGTCAAAATCCAATTAACTAAAGCAAATAGTTTAAGCATTGGGCTCTTTTTGCACTAAAGCCAAACACGGGCAGCAGTAGAGACAGGCAGTGAGGATCAATAGCAATTGAGTTGAGGGTGGTGTGTAGGGGGTCTTTCATTGTGCTATGTTGGTCGTAGCTTCAATAGCAGAGGGTGGGGGTGCTCAACAAAGTGCTGGTAAAAAAAACCTTTTCCAGCTCCTGAGGCAACTGTCCTGAGAAGTCGTACTCCCTCTGCACATAGCAGCCTAACCTAACACCACACGGCCACAGCTCCTCCCTTATCACAGTATGTATACATTTCACAAGGTCAATGTTTATGATATTTACACACAGTCTGCCTCCTTTCCTGCGTTACACAAACATCCAGAGGATCCAAGATTGATAAAGAGGCAGACATGCACGTCTCTCTCCTTTTCTGATGCTCCAAGTGCAAAAAAAGGGAACACAATGATATTTCATGCTCCAAAAACAATTCTATCATGCGTTACACAAGAAGAAGCCAGCCAACATTTGCAGTACGTTTGTGAGGCTTAAGTTGGGCCAAGACAACAGTGAAGGGTGAGTGCAGTGAATCCTCTCTGAAGGCAGTGCAGAGCAAAGCTGGAATGGCTGGTGGGGCAGGCTCCCCTCCCCGGCAGATGAGATCCCATTATCAGGCAGACGAGAACTCCACCTCCAGGATTTCACAGCTCCTCTGTTTATCACATGGCTCTGTCAAGTTGGGCACCATTAACCGATAATGAAAGGAGACAACCGGTGCAGTTACAAGCAAAGCACTCCACATTCTACAGGCCTAAGCATGTATCTGGGAAGCTGACTGTGTCTATTCAATTCTGTTCAGCATTCAAACGGCCCATCACAATACTTTTTCCCTGAGCACCCCCTTCTACAGCTACAGTGCCTTCGATCCCGACAGAACAAAAACTGGTTACATGGTGCCTCTTTCTGAATTCAGAGGAAATTAAATCTAACAGAGCTGCGTGCTGCTCGAGAGAGAAAATGACACTTTCCTGCAACAGTCTTTTTCCTAAAGATTATTAAAAAAGGAGAACAATTCCTTATACGAGCTAACAAACCAGAGGGGGCGTATGAGAAAAAAAATGGCACAATAAAGCAACACAAACGATCATTTTGAAATATGTTTTCTTCATCCACATCAAACATAATTAGTACAAGTGTTACTAAACAAAAAGTCTGCAAGACAGCTACTGAATCAAAGGCCAACACGGCCCCCTCCTCACCCCTCCCCAGTCTGACTACTCCATTTATGGTTTATAGGATTCTGTAGCCACTTACACTCATTAAAAATGAATACTTAACAAAAGCTGTGGCTGACACACACTGTTTGCTTTAGCCTGCTTTCTCCACACTGGGGGGAAAAACAAGCCACTCAGAGAGGCAGCAAACACAGAGAGCAAGTGAGAAAGAGAAAGAGAGAAAGTCCTCGGCGTTACAAGTAAGTCAGCCAGTAGCTGAAACAACAGAAAAAAGCGACATGGATGACTGAGCCAAGCCTGTGAGAGACTTGGCAAGCCTCAGAGGCCCTGGCCTCTTAAGCACTCATATCTAGTAACTTCATTTAATACATTCACCAGGGATGAGCAGACAAGTTGAAGGAAAAAAGGGATTGAGAAAAGAAAACAGACTTGTAAACCAAAAGGAGGGTTAGGTTGTGGCGGTTGTACTTCAAAAGCTCGACTTTAACACGTGACTAAATCTCTACAGTGTAACAAGCTAACTTCCCCGCTGCCAAAACATAATACGAGGAGGAAAAAACGGATATGTTAGATTGAACCAATTTTCCCATTCTGAGGCAGGTATTATCTACAGGAGCTGTTCTTCTCATATTAAAAACTTGAACACTGCTTTTCCAGATGAGGCTTTAAAGCAGCGACTCTCTCTTCGCCACACGTACTAAATCCATAAAGAACAAAGACTCTGTGTGACTGCTGCTTGAAGTTACTGTTCCTCATACTGACGGCAAGTGCTGATAGGACTCCCCCTTCACTGCTGGCAGGCAAGCAAGAAAAAAAGCTGACTTCAAATCATTCATTGCCCCTTTTAGCCTTCATGGATTCTTAAGAGAGCACTTTACAAGTTGGGGGAATCTAAAGGGAAAATAGGGTCTTACACGACTAATTAAAACACAGACTTTGCCTGGAGGGGGTTGAGAGAAGGGGAAGCAATAAAACAATCCTCTCCAATCTCCCAACAAAGTTAGAAAATTACTCAACTAAATATGGTTAACTACACGCTTGTGGATATGAAGATTCAAGGACTATTGCTTTAGGTAAAAAGAAAAGTACTCGACAGAGTAAAATTTCATTAACCAAAAAAAAAAAACCTTTAAAGAATAGAGGTTACACTTTTTCTCTGCATAAGCGAACAGCCCTATTATGGTGATAAAAGACGTCAGAAATCAAGATGTACTCTGGAGACAATCCAAACAGACAGCTAGTAATTAACCTGCTACCTAGTGAGCCTTTATTTGCAATCATTAACAGTTGTAAAAATGTGAAGGAAGCCAAGGAATGGTATTTCACTTTAGGCAATCAGTCTAGCCTCACATAGCTATCTTGTTTACATAGCTATTCACAGTCACATTTGGCAGCCTCGCAACACTCTGAAAACCAAGACACTTGTAGGCTACATATGTCTAATGTCTTTGCCAAGCTACTCAAGAGGGTAAAACTTGCTTGCAACAGCCATTTGGTAAAACTATTGTGTGTGTGTGTGTGTGTGTGTGTATATATATATATATATATATATATATATATATATATATATAAATAAAAATGAATGTAAGTAAACCTTATTCCAGATGGAGGTATCTGTCACCTGGCAGACTAATTGATAAAATGTTAGTGAGAGCAATCACAGCATTTTCTCTTTTTTAAAATACAGCCAAACCTGATTGATCATTTGCCGAGACAGTATATAAAACTGCTTTTAATAGAAGCTCACACTGTCAATCGTTTTGGATCACAGCTTGCTGAAATGAAAAACAAATCTAAGGTAAAAGAACATCTCTAAGATGCTTATTAACCAGAAAAAACAACTCTGTATGGCCATAAACTCACACGTAGAGAAAGTGAAAACAGACGCAAACAATTGCACACGTGTAATAACTTAGATGCTATTTCAGAGCTCCTGATTTTCCACAGACATTCTTCAAGCTCTCACATGGACTGTCTGTGGCTATCTGATTCTCCAGGCAAAACAGGGCCTCATTCATCTGAATAAAAGAGCAGTTCAGCCTGCCATGGCTGCACTAAGAACAGACTCTAAGGAATGAGACTGTATTTCCAAGAGGGCCACAGAGAGACAGAGCGCAGGCTGTGGTGAAAAGAGGAAGTTTACATTTCAGGCAAATCCTTTTTGTGAACAAAGACAAAGCAAGATAAACAAACAGTACATGTGTCTGATGTTTAGCTCTGGTAGCAGTTAGTAAAATCTTATTCCAGCAGGGTGAAACTGTGTTTTAAAGTCATCGGCAGTCTGCAAAGCAAATGGGGTCCATGATCATGAAAGCAAAAGAGAGAGTGGCGGTTGGGGTGGGATTCCTGTGTGGTTACTGTCTCCAAGCTAATCTGCTCAAATAGCCAGTGACTGCTCCACTTCACACAGAGCACATGGCTGTCTCACCTCCATACACTGCCACCCTATGGACAGGGAGTGGAGGTGCAGCTTTGTGCTGTGCTAAAAGAGGAGGCGGAGTGGGGAAGCAGAGGCTTATTATGAGTAAAACAAAAAATCAACTCCTTACACTATAATTCATGACACGCGTATTAAGATGCTCAAAATGGCGCAATGGCCCAAACACAAAGCTGTATCTTTTTCCCCCCTCCAGTACCAATGCTTATTCAGAAATCAATTACTCTGCTGTGGTCACACATGGCTGCTCTCAGTGTGTAAAATAATGATTCAGCCATCTAGTTTACAGATATATAGTGATAACTAGAATAAGCACATCCATTATAGGTCAGAGGAAGATTCTCAAGTCATTCAAGCTAATTCTTCACACCTTGAATTATTTCATCTAGCTTTCCTCACATTCCTTTTTCAATTTGGCATGAATAATAGCACAGAAAAGTAATCTCAAAGACAAATGTACAACACAGGGTGCGGTGAGGAAAGGATGCGTTATTCAAAAAGACAGCACACAGACTGGGTGATGAGGCTGTGTTATGAGATTAGACTGTTTTTGTGGGACCGAATGGGTAAAATCAGTCTGTGTGCAGTCGGAGCAGAGACAGTTGGGAGATCAGTGCTGAGGTCAAGAGGAGCCACTTAGCTGTGCTTTGGCCTTCCAACCCCTACAGTGTTCAGAATCAACCGCTCAACTGTGGGAGTAGATAAAAAGCTTGGCAGCAGTCTTGCAACCAGAGACAGCTACATTTACTAATGCGTGCCGGCTTTATTTATGGCTTTTTAAAAAGGTACAAAATGGAAATGAATGGGACTAGGTAGGAAGATGGGAAGCTCGCTTATTAGCCAGAATATATATTAGGATAGCCTCACTAGTGCAGATCCCCAAAGGCATTAAATCTAGGGGTTTGTTGTAAACAATCCACACAAAAAAAACTATACCTCTCGCAATTAAAACTAAACCAAGGTCATTTAAAAAAAATTGTGAAACTATTATTACGATAATTTAATACAAGAGTTAATGAGATTTAAACCCTACCACACATTATTACAACAGCAATAAAACAAGAAAAATAGCTGTCCCTTTGATGACTCTGGTGAGGAGCTATTGTGCTGAAATCTGAGAATAATATGTTAGGTGTCATATTTGATTACATGGCAAGCCTGCCATTTTTTGTCTTTATTGTTTGGACTTACGAATCAACTGAGCATGAAAGTGTGTTTCACATTATGCTGTTGTGGACACAGATAATTACTACTCAGAAGTGGTGAGCTGGAAATTCTGCAAATTGCTTGTTTGGATGCACATATTGTGCATAATACATGAGGCATCTAACATATATGCATGTGTGTGCATGTGTGTGTGTGTGTGTGTGTGTGTGTGTGTTGAAGATAGCGAACAAGTGGGAGAGACTGGGGAAATGAGAGATAGGCCAACGTCTTTCATATTCGACATTAAGCAGAATGGAAAACCAACATGCAACATGCTAATTAACTTTAGAATAGGAACAGTATGGGATAGACAGGGGATGCTTGGTGCAGTATTAGCTCCTTAGGTCAGCTTGTAGAGAGGGATAGATGGAGGGAAAGATGGATGAGGCATGTGAGGGAGGGAAGGAAAGACTGAGTGAGGGAGTGCAAGTTGTAGCGCTCTCCCTGTTCCTGCACACATCAGCAGCAGGAGGGCAGGGATGTGCAGAGGCCACAGCAAGCCATTTACCAAACTCATTAAGTAACCTGCTAGTCGGCTTTGAACTGCAGCCCCCCCTTCCATTTCGTGATCCGCCAGATATAAACATGTCGGGAATTTTTTTTTAAATAAATGGCAGGAGAGGAAAGCATAAATGGCAAGACCCCAAATAATATTTTCACATGCGCTCATTGGAATTAAAAGTGCAATGCAGAATCACAAGTGAAACCGCAATAAAAATTATTGGTAGATTGGCAGCTTAAGGGCATCATGTCGCTAAAGACAGCATTGCGCTGACTGCAAAGAAAGGAGACAGGTGTGCATAGGTAATGCTAAAACAGAATGATGCTGGAAATATGCAGGATGGATCAAATAATGCATCCAGACACAAACACAGGAGTGGGTTAGCATGAGTTAGCAGTTGAGGGATGAATGAGTGCCGACAGGCTTGAGCTGTTCTCTCCACTGGAACAGAAAGTAGCAGGAAAGATGGGGGGGGGAGTGGAGAAGGCAAAGCACAATGAGAGATAGAGTGGTGAGGATGATGATGGAGAGGAATAAGGTTGAGAGCACCAAGGGCAGGTAGAGAACATGATCAAGCTCCATTGGGTGGGGCAGGAATAGAAAATTTGGGGGGATATGAGATGGGGGAATAGGGCAGAGAAAAAAACAGTGTTAGTCAGCGCTCCAGTGTCACCAAGCATTGTTGACTAACCTTGACTGCATTCACCTCCTAGCTCACTGCCACACTGCCTCTCAACAAGTATTGACACAACGACAGTCTGCAAGAGAAAAACTGAAGGGGAAGACACACACAGAGGACAGGGGAAAAAAACAAAACATAAATGATGTGCAAATGGAACAAACGAGGTGATAACAGCTTGACAGTAGAGGTGTATGCATGGGTGAAAACGGAAGCCATATTAGGCATCATGTTGAACACATGGTGAACATAGCCACTGAAAGAAGGTGCACAAAAAATAATATTACCCCTCACTGCGCAGTTAACATTTTCTATGAGGAGATTGTGAGCATTTATTCTAAGACAGTATTCATTTCCCCCTCTTCTCAATAAACCTCTCTGGATACACACAGATCTAGGCACTCATACCTGACACACACACACACACACACTATCCCATGAGCCCTCTCTTCTCTGCCTTGCTTGACAAGAGCTTGGAAATAAAAACATCACAGGTCTGCCTTGCAGCACCTGTTCAATAACATTGACATTTCACATTCAGCATCTGCACAGCGAGAGATTCCCTGCATTTACTCTCTTTAATACCCAGAAACACAACGCAACACACACACACACACACACACACACACACAATCTGCTACATTTCAATGCAAGCATTTTAATACTTGTGGGGTGTATGTGTGTATTTACAGTATGTCCTGCATGTGTGCCTGCAGTCATTTACGGGGTGTAAAAATCCAATTTAATTATTGGATGCACAGCTTGATTTTGTGGAAATAGTGTAGTGTAGAATTGTGTCCTTTTCAAGAAAACTGCTCATTGTAGTCAATTATCATCCATCAATTACTTAAGTATATTCATGTGAATCAATGGGTTGCCACTTTTTTGGTCTTTTGCAAAACCAAATAAATGACGAGGATTCTTTAGGAAAATTAGTCAACATGGTTACAATAATACACAGTAGCTTGTTTTATTTGTTGTATGTCATATGTAACTGAATATTATAAAGATGAGAAAATGAAGGACACCTTACAGATAAAATGAGTGACTTATGAATATGTAGGGCACTGTAAGATGAATGTGTGTAGGATTTTGTCTGAGGTACTTTTCTTTAAAAAGGAGGCTGTGGCTGGTTTCTTAAATTATTTCTTGATGGCAAAGCTGGTACAAAAAAAGGCAACATCCCATGATATTTACCAGATGTACAAAATTATACTGTTTGTTATTATGCATTCCCTGCTTCTGATGCAATACGCCTCCTGAATTCTGCTTGCATTTTGAAGTGAAATGGTCTGTTTTTGAATTTGAAAACCCAGGTGTGCAGTGAATGAAGTATTTGTGTCTGTGCAATCTCAGTACTGTTCAACAGCACAGCCAGCAGAGCATACTGTAAAAATTAGGGGTGCACGATATTGAAAAAAATGTGATATTGCTATATATTGCTGATATCGATAATGAATATTGCAATATCGATATTAATTTCGATATTTTTAAACATATTTAAAATTACCAAAGTTATGGGAAAACGCGTTTATTTCAACTGACAGTGATATTGGACTGGTCCAACATGTGTCTACAGAACAGGACATGTTTTACTGCTTGGACAGTATAAAATAAATAAAGAGCATGTCTATAGAACAGGACATGTTGTACTGGTTGTATATACACTACAGTATAAAAAACAATGCAATGCACATTTGTTGGCTTAAAGCCAAAGTATTTCCAAGCTACCGAGGAGGAAGCATTCAAGTATATCTCGCTGCAGTCACATTAGCTACAAGAGACAGCTACCATTCATTTTCAATGGGAGTGGCCGTTTGGCCACGAGCGACTGTCACTGCCCGATGTGAGTCGAGTGCAGATGTGAGTCGCGCATGCGTCACTTTGCGATAAGTAGCCTACAAGATGCTAACGGCTTTTTGAGCTAACGCACAGTCTATGAGCTAACGTTAGCAATCAAACAATCATAGATAGCTAAAACATTTTTGAAGTGACTGCTGCTGCTGGCTACAAGTTAGCAATCAAACACAATAAAGGCTGTCACTTAATGGCGTTTTGAGCTAACGTTAGCAATCAAAACAGTCATAGATAGCTACAACGTTTTTGAAATGATTACCATCTTCTGTGATTGGATGTAAAGAGAAACGTTTATTATTTTATAGATTTCAAAAATTTCAGTATGACACGTTATGCCGTAAACAGTTTAAATCTGAGCATGCGCGACTCACGTCTGCACTCGACTCACATCGGGCAGTGACAAACTCAATGGAACTGCAGCTCCGCCATCTTGGACTGAATGTAACACAACGTTCTATTGAGTTTCTCCTCTTGTTGCTTCTATACTCTTTGGGTACATGTCGGCCAGGATGCAACGCAAACAAAATATCGCGTAATTATCGCGAGGCTTTCGGTATAATATCGCGCAACGTGATATCGCGATAACGATATTGAGTCGATATATTGTGCACCCCTAGTAAAATACAAAAATACACACGACAACCATCCAGATTAGACGTCGACCGATATGGGTTTTCTCTGGCCGATGCAGATCTTTAGAAATCAGGGTCAGCCGATGGCCGATAAATGCTGCCGATTTATTTTGGCCGATATTTGGCCGATATGTGCTTGTTTTTAAACCTCTATTTGAAAGATAAAATGTAACATGTATACACAGAATTTCTCAACAAAAACATTTATTGAACACTTCACCAATCTACACTTGTATACTTCAATTAAAAATGTATAATGTAAAAACATACTGTATATTGTATAAATAATGTATGAAAAATATATTAAATAAACGAAACAGGTATGAAGAAAATAAACTGTCAAATAAACTTTTCAATGAAAAAATAAAGTTTTGTGTACTTAGCAGCATTTATTAAACTTCTGAGAATACAAATCTGCAAGCTTCACAGAAAGTGACATGTTATTATTAATCTCAACACTATTTCCTCCTAACTCCTGTTGAATCACATAAGACTAGGGCTCTCTAAAGTCAATTCTTGTTCACCTTGCTTGTTAGATCATTGTTCATTTTGTTGAAGGGTTTTATCTGTTTTGGGGATCCTACTGTTAGCCTAGCTACATGTCCTGTTGCACTCATTAGGATCTTATCTGAGCACATTTCTGTCATTCAAACAACTCTTTGTTGTAATTTAAAACTCGTCCAGCCAATTTAATAAAATTAAGGGTTTTATTCGTGCTCAAGTCCATAGATGCAGTTAATGGATACAGGCACGGAGAACTGAAGGCTCTGTTAGCAACGATTAGCTCCGTTAGTGGTTAGCTCCAGTTAGCTCCGTTATAGGAGTGGATGAGACTGCCACGGACAGGGGTAACAACCAGACTCTGATAAATGACATTCGGGGAGCTTCCACAGCGGTGTAGCCGTGGTGTTTTGTACGATTTTATTAGTACAGTTAATCCCAAGGCAAGAACACCAGCAATATGCTACTGCTAACGGTAGCGTCTGAACCTGAAGTGACTGTGCGAGACACAGGGAGCAAGACTTCACGAGGGGAGGGGCTGGAGGCAGCTGGTCTGGGTGCGCTGTAAAAAATGTCGCATATTCATGTTTTTAACACTAGGCTGCCCGCAGATGCGCCTGCCTATTAACCGGCTTGATATACTGGGATATTGGCCGATGCCGATTATGTAAAAAAATGCCAAAAATCGGCCGATTAATCGGTCGACCTCTAATCCAGATAAGCAGTGTTGGGAGTAACGCGTTACAAAAGTAACGCAATTACAGTAATGTATTCCTTTTTGCTGTAACGCAGTAATATAACGCATTACTAATTAAATTTCGGTAATATTATACTCGTTACAATCTCAGTAACGCGAGTTACAACGCATTTTAACGCAACATTTAGTGGTGCATTGTTTTTTTTAAGAATTCACCAACACATTTCTTCACAGGAGCCGTATTATTTTCCTGTCGCTGTATTCGATGGTTGAGATGACTGCAGAGACAGATACATTTGCGAGATGGATATTATTTTCAGGAGTTATTACGCTGCGTTGAAGTGAGCTGTCCTGTTTCTGTTCCCGTGGTCAGAACCAGAGACGGTACGGACAGCATGTATGTCCCAACAGGTGACGGTATGTCAGCGGTTGATAGATATAAACATGTCGGGAATTAATGCTGAGGCTTGCTACACGTAAATATCATTGCATTTTTATCAGCCGTGGAGAGTAACTATGCCTGTAGTGGAATGGCTTCGAATGACGACCAAAAAAGCTTGTCTTTTACTGTGACCATTTACTGTTCAATATGTTGCAGTTTTACAAACAAGAAAGTGAACAACTTGAGCCTGACGGACATGTTGCTTCTCAGTAAGCTAGCAAGAGTAGGCTACACAACAGACAACTTCCGTGTAGCCTACTTCAAAATAAAAGCACTTCCTGTGACGGTTCACAGTAAAACTAAATTACTGTTAAATAAGGTTGTGTAGGCAACCTTTTCACAAATCAGCTGTAAATCAAGTACTATAAATAATGTTAATAGTGAGTTTTAATCACACTATAATTGAACATTTTCTTTAGAGTGTTTTAACCTAAACATGAATTTCTTATTGAATTGCTATAAACAAACATTTTACAACAATGCTGTACTTTTAATTGAGTATTTTCATTTTCTCCTACTTGCCTATTATACGTTTTACTTATCTATTTTGTATAGCTTTAGTTACTTTGCATATTTATATTAATTATACAAAATATGAATAATCTATGATGTATTAAAGTGGATAAAGAGGAGACTTTATTGATCCGGTGGTGAAATTCACAAGCTAGCTGCCAAATCAAACTTCACCTGTTATTTTGGTGAAAGTAACTCAAAAGTAATGCAAAAGTAGTGTAACGCATTACAATTCAGAGACAGTAATATTGTAATATAACTAATTACTCTCAAATGACAGTAACTAGTAATCTATAATGTATTACATTTTGGAAGTAACTTGCCCAACACTGCAGATAAGCACATTACATTTATAGTCACGCCATGATCAAAGTCAAACTATAGAGGATTTTGGGGGTCATAGATGTTTGATGTACACATTTGGCTTGATTTTCTTTTAGATGCACCGTGACACTAATGCATGTTTTCATACAATAGTTGCCACTTGAGGAGAAGATGAAATGTGCAGTGGGCCACCTAGTGCTAGGGCTCAATGGTGTGACCAGGTGCAGCTTAACCTGGGTGGCTGAGCAGGGACATCTGCTTGACGGCATTAGAGCCATCAGAGCACTGACATAACCACAGATTAAATGCCAGTAAATCTGAGGATTAGATCCGTGTATGAATAGCTTACATTGATTTTGCAATCCCTTCAGTAACTCTGGAATTTCCACGGGGACAGACAATGAATGTGGCCATCAAGCGCACACACCCACGCACGAACGTATGAGCGCAAGATCACTTCCATGCTCCTGGAGTTGAGGGTTATAATATGTGAGCAACATGGGGTGATTTGGATCATGACCAAAACAAACTGGCCTTTCCTTCTATAGTTGCCTGGTCGCAGTCTTAGAATGTGAATATGCATGCGCTCACACACACTCAGCCCCAGTGAGACCTTTCTGACACGACAATCCCCAAATCCCGAGCTGAAACCTCAATCCCCTCCGACCACCGTGGCCCTTTGGAAGCTGGCTGACATCAAAGACAAGCGCTTCGCTTTCATGACTTCAGTCCGCCTCTCAGTCTGTCAGTGTCTCTGGCTGTCCACCACATGCTCTTGAGAAAAAACACTATTTTAACACCAGGCTCATGCTAACCACTTAAAACACCTCCACAGAACAACATGAAGAAACCAAGGATAGCCTGTGTGCTGCATCTCCACTATTTCCATACTGTAAGAGGCGGGTGTCGAGTGTGTTAGGATATGAGCAATGATTCTAAATAGGTTTCTAAATAGAAGACAACATACAGCTACAAGAAATTTAGACCAACCTGATTCCCTCATCCAAAAGGGCTGCACTGGTCATCCAAACTGACCTTAGCCACCTATCAAGCGATTACTTGGTGATTAGTGTGTATTGGGAGGCAGCTCCATCAACCTTTGAGAAACAGTGGGGAGGTTGCAGTGTCTAGCCAAGTGCAACACTCTCCTTACTACCTCTGAAAAAAGACACGAGTGAGGTGAGTGAGAGAGACTGAGAAATTCAGTGTGACAGTAGAGCAGCTCCTGTTAGGTAAGCACATTGAGCCGTCAGCCCGCCACATTCATCAACACAGAATGCCAGTCAGCAGCACCAGCAGGCTCGTCCGCCTCGCTGCCACACCACTGTTACTGTGGTGAGGGGGGGAGGGGGTGACAGGGAGGCATTTGCAAAGCAGATTTGGACCAATCACCCCAGCATTTGGCACTGCTAATGTTTCTATGCATGGTTTGTGGTGATTTTTACTAGCATTTCCCCTGCCCTAATAGATCGGCCATGGGCTGATAATGATAACATTATCATACATGCAGTGTAATAGTCTGGACCCAGGGTGTGCCAAGATCAATGGACGGCAAAATCTGGATCAATTGATTACACTGCTGCTGTTAAGCTGCTAAAAGATATTTTGCGCACAGTCGATGTGTTGTTGGATAGGCTGTGAATAAATGGAGTCCTAGCCTGTTTTCAGAGTGCAGCATCCAGACATGGGGTTATGCAAGTGGATCTGTGCCATATGAGAAGTGAGCCGAATTGGCAGGGCTGATGAGCTTCCTGCACTCATCTTAATGTCAACCACAGCCACTGCCATTACACACAAAACTACAAATTAGGGCTAGAATGACAACATTGCTGACAAAGAAAAATGAATACTTCTGTATTATTTCTATTGTCCCTTTGTCATTGTGAAAAGTCCCACCACCACAATATAAAAGTGGTTTCATTTTGAAAACCATGTAACCAGCAACAAGCCAAAATGTGCTCTAACTTACACACTGTGCAAAGGCAGATTTTGTTCAACATGCATGTTTAAGCATCTGAAGACCATACATCCACATGTGGAAGATGGAAAAGTATCATCATAGTAAATTAGACGCTTCCAGTAGCATTGAGTTAATATTGCTGAATTTAGAGTAAATGCTTATTTACACTATGACATTTAAAATGTTCTTAAGTATATGACTAAGGTTGTGGACAAAGTTAGTTTATGTTTGTATCAATGGGGACACTTTAATAACACAAATAACAATTTTAAACATTTCCTCTTTTCTATAGTGAAAATAATGTTGATTTTTTATGTGTAGTATGACTAAAGAGTAGGCCTGGTTATTATTAAACTTTGTGAGGCGTAATGTTTAATTTAGACCTGCAACAATGAGGCTAGTCAATTAAACAATTAGTTGATCGACAGAAAATATATCTTCATAATGGATTTTTAGCATAAATAGAAAAAATTCAGTGGTTTTAACTTCTCAATTGTGAGGATTTTCTGGTTTACTTACTCTGCTATGATAGTAAACTTTTTGGTTTTAGACTGTTGGTTGAACAAAACAAACATTTTTCCCAATTTACAGACATTTTATAGACTTAATTAATCAATGAATTAATCGGCAGATTAATCAGTAATGAAAATCTTTAGTTGCAGCCAGTTTAATTTTGGCTATGGTGCAGATATGAATTAAACTCCATTGTTAAAACAAAACAACAAAAACAGCTGACAATATAATACAAATCCTTATAACAAAACAAGAGGACGCAGCCTCAAAATTGCCACAGAGTTGAATAAACACCTTTCTAATTAAATGCATCTTCCAAGCATCACAATGGTGCCATTTATTGCATTGGATTGCATTATATTTTACAGATATTAATTTATCGTGTCCACCTCCTGAACGGCGTTCATGCTTGAATCATAAGAGCTCTCGTCTTTTCCTGCTACGGACCTGTTCTCAATCATGACTGTAATTTGAGAGCAGGCTGATTGTGTTAGGAGGTAGCTGATTGCGCTGATGAGCAGAGAGCTGCTGAAGAGAAGAAAGTAGGCCATCCACATGAACAAATAATGACATCAATGACAGGCAGGGTGACATAAGGTTGTCAAAGAGACTATATTATTTTTAAATGATTGCACTGTCACCCGTGCTACAAACTGGCCAGAAACAATCCTGGATGAATTCATCACCGAAGTTAGTCTTCTAGTGCAACCTTGAGATAACAGCATTGGCAACAGTAACACTATTGCAATGCAGCAACACCATCTAAATCACATTTTAGTGAGGCCAATCTATCCACAGGGTTAACTCTATTTGTGGCTTTAGGCAGCATGATGCAACTTATTCCAGTATACAAAGGCTAATGCAGGTAAATCACACCTAGTGGACTTGAATGCTTTACACTAAGCTTCCTGGCATACTAGCTAGCTTGAGTGGGCGAGAAATGAACCCTGTTATGTGTCCTGACACTGGGCCCTGCTCCCTGGCAAATGAAAACATGCCTCTCACTTACCGGCTGCCTGCGCCCACAGCCCAATACATCAGCATTATAAAAGGAGCTCGGCAGCCTCAAGGTCAGCTCAATTTCCTTCTGCCGTTATGAAGTATCAGAATCACAGCGAGAAGGGGCACCCACACACATGTAAAGAAATGATTTAGGGAGCAAGGGGAGAGATGGAGAGAAAGAAGGGGGGGGGGGGTAATACAATAGGGAACTGTGACAAATAACCAGGAGAGAACCAGCCTCTTGTACAGTAAGGATGTGTCAGTGTAGGCATTTGTGAGAAAATGTAGAGAACATTAAGCCTGCTTGCTCATTCTACACACTAAGAGAATATAGTAGTCTGCAGTATAAGTAATGGGATTGAACAGTTTTTGTTTAACAAGCCGATTCCACTTGTGTAATCGTTCAAGTTTAAGTCTGTGAAACTACAAAGCAATTAGGCCTACTGAATTCTTGTTTCAGAAAATGTGAATAGGATGTTTACCATTTACTGTAATTAAATTCTAAGCTGTTACATGGGCATAACAGCTACCTAATGCAAACTAAATGTATTTTTTCCTTTTGAGATCTGGGCCCCATTCATCACATGCCCAAGCAATTTGATAAATTACACAGAAGCATGAAAGCTGATCATTTGCGTGGCGGAGTGTGTGGTGTGTGTGTTTGCCTCTGCCTGAGTCGGCAGTCATCCTTGGCTGCCTCACTGGCTGAGGTTTGACATCTTCAGCTAAGAGCCTGGGGAAATAACCGAAAATTCACTTAATGGCACCACCTCATCTATTCCTCATACAGGGAGAGGAGAGAGAGTTCCTTGAGGTGTTACAAAATGGCTGTGTGCTCTCGGCTGTGCTGCCGTCTCTCCCAACTGTGGGGGTGCAGGTGTGTGGGTAAACGCAGAGTGCATTGAGATCCATCACCGGCCTTGGTCAGCCACCAGCTGTAATTTGCAGTCAACTCTGACCCTTTGCGGAAAGCCAGCCTGCCTGTGCTGCCTCTACGAAGCTTTTGTGGTGACAGCGTAATCGGGTTTGGTGTGTGTTCGCATATATATATATATATATATATATATATATATATATATATATATATATATATATATATATATATATATATATATATATATATATATATATATATATATAGGTATATGTGTGTGTGATGATCTGTAAGTGCAAAGACAAACATATGCAGACCTAGATGCAGTGACGCTGTGCATGGCTGCAGGTACTTGTATGCATGTTTGTGCAGGTGTAAGTAAGCATGTGTGTGTGTGTGTGTGTATGTTTGTGTGTGTGTGTGTGTGTGTGTGTGTGTCTGCAGGGAGTGTTGCAGAACCAGAGGTGTAATAGCCCCACTTCATCTTTGCGTGAGGTATTGCAGAGCAATCCAAAGCAGCTGGGAGGGAGCCTTGGCTGGCTTGCATTCAGATAACATCTCAGCATAACAGCAGGTATGCTATCAGTGCAGCCCGAATCCCCTTAGGGCTATTTTCAGAGCCTCTGACCCCAGCGTGACTGGCTGGATGACGTCCCAGTGCCAGCAACACAGGAAGAGCAGGACCCAAAAGCACGCCACGGCTTCCTCTCAGCTGCATACAATTTTATTCCAGCAGCACTGAACAGCTCTGTTATTGTTCAGACGTTTCACTAAATAAGACTTAAATGCTCAATGACCGCAATCTTTCAATAATTTACCCAAATGAGACAATGAATTATAAATCACCATGTAAACATACTTTTCTAATTACCCTAACCTGAATACATTCATATTCAGAGAAAGCTTAACCACATCAAGACATTCCAATGGCTTTATTAAACAGCATTTTAGATATGTGTACACCATAATAGAGTGATGAATCACAATCAGAGGTTTGACAGTATTTTTGCAGAAATCCAACTGCCTGATAAAACAGGCTCTACCATCTGAGTCAGCTTTCATGTAGCTGCAAGATGAATAGTACAAAGCACAGTGTTATTCCAGAGCCTGTACAAAGGCTATAACAAAGTAGCAACATAACTGAGAGATATGGTACGAGGCTAAATACTGGAAAAAAAACTGATGTTGCAACATAATATGGAAGAGGCATTTAAAGATATTAATTGGGCTATGCCGGGGAGGATGTAAATGGGAATTAGTAACCCACATAAACAGCTAATAAAAATATGTATGTAAAATAAGGTCAATTGTGAGATTGTTGCAGGCCATGTACATCAAGTTGATAACCCAATCCCATCCAGGACTGAAACTATACACACAATTATTGTCATTATCACCAACAGTCAAAAAACCCAAGATATCAGTTTATAGCTAGTTTCTATTGTAAGACAAGGAAAAAAAACATAATTCTACATTTAAGAAGCTGAAACCAACAAATGTTTAGCATTTTTGCTTAAAATTACTTAAATGATTAATCGATTATCAAGCAAGACTGTTGTGATTTAAAATGTGACCAGGATGATGTTTTGTCCAGCAGACATAATTAGGGGAAGGGCTGAGCCATGAATTACTAGACAAAGGTGAATGCAACAACAAAACCTTGTCAGAACAAAAAGACACAGGCTACTATCATTCAGTGCAAAAGTCTATTGCTGTTGTTCCACCAAGGCCACACTGTGTTCTTTGCATACATTTCTAGCAGTGGTGTCTGTTAATAGACCTATAGCTGATAACAGCTGAATAATATGTATCAGTGAGTGCAGTGGTGCTGGAGCGAGGTGATGGATGCCTCCTGTGTGCTTTCCTCTTATATAAAGCTCTTTCTCCTCTCCCATCTGACTGAGTGGCTTCCCACTACTTGGCTCCCCACGGTTAGCTTGTCAGTAAGCTCTCAATCTCTTTTCTCCGCACCTGCACCTGACACTGCGAGTGTTCTGTCACCCACCTCTCCTCACCCCCCTGGAGAAAATGTTCAGCCCCGCCCACCTAGCTCCCAGCAGCCCCTGGGGCATGGGACAATTAAAAAACGAGGCAGGAGCTCTGTCGAGCTGTCATGCTGAGTCTCAGATAGGACCTTGCTCGTATTGCTGCAGAGGTAGGGGGACTTAGGTATTGGAGGCCAAAGAAAATAATTCTCTCTCTCTCTCTCTCTCTCTCTCTATCTCTCTCTCTATCTCTCTCTCTCTCTCTCTCTCTCTCTCTCTCTCTCTCTCTCTCTCTCTCTCTCTCTCTCTCTCTCTCTCTCTCTCTCTCTCTCTCTCTCTCTCTCTCTCTCTCTCTCTCTCTCTCTCTCTCTCTCTCTCTCTCTCTCTCTCTCGTCAGCCAATTACAAGCCTGCCCCGACTGCCCTTGACTACACTCCCTAACCTCCCTCCTTCACAATCCATGTCAAAAACCTCTGCACCAATACATTTTTTTTGCCCCTCTTGCTCCCCTTTTTGCTTCTTCTTCTTTCACTTCTTTTACTTGTCTGTCTTTAGGGTGTGAAATATTTAGCAGCCCCATCTAAATACACCTTCAGGCACAGAGTCAGAGCTGTCTCTCTCCCCAGGTAAGAAATAATGAGAGGGGAAAAGAGAGAGGGAGACGGTGGAGAAAAGGTTGGTGTAATATCTCATCAACATTATTAAATCATTTCTCCCCTCGGCAGTCCCTGGGTGGTCCTGGGCTGTGTTATTTCTCAGTCAGGGTTCAGTGGCCTCAGCTCCTAGGGTTGAGTTTGGCCGCTTTGCTAGCCTAGTGCTGTGCTAAGCAGGTGTCAGGGGAGTTTCCCCTCAATTAAGCAAAGGTAAAGAAATGCCTCTCACCGTGCCGGCGCCGTGAATACATTAGTCTTGCTGTCACCACAGGCTAGGGCATCGAGAGGCATGAAGAAGACAGACAGCTGGTTGCTTGAAACGCTGCTGAAGCAGATTAAGCAAACTAACAGCAGGATCGTATAGTATTGTATTCAATAAAGGTTTATTTTAGACCTCTGATACCAAGCATTGGGAAATGGCCTACAGGATCTGAAAATGCTAACTTATGTGGATGAATACATCAACATAATCAATTTTAATATATAACAAAACAGTAAACAGTGTAATAACATGTTGTTTTAGAGTTGCTGGGAGTTAGGCTAATGAGTTTGTATTAGCTGTCTGAGTGGATGACACTGGAGGACACCGCATCCTAGTTGTGTTAATTAAAACTCAATGAAATGATGCCGATGAAAAATTAGCATGACTCACAGCCTCAGTGAGGGATACTGCCAGAAAAATGGATCTCACTGTTAAGGCATTGTCAAGGCGAGGCTTGGAGAGAAAACTCTTTTTAGAAACTGAAATTGTTTGATATATACCATTTATGTTTGTTACTTGCTAATTTGAAAAACAAAAATCAAAGCAACACCCACAATTACACCAATCCACACTGTCTTAGTTAAAAAAAATAAAACTGCTTTCTTGACATTTTTAGCCAGCACACCACAATCACCTTACTATTTTCCTCCATCTGACAAAGTCAACTGAAAAAAGGGTTTATAAAAACATGTCAACAGTAGCAATAATGCATCTTTTGTCAGTCTTTATGTGCGAGTATTACAGTGTGCTGGACAGGTGTATTAAAAAGGGCTGATTGATGGCTTCACTGTAGACTGTCTGTCCACCTCTTTCCCTGATGAGACATGCCAATGTAAAGACACATGAATGCAGCAGCCTGTCCTCCATTTTCTCCTCTCCTCCTCTCTTGTCAGAGGTAGGGAGAATGACGCAGTAAACACAGATGCTGTGTGCACCGTAATTCTGGGGCCCACTGCCTTTTATCTGCCATGACAGCATCTGCTGCTGTCGAAATCAAACGTCCGGGCGCAAGGAAAAAGCTAGTATTCCCTTTAATAAACTGCCAGGCAGAGCAGTGTGAGTAGAGAAAAGGAGGCACTCATCTCTGCTCTGCACTGGCCAGGCTTGGCTGAGCAGCAGCTGAGGGGAGAGGCGAGATAGAAATGGGGAGAGCACTCCTTCAGGCAGTAGTTGGTATTATGCAGCTCACGCAGGCTCAGGCATCCAGCATCATTGCACTTAATAAAAGCCAATCGGTCAGCAGGGAGAGTTGGGCAGTCGGCAGATATATGCACACTGAGATGACTAGTGAAAGAAACAGTGGGCAGCACAGTCAGCACCTGCTCTCGGACTCACCACAGCCCCTGCTGCCAGGGTCAATTAATTACATCCCTCTCTGAACGCTCTCCATTAGGATAAACAGAAATAAATGAAGAGCAGTCTGATAACAAGGGGAGCGCTAAACCTCCAACCCCCAGCAACACAACTGACCAGCTCCTCCTCCTGTTGATAAATCCATTAGTCATCTACAGAAATGACTACTTCATAATAAAGTAATCACACGATTCACTAATCAAATAAAAAAAACATTTCCCCAAATTACATCTTCTTAAACATGAGGATTTGGGTCCGTTTTCTGCATTTCATTTTATTGTAAATTAATACTTTAGTTTGTAATGTTGGTTAGACAAAATAACAGATTTCCAGAAATTACTTTGAGCTGTGGTACATTGTTAAAAGATTAATAATGAAAATAAGTTTTAGTCACAGCATTACAACTACTGTAGGACAGACAGTCATCTCCCCAAATTCTCCCACTGGTTCATTTTGTGTGTGTGTGTGTGTGTGTGTGTGTGTGTGTGTGTGTGTGTGTGTGTGTGTGTGTTGGCGGGAGGACGAGGAGGGCTGCTGAAAAAGACAGCTTTTTGTT
This sequence comes from Sander lucioperca, assembly GCF_008315115.2. Lineage (NCBI taxonomy): Eukaryota > Metazoa > Chordata > Actinopteri > Perciformes > Percidae > Sander > Sander lucioperca. Next base: position 5,930,776 of record NC_050184.1, on the reverse strand, counting down.
CTGACCCCACAGCTGTCACTAGCATAAGAGAGCCAGTTACAGGCAGCTCACATAAGCATTTTACTTATACACATACAGACCCAGCCTTGACATGCAGAGGGGGTGGGACAAGAGAGTTGCGCTTTAGGTACCAAGACCCCTAAGGATACTGTTGTGATGCACAATTGCATTAGATGAGGAGGCAGGAAGGGTAAATCACTAAATACCTGGTCAGTGTTTAGGATCCCGCTCCACCACGACGCCCCCAACACCATTAACGTCCTTCCTTATAATCCAATTATAAGCCATGTGTGTCCACATCAATCAGCCATTTTCATCTGAGCCTGTGGACTTCTTTATCACCATTACTGCTACAGTAATTGAGGCAGCGCTATGGAGAGGCTGTGCAGTTTACCTCCATCTGGGAGGTCAAGAGGAATGCAATTGGTTGACAATGAGTAGGCTCTGGCTGATTAGGCTATGGGCTACCGCTGAATATTTAGCACTGATTAGACTAAGCCTGGTAGAGAGCCATGTGGCTCACTAACAAAAGGGACAAGCCATAGGGCAGGGGGAGAAGGCTAGCAATCAGCACAGGCTAGCTCAAACAGACTATCACAGAGTTTTAATGGCTGGATCAATCTGAGTGTCACATTTTTATGTTGTGTTTAGCAACATTTATGATGATGTTAGTTTTTGTTTAGCAGTTTTTGTGAAGAGAGGAAAAACAACAGCTGTGAATGAAAATAATTAGGTTTAACAAATATGCAATCATACGGTAACACTGAAAAATCCTCAGAAGTAAGAAATTCATCGGAGAGTAGACATTTATTACAACAGTGAAATTTTACTGCTAAACTCTTCAAAGAATAATGGAGGTAAAACTTGCTGCAAATAGATTTATATGTTTGCCTGTATGAGAGGAAACAATCCATACAGCTCAGGGGGAGACAGTGCAAAGGAGAGATGGACACATTAATGAGTGATACACAAAATGGCTCCTCTAATCCCCTTATGGAGTTGCCAGCACAGTGATTGTGATATTTACACATAAACGGTAGTGCACTCCTGATTGAAATAGGAGGGAGAGAGGAAACATGGGAAAAATGTGGAGGGAGGGAGAGAGAGAGAGAGAGAGAGAGAGAGAGAGAGAGAGAGAGAGAGAGAGAGAGAGAGAGAGAGAGAGAGAGAGAGAGAGAGAAAAAATGACCGGCAGAAATGACAGCAGGGAGAGCTGAGCAGGTGAGAGAAGGAAAAACAGATGGAGGAAGGCAAAGAGACATGCACTTATTTGCAGAGGCTTTAACTGTCTTGATCCTCAATAAAGAGGTGAAACTGATTAGGTTTATATCAAACGGCTGGTTGTAACACGGTGCCTGTCGCTGAGAGCACAAATCACAGTCAAGTCAGGTTTTCCTTTTTTCCATTTGAAAGAGCCAGCACTCTCCTCAATTGTCTCTCACTCTGTCCTTTATTCAACGCCGCGCAGCCTCCTAAAGCGGCAGCTTGTCAGAGTGACAGATGCAGACACCACCACTGACCTAAATCACTCTTTTCCAGCACATTAACCCCCATGTCCCTACACTTTTTACGCAAAAGACACAACACCAACACTCCAACACAATCCTTACGGCACACTGCACAATGAGAACTACCCAAAAACCCCACCCTGTTGTATTATCACCCTCCTCCCTGAATGAAGGCTATTTTTGAAATGCCTAAACAGGAGGGGGGGGGGAAACAAATCACACCATCAGGCTTAATAAATTACCGTCTGCTGTTCCTAGAGGGACTTTTTTTATCCAGTGACAAAAAAGGAGGGCAAAAAAAACAACATTTTTGTCCACCTTGGAGCCAACATAGAAAGAATCAATGATACTTTAATTACTGTAGCCTATGTTTATGAAATGCAATAATCATTCATTAAAGATGCAGACAGCGGCAAGCAGGCAGCCGGCCGGCCGGGCGTCAAGACTGCATGCATGGGTAGGAGAAGGGAGGGGAGGACTGGCGTAAATGATTCATGGTTTGATATCTCTCCTGTATAATGGCTCCTCTGTGGAGCTGCTGGGGCTCCACTGCAGCGACTGACTGCCTGGCTGGATGGCTGCCTGGCTCACTCTGACTCTGCCCCGGCTGCTTCTGCCACCGCTGCCTGCTGCCCAAGATTAAAAAGCCTTTCACGAAAGCAGCTCAGTGAAAACAGAGAGCGGGGTGCACATACACACATAAAAGGAAGCGACTTGATTCAATATCATCTGACAATGTATCTGGGGGCATGCAGAGGGGGGAGTGAAGGAGACAAGACAAGAAAATATCAAAATCCTTCTAGGAAGAAAACATTGGCTGCAAAGATACTGGGGATACTTGTAACATCTAATGGGAATATGGGAGTATGTCTAAAGCCCCCCTCCTCATCATCCTCCTTCACCAGCTTATCAACCCCCCACACCCTGTATCTCCTCCTCACCCATGGAAAGGGAGAGGAAAAAAATGAGAGATTAAGGTTGTAACGTGTTGGGCTAATCATAACATAGACAGTTTAGTGCCATCTCGCATAATTAAACGCTTTGCACTAACCACCTAATGCATACTAATTTGGAACAATCCACTCCAGGAGTTGGCAGACCATGAAGCTCCCTGCAAAGGAGGTGCTCGTTTCCCTCTCTGCATGTGTATGTTTTTGTGTGTGACACACACACACACACACACACACACACACAGATTTGCCAAGGAGTAAGGTGCTAAAGGTCAGGCCGTGGACTTGAAAGAAAAGGTCAAGCATTATTACAACATGACTAAATAAACAGGCTGCGCACAGCCCCGTGCCCAGCCGCTGTGAGTGCTAGAAGTCTCTACCTACATGCCGTGCTACCTGCCTGTCTGGCTGGTTGGTTGGGATTCAGTTTCATCCCTTGTCTTTATCCACATATCCTTCCAGCTCTAAGACAGCTGACATGAGGACTGTCATATCCTGCCTAGATTCTTATCCCCTGCTGGCTTTATTGCTCTCTTATTCACAACACACAACACACACAACACACACAGAGAAAGAGGGAAGCTGCGCTACTGGAGCGTGATTTAAAGCACATTAATATTAATTGCAGCACTAGCCGGAGTGATAAAACCGACAAGATGCCCCTGTGAGGGAACCGGGCACAGGCAGGCCCTGCTTTTTGTTCGCAGCTCTACTCATCTGGATGGCCATGGTGAGGCAGCAGAATGATGAGCATTTCATCTTTGATTTGCTTGTTTTATATTAGACGGGGCCTACGCTTCGCTACCGAGGCAAATTTGTGTTTGTGAGTAGTTACTGTGTGCGTGTGTGTATGAGCCTGGGCGTGCACTGAGTGATAAAAAACTAGGCAAGATGAATTATTAGGCTAGTGGCTGCTAACAACGGCAGTAGGAATGTGCTACAAATAACACAGAGTGCTTAAGCGATCCTGCTTTTATCTCCCTCTACTACTCCTGGCTTGGCTACCTTTTATGTCCTCCACATTGAACGCAATATTCTGGGAGCAATGAGCTCTGCTAAAGATGAAAATAGTCTGCTGTCCTGCAGAGAGAACCAGCTTTTTCAGTACAGTGGAGTAAAAATACAAATCGAGAAGAAGCCTGGGTGCTTAAACCCATCTCCACCTCTAAGCTTTTTTCTCCCACTGCAGGAAGACCAGGCGGCCGTAGGCATCAACAGATGACAGCTATATCTCTACAGTCCTCCATTTTTACCTCACCCTCTCTTTTTTTTCCCTCTTTTGTCAATCGCTATGGAGAAACCTAACACTGCCTTTACTGCCACCTCCAGTAGTGGATTTTCTGCTGTATGGTTTTGTGCTCCTTTTCCGATTTCCCCCAAGACTCATCAATGCCCCATTACCAAGTCAAATCAGGTGGTGCTGCAGAGATTTGCCGAGAATCAAAGCTGCAAGCACAGAGTGACACAGTCACACACACTAGAGAGGATTCATTCAAGAAGCCTGGGAGGTTTTCTACCAGCAGCTCCACAGGATCAGGATCAGGGCGAGGAGGTGAACAGAGAAGAAATCACTGCTGGCTAAATGCTTGTGAGTGGTTTATGGCTCAGAGGGACAGAGAGGGAGACAAAGATGTGGTAATGCATCTCTCTGACACTCTTTTTAGCGGCTGACCGATCGTTGTAATCTCCTGGGTGCACTGGTCACACATTATTGTTTCTCATTTCACATGTCACAAACAATTAAAACACGCCTGTCAATTATTGTGCCCCATAAGCTCCCTTACTACAAACAAAGAAAAAAATCTTTAAAAAAAAAAAAAAAAAACAATCCATTCATATGACCTCCAAACACCCCCCTCCCCCAATACACCCACATGCACAGCCGCATTCCTAAGCCAAATTCCCAGAGAACGACACGCACGTTCCTCACTTCCATCGTCTTTATCTCTCTGCAACAGCAAATACAAGGTGGACGAGCCCTGTGTAATGTAAGCAGCTCCTTACAGAGAAGTGAAAAGAGAAAAGAAAGGGGGTGGGGGGGGGGGGGGGGGTAAAGACGACGTGTCCTTTTAGTTTTCTCTGCCTGTTGTCATCCTCTTCACAGCAGCAGCTGAAGAGGCAAGACAAAAAAACTCTGGGGAAGAGTCAGGCAGAGGGAAAGAGAAAAAAGAAATAAAGCAGCACTGTGCATTGTTTTATGTAGAGATTTTCACAAGCCTGTCGTTGATTTGAGTGCTAAATACAGAGGGAAACGAGGAGAAAAAAGGAAGGGCTGCTGGTTCTCCAAAGAAAGGTCTCTGAGGGCTGCCAGAGGTGGTGGTGTATCTCTTCCCTGTGACAAAGCTGTCGCACCAAGGAGTAAAATGTAAACCCCTGCTGCCAGAAGAATGTTTTGCCTTTCATTACACCGAGTGCATGTGTCTATGCGCGTGTGCATGCATCGGAGTGCATGTGCATGAGCGTGATACGAAGCCACACGCCACCTTACTCTTCTTACTACATTTGGGTTTTGCAGTGAGCGTTGCTTTGTGCCAATCAGATCATTTGCTTTGTGCCAAGAATAAAAGGAAGAGACTAAAACTCACAATCATGAAATCTGTGCACAAAACATCCCCATTTTCTTTTTTTTTACGATTATTTTTTGATTATTGCAGCTCACTAGAACCTTCCACAAGCACTTAACCAAGTCGTCATCAATAGCACCCCACTAATGTATAACTGAAGAGGCAAAAGCTTTTGGGGTTAGACTGGAATAAGCTCATCTATACAGAGAACCAGGCCTCGGCAATGCCATGCCAAATAGCATTTTATTCATTTGAGAAGGCGGTGAATGGGGAGAGGAGGAGGATTGGCCTCCTAGTGCGCTGCTATGCCCCAGTTCGGCCAAGTGACAGTGATTCCTACAGCGAGTCGATTTGCTGCTTTTGAGTGCCTGGAAACTTGTCTGGCAGAGTGCTCGCAAGGGAGAAAGATAAATGGGAGAATGGGGGGGCCTCACCTCACCTCTCGCTGTCTTCCATTTGTCTGTTCATCCCTGGAGGCCTTTGGGCTGCTTGGTACAACAAAGAGGGGGAGAGGGGACAGAGAAGGAGCTCTGCGGACATCCACAGACAAAGCAAAAGCAGAAAGGACAAGTTTACAGGTAAATAGTGAGAAGCAGCTGGCTGGGAGCTGAGGCAAGCTCAGGTTTCAAACAATCAATCACCACTCACTCCTCCACAACAACAAAGATGTGGTTTATAGCACAGTATTCAGTACTCACTCACAGAGCATATCTTATTTTCTATTAAAGCTACTTTGCAGGTCTATAGATTCTAAGAGCTTTGGTTAACACCAAAGCAATAATACATAACCAACGAATAAATGTTCAAAGACTTGCGGTGTTGCTGCAAAGACACGTGCACAAACAAACACCAACTGTGCAAAGCAAGATTTAACCTGACTTTCAACTCCACAAATGATCACACAATGCTGCTGGAATATGGGCGGCTGATGACAGGAGTACTTTGCCACATCGCTGATTTGAAAAGGAGTACTTAAAGATGACACAGTAAGACAACTTTATTGTCATCTTAAAGAGGATCTATGAAATCAATGGGAGGAGATCAATGCTGTCTCTCCCATTATCTCACAGCACTTTACATAAGCAGCAATAAGCATCACAGAGGCCATCATCTAGCTCACCGATTTCCTGTGCGGGACTCCCAGACACCTTCAGGCAACAAAGCTCCTCTCACTCCATCAGTGCAACAGTCACATCCATAACTTCACTCACAAGGAAGGAGGAGGAGGTAGCGAAGGAGAGGAGCTGAGGGGGAGAAAATACCTCAGGCAAGCCAGAGCCAGATAGAGAGGGCTAGAAGGAAGAGGGGGGGGGGAGAGAGAGAGAGAGAGAGAGAGAGAGAGAGAGAGAGAGAGAGAGAGAGAGAGAGAGAGAGAGAGAGAGAGAGAGAGAGAGAGAGAGAGGCTAGCAGAGCGTCTTCATTAGAGAATAGCAGCTAGCGCTGTCACTGACTAGCAGAGCACTGGAGTTAGAGCTGCTCATCCTCTCAGATAATTAGGGTTTCTACTGCTTCATTTTGGGACGAGGGACAGGATGTTGGAGGCTTGATTGCCTTTTATTTCCCAGCATAACGGCTCGGCTGCCTCTGACGCTTTATTAACAAGAGATCTTGAAGATTTACAGCTTCGCCGCAAACATCAATTTCAATAATTACAAGAAAACTGTTAGCGGGGACACAATGAAACGCACATCCACTCAAACGCCCCTCCCCTCCGTCACAGGATCTAATTTACATAGATGTGCCCTCTTCATGATTGCATATTATAAACACGTTAAAAACACACACTGATTTTCACACTTAGCACTTCAGACGCTTTACAACCAATCCTTGGCCTGAAGGGCAAAGCAAATACTGTGAATGTCACATTTACATTCAACTTTGAAACCTCAGCATTTGTGAAAACATAACGGATGATAGACGATTACTCTGTGGAGCAATTACAGATGGCTAAATGTGTTATGGTTCAGAATCAGAATAAATAATTTGGAGATATATGGGATCACAAGAGCACATGCTCTTTTACCTATAACGTTATAGATTGGCATTATGCCTAGAATTTGAGACTTTACCACTTGACACAGTTCATGTGTAAGACTGAAGTGAATGCTGCTCTCTGACAACAGCAATTGCAAAAAGAAATAATAGAAATCATACTTTAAAAGGCGTCTAACATCAGATACAGAGCCAAAGATTTCATTTGAATAAAATCAATAATTGTGTTGACTTGCAGTGCATTGCCTTCCTGTCTTCTCATCTTGCTCGCTAATGTTTCTTTCATGAGCCAGCCCACTGCTGGTGACATTATAGCTACAGCACTTCCACAAGCCCCCGATGGATCAGTGAAAATGGTTGGCGTAAAACACAATTAGTACGGTCCATATGGCTGCTGGTAGAGGAGGAGCAAGAGAGGTCCCTTGTGGTCCTTATAGAGGCCCGCTCTTTTGTTATCTTAAAGATCAAACTGTTGTCATAATAATGGGGCCATTTCAATTCTGCCGCTTGGTTTTCGTGAAGCAGCACTACTTTAACAGATCCTCACATTGTGGAATGACTCTTGGCAAATAAATTGACCAACCTAGGCTAATCAATAGCTCCTTAATCATGATTAATGGCTCATATTGAATAATGGGGAAATTTAATGTGAGGGGAGCGTTACTTCCTTATTTCAGCGGTCAGCCCTATCGATTGGTTATAACCCCTCTTTTTGACCAATGGAATGTGCTGATAAAAGAGCGATGTGTCCGACCTATGTAAACTGAGCACAGAGAAAATGATTTACTGTGCTTTAGGCACGTCTCATTCACTGATAGATCTGTATGCCCTGCCTGACAAGCATTTTCTTGCCTGAGAAACGCAGACATCTTTTACTGAGTAGAAGCGAACAGCTTGAGGCAACAGATTTATTACAAATTGATCAGTTAGATAGCTCTCTCTCTCTCTCTCTCTCTCTCTCTCTCTCTCTCTCTCTCTCTCTCTCTCTCTCTCTCCTCTCTCTCTATCTCTCTCTCTCTCTCTCTCTCTCTCTCTCTATCTCTCTCTCTCTCTCTCTCTCTCTCTCTCTCTCTCTCTCTCTCTCTCTCTCTCTCTCTCTCTCTCTCTCTCTCTCTCTCTCTCTCTCTCTCTCTCTCTAGCTAGAGTGTATCAGAGTTGAAGTGCTACAGTGGCAAATCTAAACCCAATCCTCAGAACTCATTTTCTCTGTGCCGGCTGCTGGAACTGGGGTACGTACAGAGACAAGATGTCCATCCTTAAACCTGTAGTCGATCCAGCCGCAAGTCCCAGCACGTAAACTCAAGGCTCAGCAGGCTCAATAGGTGTGCCTAACCTGCAAGGGCGAGCAAGGACACAGTTTACCGGAGGCACCTCGTGAACAGGAGAGTGGAAAGCGCCACAATGTCACCGGGGTCATTTCCTTATGGCTGCATGAACCCTGAGCTCACTACTAGCCTGTGTGCCTACTCCATTAAAACATCAGTCACAGGTCTGGGCTCTACAGCTCTGCAAACAAACTGTGCCTCATGTGCAGTCACAACATCAGCGCAGTACCCGTATTAGTCACAGAGGCCACAGAGCACAACCAGCACATTGTAAAAAGATGTGTAATTCGTCTCATCCACAGTGTTGAAAATCAATGTCCTGCATACCCAATATTGTACAGAAAAAAAACACAACATAACAAGCCACTAGAGCCACTTTAATTAAAGACAGATGCGTTTGTCTGGACAATAGACAGCCGTTATTGACAATTCTCTCTATAAAACAATCAAATCAACTGCATCATTTAGACTTGCTGATCAAGGTAGCTCTCTGATAATGACAACAAAGTGACTATTTACCTTTATCACTGTAGGAAATATGGTAGATCTTTACACTTCCTTAACAGGTCTATTATAAGCCAAGTTAATAGGTGAAAACTGTTAACATTGCTGTCTATATAATGGATCCAATACAGTTCAATTCACAATATGACAAGATCCATATGCTTAAGGTTCAGCTAACACAGTAGATGGTCTGGCAGGTTATGCAGGCTATTTAACAAAATCTGTGCTAAAAAACACTGATGTCAATAGTAACAATAAGCACTGATAGAAAACTGCACAGACTATATTGTGCTTCTTTCCTTTAATCACCTCCATCTTTCATTTGTGCTACAGAAGAAATAGAGCGCACGGAAAAAAGGGCTATCAGCTTCCGGACGCTGTAAATGTGTGTCACTAAAAAAAGGGGCATCATCTAAAAGAAGTTGAAATATTCTAGGGAGAGAGTATTTGTCTATATAAACATCGTCAGGCAAACAGCTGCAGGGGGTGTGCGCAGTAAAACACTGGTATGCATGGTTTGTGTTTCTGCACCACTAGCGCCATGCCGTGTCATTACATGAGGCAATCTCTTACCTAATCAGCACTGACACACACAGCGGCAACGCACTCCTCCTCATCTCTCTCCCCCCTTTCTCTCCCTCTCCTAAGGGGCCAGCCAGCTGATCCTACACCATTTCATTTTCCTCTTTTACCGAGATGGCAAATGGCTGACTGTTATTTTTGAACACTTTCAATTCATGTTTTTTGGCACTGTAATTGAGAGTAAGTGCTATTATTAGCCCATCCTGCTCAAATGCTGAAAAGATAGTCCATCATCTGCATGCCATGGTGTGTTTTAAATCTAACAATGCGTAATATTCACAAATAGACAAAATCTGCTGTGCAGTCACCATCATTACAACTACATCACTACTACTATGTATTCATTGTCCTGTGTTTGCTGTTGCTTCACAACTCCTACAACTGTTAACCAAGCCTCCATGTCCAGTTTCCACACACTCCATTGTACAACCCCTCATGTACATAAATCACAGAAGATATCGATATGTGGTGAGTTGCAACACTTTGCAATCTCGTAGCCTCAAAGCCACGTACAAATTTGAAGCAAATATAGAGAGAACTTTTTTTGCCGTACCTAGGACCTGCCAAGAGGCTGGCAACAACACAAAACACAATGTGCCTGATCAGTTAAGATGTGAATCCATGCCAAGCCGACCCAATAAGACACAGGCGGCATTTGCAGGCTGATGCGAGACCGACTTCACCGTGGCTGAGCTCAAAGGAAAATCAGATTTGATCACATCTAGTACATCAAATACCACCAGCAGTATGTAGCAAGACAGCTCACAATTGTTAACACGGATAGTGTTTGCCGATACTATCTCCTTGGCACAATTGTGGAGCTGCAGAGCTAGGCCTGAATCAAACAAAGATGAGATATGATGCAGCATGCTTGGATCTCCTCTTATGAGAGGTGAAGGGAAGCTGTCAAAGAACACAAAACACATCCGGCATCTTGCCTTCTCTGACTTACTGGGATAAGCCAGGAGGAGGAGGAGGAGGAGGAGGAAGGGAAAGTGTGCTTGCCTCATTTCTGCCAGTGTGCCCTGTGCGTGTCAGTCCAATATCTTAAAACAACACATGCAAGGCTTTGCTACAGCCAATTACCCAGCTCTTGGCACAGGAACTGAAAAACATCTTTGGAGAACAATAAAGAGAGCTTGGCTTGTTGTGCTTGCTGTCAGTAAGTGCTGACAGATTGTTATTTTTAATGAATATACAGCACTTCAATGGCCCATCAAGAGGTCTTTGAGCGAACATTGCTCCTTTGTTCAGAGCATTCATTTTCTATGTAACAGCCAGATATCTTGCAATGGAATTGATATCAAGCAAGCACTGTACAGGAAAAAGCTAAATCACTTCATCCACTTGCTTTCCCTATTGCGTCGTCTTTGCAGCAGCTATGCATAGTCATGAGAATATAAATACAAGGCAACACACTTTCTTAATTACAAATCTGATATCTAAAGATGCTTGATTACACATCATTTCCTGTGTTGGCTCTGTAGAGCAGACATTTCACTGCTTACCTACCTCTCCTGCCAACATAATTTCATAGTGTATATGAAATCCCTGAGCAAAATTCACAATAAATCCACCTAATCACCTTTATTTGAAACACAATAGCCTTGCTGAGAGTAAAATGCCCCTTTTAAAATACAGGCTTGCCACACCGATGACAGGTTATAGCACCATCTCGTATTGCAACACAATGGCATAATGCTTCAGCATACAGCATGAAGTAGCTCTGAGACTAGACCCAGGCATTATTATGGGGAATCATCTTTCATGACAATTCATGGCGAAGGAGAGATGCAGTGACGGCATCTTGGTAAAAACAGCAAGATGCCATTCGAGCGCAGCATGTAAACACTGAATTCCCGAGCATGTGTATTGACAAATCATCCGACAAAGAGGTGTCAGAGCGTAGTGAAAAGGGATTTTCCTTAACATCGTCTGGCCTTCCATTCGCCACATATTACTCATAGAGAGCTGCCATTACTCAAACACACATTAGTCATTAAAAGGAAAATAGCGGGGTTATTACACTTATCATTACTCTGCTGCTACTATAGCCACCCAGCTAGATTAACATTCAATGGATGGGGTGTGTCATTGGATATGTGACTCAAAGTCATTTTTTCCACTGCTGCTCTTGAGATCCCATTCAAATTGAAACACTATAAAACACCCTGACCTCCTCTGACCTCTGAACTAACCAGATAATGAGGATTTAAAAAGGACTTTGCACATTTATACAAAAGATGAACACCCCAAATGTTCTGTTTTAAGCAATTCTAAATTGTGCTCTTGGTTGAACCTGAAACATTATCTTTCAACAAAAATTATAAACCAAGGTTTAAGGTGCTTTTCTGTCAGAGCTGTGCTAAAGTAGTAATCGACATATAGCCTGTAATGGCAGACCTCTGTAACCCAACCTAAGTTTACAGTTTAAGAGGTAGTTTAAGAAAATCTAAATCACAACCACTAAGCTACCAGCAACAGTAAAAGCCACCAAAACATCAGATGTGCCATATGCACAACGTATGGAGCTAAAGAGGTGTATGAAGGGGCCACTTTGGTCACAACTGCAATGACTTGATACAGGATATGTCCAGTAAAATCTAAAGCGGATTGAATACGTTTTGGTGTCTTTTTTTCAAAGCAAGAAAGGAATATTACCTGATGTTAATCTTTTCATTGTTTTAATGAATTAACTGTGTAAAAATATGGCTTGCTGCAGTATTCTTCTGAAAACATTTCTGACCATATGGGCGTATGTGTTTTCTTGCCTAACCCTCTATTGCTAAACCATAATGTGTAACAGACATTACATGATGCTAGTACTCTCAGGTCATCATGTCATATCAAGAGTAGTGGTGTACTTGACTGCAAAAAACCTGTCCATGTTAAGTTGTTTAAAGTCATTAAACAGAATGTGGTGTTGAGCATGTCTACGTTTAACTATGCAATGCTGTCAGGATATCAGATCATTCATTAAATATTTATTTATACACAGTCTAAATACTTTGACAAGTAAGGAAATGCAGACTTTTGACTTTTTTCAGTGGACTGAAAATAGCTCGGCATTTATGGAGCAAATCAAATGTTTCACGCCTTTGATCACTGTGGACATTGTATATTCATTACCGTAGTTATGGTGAAGCCCACAATTGTGCTGTGCTATGTAGCCTGTAAGTCACAAGACTGTAAATAAGTCATGAGTGAGTCATAAACACTCAATAAATATAAATCACTAGCTATTAATGGCTAAATATTTTGTTCATATTAACATTAGCAGAAACCACTGTAATGTCTGTAGCCAAAGTGTCTTTTGTTTACTATTTTCAAACTTACAATTCATGATAACTTAAGACTAACCTCATGCAAAAACTCCTTCACTGATAAAAGCATAAACCCAGCAAATATCAATTACCCTTTATGTAGTCTCTACCACTCAAATATTTTGCCTGTCAGAGGTGAAAAGCGTTCATGCCAATTCGGCAGATTCTATTTGTTGACAAATATCTCCCATGAAGATTTTACAAGCTTTGCATCTTTGTTTGCAAAAGTCAACATGAGTGTGCCGTTAGCCAGTGTTAGCTTTGTTTAAAACCAGCCCAGACTAAGGTCGTAAATAATCAAAAACTCTAATTTAGATAACAATAATTGAGCACAAGTCAAGCACACAAAGACAGCAAGTTAGCTCCACCAGCTAACGTTTCCATGAGCTAATGACAATAGCTGAATGGGCTCAGGCTACTCCCTGTAACAGAGATACTACACTGGGTAACGTTAACGTTAATTCAAAATGGGAAAACGTTTGCTGTGAGGTATTGCAAGGTTACGTGCACGTTAAAACCACAAAGCGTTTAATAAAATGAAGTCATGGTGTGTGTGTGTTGCATGTGCTCTGTGCTAACCGGTGTCAACGAGCTGTTTGTATCCAGACATTACACTGCTCCTTGCTGGCATTACCCAATCAGTGCTAGTCACTGGCGCTAGCTGCTAACGTTAGTTCATGGTAACCAGCAACAGTAAGGGGCAAACAAGTATATTAGCTAACTAGCTAGCTGATGCTAATAGACAAATTAGCCAAATAGCTAGCAAGCAAGGGTGTACGTTAACGGTCCAACGTTTACAAACTATTCCTTCATATTTGTCATTTCTTGCTCGTTTGCTGATAAAGTCAAAGGCAAAGAAGACGACTGGTTGAAGCTCACATCACTTACCTTAAAGAGCTTGATCTACAACATCTGTGATTTGTTTGATGAGAAACTGCAACAACAAACAATAGCAGCAGCAGCAGCAGCAGGGGCAATTAGCCAACGTTAGTTAGCCAAGTGTCGCCACTACACAGAGTAGCACAGCAGCTGCAGTGCCACCTGTATATCTTCTCTAATGTAGCTATAACGGAACGGACCACGTTTGATATAATGCTGTCATAAATGATGGACTTGAGAATAAAGAGGGAGTAATCGTTGCCGGAATGCTCAGACTAGTGTGTGTGAGGGGCACTCAGCATGACAGCATCCTTCTTCATCTTGGGGTGAGAACAGTTGGGGGTTCTCAAAGTTCAACCGGTAAAATATCGTCACCCACTGGCCAAAGCTGGGAACATCCACACACAGAGAGAGAGAGAGAGAGAGAGAGAGAGAGAGAGAGAGAGAGAGAGAGAGAGAGAGAGCGAGAGAGAGAGGCGGTGTGGGAGTCCTCGGGGTGTCTATTCTGTAGCAACACTTGGTCTATCTTCATCCTTATGAACCTGTGATACTGCCAGACTATATTTGGACTGTCAGTGAGCCCAGAAGAATAGAATAGAATGGAATAGAATCTCTCTCAGGAGATTTGACTGTACTGCAGTATTGAGTATACAGTAAATAGAATAGATTGTTTACATTATAAGGCATAAAGTAAAGGAATAACATAATTGGAAGAACAATATGACAAAATCTAACAATGTTTTATCACAAAATAGAGTATAATATAATATAATTCCGTAATCAGGAATGAAATGCACCTGGACACATTATATAATAAAATAGAACAGAAAAGTGTTAACACCTGGCATCGCAGAACAGCAGAATTGAATAGGAAGGGTAGACACAAAAAATAACATAATAAATTAAGAACAATATAGCAGGAGAATAAAATAGAATACTTGGGAGATTTGAGTAAATTGCAGAATTGAATATAATAAAAGAGACACATTACTATTATGTTATGTATATGGGTCCACACATGAGATGACATAGTGACAAATGTAAATTTCATCACAGAATAGTTTTAGGAGAAAGCAGCAGCAATCTTTCACGACTGCTCATTCAAACAAATGTTTTATAACAGCAGAAGCAATCATCCTCTTCCCTAGAATTTGGATGCTGTTTTCTATTTTCAGCACTTTTGACTGGGAAGGGGTGTACAGGTGGAATAGAAACACTGGCAAATACGTTTTGCCAGTTCATTTTTGAATAATTCTTGCCACATAGCTCTAAAAGATGTGAACTTATCAACAGGGTTTGGACATTATCTGTTTGATGAAGTTGTTTTTATGTTAAACCAAGCTGCAGTTAAAGCTAGCAGCACCTATATTACTAATACAATACACAATCTGTGTCTTCTCTGCAACTGACCAGCACATGTTTACTATGGCCAATAAAAGAAGAATGCCTTTATTCACAATTTTCACTCTGTTAGTACAGTTGCACACACATTGAACACAGCTGAATTACAAACATGCTCAGGACCTATACATGCTAAACACACTAATGGAGAGATGTCAGAGTGAGGGGGCTGCTCCTTGGAGGAGCACCCCAAGCAGTTGGCTCAAGAGCACCTTGGCAGTGCCCAGGAGGTGAACTGGCACCTCTCCACTTCAGTCTGTATGGGGGGCTTGAACCAGCAACACTTCAGTTTCTAACCCAGCTCTCTACAGACTGAGCTACTGCCATACCCAGTCCATTAAGTATCAGTTTGCTGATGATTTTAGGTGGCAAACTGCTAGTGTAACTTTCATAGGCTTTATATTTATATTGTTATATCCACAGAAACATGCCTATACGATTTGATGAAGCCCAATAAAGTCAACTTTAAATGCAATTTTGGTCTAAATTCTTTTCTGCAAGGAACATGTCAGTAAAGTGTACTGCATATGTCTGACCACTAGATGGCAAAGGTCTCAAGGAAAAGAAATGAAGCATTGCAGTTTCTTAGAAACTCATGTATTTTAGGCTATAATCGACACTGTGATATCAATTACAAGTCACCCCTCTCTTATTCTTTTGAACTTTTCTGTAAAAAATATAGTCCATTGTAGTGTGAAGATGTGTTGCTAAAGGAAATCTGCAGCAGATGATAGTCACAGGTTGTTTATAGACTCTGTAATATATGCTAGGTAGTTTCTTTGTACCAGTGATTTGTAATACATCTCCTTGGTGACGGCTAAACAATGGAGGCAGGTTCAGACAGGGCTCACACAAAGTAAATTGGTGTGGCACAGACCCAGCTGGCAATCCCCCCTGGTACCATACCACTGGTGAATAGCCCCTCATTTATCTTGGCAAGGCTCAGTACAAAAAGAGCTTGCAGAG
The DNA here is from genome assembly GCF_008315115.2 of Sander lucioperca. Classification (NCBI taxonomy): domain Eukaryota; kingdom Metazoa; phylum Chordata; class Actinopteri; order Perciformes; family Percidae; genus Sander; species Sander lucioperca. Next base: position 5,914,782 of record NC_050184.1, on the reverse strand, counting down.
AGCTTCTGGATTCTTTTACCCAGGGGGACAGAAATGGCTTCCCCGACCACTGAGCTCATGTTTCTGCCTCTCAGTGGCACTCAGATTACATCACACACTTCACACAGACAGGAGCAGTTACTGAAAGAGCGGCCCTTTACTGCAGATACTCTCCTTTTCTCTGTAAGTAAACTATGAATCCTAAATGATTCGTGATCATAACCTTGTCATAAACTTGATAGTAATCAGTAATCATCATTATTATCTTTCAATTAATATTGGATTTGTTACATTGTAAGACTAAAAGTAGAACCCAATAATTGAAGCTCTAAAGTAATGCCACGATTTCAGTCAACACCTGAACATGTGGATAAAAAAGAAATCACCAAAATGTTTCAAACTATGTTGTTTATTTTTGCCAACACTTACAGCAACACAAGACTTTGTCAAATGCGACACATTGCACATACAGTACTGTCACTACTGCTTGAGGCAGAGCCATACTACAGTTACAGCAGCTCAAATACTCAGTAGAGGACCAAAAATCGCTAAAACTCACAAGAAGCTAAACTCTCTCACACAGTTACACGGACAAAAGATAGGGACCAACACTATTCAGGAGCTTAAGCATAGTTTGAGGATGAGCTGAGCTGTGGTTGTACTAGGACGTACTGTGGCTTTTCCACCCCACAGACCACAGACTTGGACCTTGGATTTCAGCAGTAATATCTCCATCTCTTTGTCCAGACAGGGAAGGCAACCTACTGTGGCGTATAATATATGTGTGGAGATTATTTATGAGCAGTGAACACAGAGGCCCAAGGAGGTGGACCAGCTCAGATGGGGTGCCTGAAGTTCTGGCCGGCGAAACGGGCCTTGTCTCCGAGCTCCTCTTCAATCCTGGGAGAGAGTGATGACATGATTATTAAAATAGATAGATTAATAGCCTGGTAAAATCTGCAATATTGTGCATCTAAAGAGCGATGAACACACAACTCATACTGTTGATAAAGTTCAGTTTAACTGTAAAAATGTGACCAAGCTTTAATTTAGCCATCAGAAATACACATATGTTTTTGGTCACGACTCACCTGAGCAGCTGGTTGTACTTGGCCAAGCGCTCAGATCGGCAAGGTGCACCTGTCTTGATCTGGGAAAGAAATGAAATGACATATAAGGCCCAATCTGTAATATAAAAACTATACCTATGGTACAGTTTGAATAGTCAGCTAGATCTCAGATCTCATTAGTGACGCCATGCTAATGAAATTAATGTAAAATGACTTGTCTGTTAAGGTTTTACCTGTCCAGTGCAGAGACCGACCACCAGGTCAGCGATGAAGGTGTCCTCTGTCTCTCCAGAGCGATGGCTGACCATCACGCCCCAGCCGTTGCTCTGGGCCATCTTGCAGCTAAAAGAAAGACACATATAAGCCATGTTAGCCAGCTTATACCGTAGTTACTATCTTGGTTTTCGGCAACAAGTGTAATCACACTGCTCTGTTGTTGACACTCACGCCTGCAGGGACTCTGTGACGGAGCCGATCTGGTTGACTTTAAGCAGCAGGCAGTTGCAGGACTTTTCAGCCACACCCTTGGCGATGCGTTTGGGGTTGGTGACTGTGAGGTCATCGCCCACCACCTGGATGCTGGTGCTGGCTGTGAATTTGGTCCACGCCTCCCAGTCATCCTGGTCAAAGGGGTCCTCAATGGACACCACTGTTAGAATGGGAAGAGAGCAGTGTTTCAGCCATTCATAAATCCAAAACGTCAGCACTGATTAAGAAGCCACTGATCAATAGTTATTTTCTACAGAATCCTTAAACCTGCAATGACCACTTGGTGGTAGCAGAATCAAGCTGCTAAATGCTCCACTATGTTCACCAGCTAGCTGCTAAATTGTACAGTAGTGTACAATGGGGGTTTTTTGCGTTTTTGCTGAAAACAGCTGCCTGCTGCGGCCCAAACCAATGATTATGAGAGCTATGAGTGAACCAAAACATTACATTTGCGGACACAGACAGCATATGCACATACAGTTCTATTTATACTCTATTGTATGTCTGCACAGGCCCACATGTTGTTTGTACATGTCCTCACATGTATCATTTGAGTCCTTTATGCTTTGCCTTTATCTTGTAAAATTAAATTGCTCTCTATAATATCTTTGAAATGTTGCATCTTTGAAAACAGTAGCAGTTTTAGGGCTGTTAAGAAGAGGGGTATGTGTTAAAAACCCACCGGGATAATCTTTGACAAAGCTCCTGTAGAGGTCAGCCAGCTGGTCAGGGGAGATGTAGCGGCTGGGGTCGTCAGGAGACTTGAAGTCCAGGTCGTACTTGCCACCCTTGTAGAACTCAGAGGCAGCCACATCCATGCCAATAACGATCTTATCGGTGTAGCCGGCCTTGGCGATGGCATTCTTCAGCAGCTCCAGAGCTGAGACAAAAACATACTACGATTTGAGCTAATAAAATCCCAACATTCACTTGTCACAAATGAGTCACCTCTTAAGACTCTGCTCCACTGGGGCATTTGCCATATCAGCACCTTGAACTGACACTGGAGTCAAGAGGCTGGAGTCAGTGCATTCGTTACTGAGTTTAGGCCCTAATTTAGAAACCAGATGTCGGCCAAAGGGTGACATGATAACTTCACTTCCTTGGGAGGTCTAAGAATGTAACGCTTTTCAAGACTAATCACAAAGTAACAACTTTCTATGATCAACTATTTCCTGACTAGGGCTGGGTACTGTTCACATTTTTTCCGATACAGGTATCGAAACCTGAAAATCAGTTCTGGTACCCAATGGTAACTTTTTTTTTGGTCCTTTCCCCTCTGTAATAACAAAAAATGTACTTCAGCTGTAAAAATAATTCCAAAACTATTCATCCTATTTACTTAGAAAAAGTTATTTATTTAGAAGATTTTACACACCACACAAAATAAAACACGTCCCTCTCCCCTCCCAAACCAGTCCCTACAACCTATTAAATCAAGTAAGTATTAATTTCTCACAAAGAACTTTTATTCTTGTATTTGTATCTTTTTTTTTTAGCCCGTTTTTATTTTCTATCTCGTTTTAACTGCTCTTTAATGTTTTATGTAAAGCACTTTGAATTGCCTTGTTGCTGAAATGTGCTATAGAAATCAAGTTACCTTGCCTTACAACCTCGAGCCTGTCAGTCAGTCAACAGGGCATAGAGAACACTGGTGTGCCTGCCTTTCCCAGAGGAAGTGTAATTGCACCGCTATCGCTTTCGGCTCACCATTCATATTATATTGCAGCAAACGTGCGTGGAGTTTTGAAAAGTGTAATGACACTTGCAACCGCTTAACCGGCTCGCCCTTACCCGCTCTCAGGTACCGAAATTTGGCATTGTTTGATTTAACGTGAATCGGTCCTCGGTAGTACCGACGTAATTCGGTCGGTACCGGTACCCAAAAAAGTACCGATTCCAGTACCCAATCCTGACAAATGAAAACAACCCTACAACAATGTCCTAAAATAACAATTAATGTATTCAGCTGGATCTCAACTCTGTTGTCTTGTAATGGAACTCTGATTGTTAAACAGTGGTTATGGCTCTGATTTAATGTTTCCTCTCACCTTCCTTGTTCTCCAGGATGTTGGGGGCAAAGCCTCCCTCGTCTCCTACATTAGTGGCGTCCTTGCCATATTTCTCCTTGATGACATTCTTCAGGTTGTGGTAGACCTCAGCACCAATACGCATGGCCTCCTTAAAGGTGCTGGCTCCCACAGGCAGGATCATGAACTCCTGCATGGCCAGCTTGTTGCCTGCATGGGAGCCGCCGTTGATGACGTTGAAAGCCTGAAAGGAAGAAGAGAGGATCGACTTTCAGCCTAATGGAATCACAACTGAATGTATGATTCTTTGGATCAAACATTAGCGGTCATGTCAGTTAGGCCTTAATGCTAATAAGAGGCCGTTAGTTTCTATAAAGCCTGTGGTACATGACTTAGATTATTTCACTGTCATGCTCACAGGGACAGGAAGGATGACTTCAGGGTTGCCAGCCAGATCAGCGATGTGGCGATAGAGGGGAACACCCTTCTCTGCTGCACCAGCCTTGCACACAGCCAGGGAGACGCCCAGGATGGCATTAGCACCAAACTTAGCTGAGGGAGGGTAGACAAATATTTCAATATATTGTGAATATTGTGGGTAGACTGCATTTATGAAACACTAATGTCTTCTGATATCTATATTCTTTGAGCAAAAATCAATAATGCATGACCTTAAAATAATTAGAACTGACTTTTCTGTTGCGTAAACACAATGTATGAGTGCCTATTCATGTTTCTGTGGTATTTTAAAAATGTCTGTGTCCAAAATCACTCCCTTGTTCACACATTCACTACATAATAGACACTCAGTAGTTCAGCAGTGAGTGGAGATTTCTGGCAAGTTTCCGTTTCGCATCTATAAAATGTGAAGTACTGCACTTGTTAGCAGAAAGAACTGTACATGCCATGGACGTTACTTAAAAAAAATAAAAAAAATAAATAATGTGTACTATAAAGTGGATACATTTCACACTTATTATTTATCACGGTATATGTAATTGTATATCGCAATATCAACATATATGAAGACATAAAACATTTTCTGGAGAGAAACTGTTTATGGATATTATAACCAGGGAGGAATTTTTTGTTTGGTTAATATCATATGACTAATCAAGATACTTCATCACATTGATGCAGAAATCTTATTGTCATAAAACAGTTCTGCTTATTGTACTTGCAACATTTCTCACAATGTCCTAATATACCCAGGGATATTAATAAATGTATGGCTAAATCTCTAAATAAAATGACAGTACTATAAATGTGATGTACATATAAATAGTTTTATTCCCAAACCCTTCCTGAAAGTAAATAGATTCTATTATATTGATAATATAATATTATTAATTATATCTCACAAAACTCTGCACTGATATTGTCAGGCCAGTTAGAGTGCATAAAGTAGCATCTTACACTTGTTTTCTGTGCCATCCATGTCCAGCATCAGCTTGTCGATCTTGCCCTGCTCAATAACGCTCACGTCCTGGATTAGACAAAACATGACAAGTTATATTGTACGTTTGGAAACAAACGATTAATAACTAGGTTTAATTCTGGCTAGTTAGTTTAGAAAAACACACTCAAATAATGTTAAAATAATCACAGCATCTGAGAATTATATCACTGAAGCTCTGCTAATGCATCGGTTTATAGATACTTAAGATATATAATTTTTTATAAATAAACAATGAGGTCAATGTTAAATAGGAACAACAAACAACTGCTTAACATGTCAATTTTATGCAATGTCTGTTTTAAAAATCGTACAGTTAGTCACTTGGCGATTGTCAGTACTGCTGCCAATGTTACAGATATTTTTCTGTTGTATTTTCAAAATACATAAATAATGAATTCAAGAAACTGATCAAAGCTTGGTTTGGGCTTGTGACACTAGCACACAGTAATATTAGTCAAACAACAAATGGTCCTACCTTGCTAACCAGTGCAGGTGCAATTGTTTTATTGATATTCTCTACAGCTTTTGAGACACCTGCAAGGGACAAGCAGACCATAACTGACTCAGACAGGAGAAGACCATGCAGAGCAGGCGGGACAGATGACCACAGAGTAAAGTAAAATATTATTAAGCCTTCTATGATTGTGCTCATTATTTTTTTCTCTTTAGATCTGTGAACATCTGCTAGTGCCTGTCAAGGTTAGTTTCCAAAGGCAAAGCCATTCTTCATGCTGCTGTGCGCACTGATATGTAAGAGAGTCATCCTGTTATTTCACACTTTATTTACCTGGTTACACAATGCAGGGGCCAAGAATTCATTTACATATTTAACTGCTCTTTTGACTCCTAATAGGAGGAAGAAATATGGAAAGTAAATGGAAATAAAGAAGGAAGAATCAGGGACAGACAACAGAATGTATAGTAGTTTTGAAAGGACATGAAAGATAGCTACAGAATAGACGTGAGCAGAAAGTTTAGAGTGGGAATCAGTGAAGACGGCTTACCTTTGCCCATATAGCGTGTTTTGTCATTGTCACGGAGCTCCAGAGCCTCATAGATGCCTGTGGAGGCACCGCTGGGCACTGCAGCTCTGAAAAGACCTTGGAGACACAGAGGACATTTTGCAACAGTCATTTCCTAAAGTGCTGTGTCATGTCCAACAAGCCAGCAAAGGACTCACTGCAGTTTGATTCATGTTGAAATGTAATTTTCCATATCACCCGTTACTGTGACAACCATAACTGTAAACTATGTGATTACTCTGTGATACTTATACAAAATGTCTGACAAGGCATTAAAGAAGAATTTTACTGCTGGAAAGAGGGTCTATTTTTAATACAACGGGGCTGTCGATGCATTCGAATGGCGCAAACATCCCGAGAAAACAGAAAAGAAGCTGTGATATTCCCTCTCGCTTAAAAAGGTAGAAACCTACAACTACCAGAATGCACTGCACCGCACTGGACCAATTAAAGCTCCCTCTGGTGGGTGACATATTAAAAGCTTGTCGAGCTTGTCCGTATTGACTAGTGATAGACCGATTCGGGCTGATTAATGCCATTTTGAAATGATCGGTATTGGCCAATGCCTGCGCTCACAAGCCCGAAAAATTTCTGCAGACACTTCTGTGATGCAACAGTGGGAGACAGGCTGCCAACGGAGCATGTGCAGTGCATCGGTGGAAGGATGCCAAGCCACGCCCATACATTAGAGGATAGCCATTTTGGATTCAACCAAGTGAGGAGAAATTGGGGATGAGCAAAAATCTATTTAGTTTGCTCAGTGGACCGGCAGAGATGGTGTGAGTCTGAGGGGATTTAGGGCTTAGCCCAAGGGTTCAGGCTTAGCAAATCATCTGCATCAAGACATCACCTTGCTGCAGCTGGCAGAGCTGGCAACAGTCCATCAGGCTATAAATTGAACTGGCGTACTGTCACATCATAATAACATTTTATGTGGATAAAAACCATGGCCCAAATACAAAACTAGAGCATAAAACAGAAACAGTGACTGTAAGTGTCCAGATTACCTGAGCTACTGAAATGATATCGTTTAAAAAACAAGCATAGGAGATTTTCTGGTATGACTGTGACCAAGAGGCAAGCTGGTTACATAACACAGCAAAACACAGATTTGCTCTGGGTGCAGCACACTCGCTTTGATCTGCGCCGTTAATGATGCCAAAATAGGCCTGGCGGACTTAAAAGGGAATCTTGTAAAAACAAACAAAAGGAATAAAGGTGCTATTTACAGTAAACTGGAGCACTTAGCAAACATCCAAAAAGATGACAGGGCTGCAGAATAGAGCAGCCAATTTCCAGCCAATGTGTTCAAGACAGTGTAACCTGTTCCACTCAATTCCATGTCAATAGTCATTGAGGTTGCTTCATTAACATTCTCAGGACATTTCATTGGGTTGAGCTGATCTTTTGTTTTAGCGCTCAGAACAGAACAGCTCGCCAAAAAAACTTCAATCAAAGTCAAGCTATTAGTTAATTGGATGAATTGATCTCAACTGTAGCCAGACATGTCAAACATTGCAGAGTTTGGATGTTTCATGCTCTGCAGCTTCATTATGTGATCTAGCGTACAATTAGGTGAGGGAATACTGTAGATATAATTTACACAACATCTCTACCTTGCATGCAATATCAAGGATTCAACTCAACTCAGAAGTACCTACTGTATGAGTAGTATGAGTACTGTACTGTATCTTTGCTCCCAAACAGGAACCATTACAGTAACAGTGCTGTAGAGACAGTGTGATATTACAGGAGCTATTTTCACACATCCACCATCTGATCTGATCCACTCAATTCAAATTACCTGTTAAACTATGTGTAGAGGTTGAACATGCACTAACATTTTATTTGTAACAACCAGCTAGTTGTGCCACCCTTGACCACCATTTCTAAACTCAGAAAGTAGATGAAAACATATATATTAATTGTACAGTACCTTTCTTGGTGTACAGATCAACTTCCACAGTGGGGTTGCCACGAGAGTCAAAAATCTCACGAGCGTGAATCTTCAGGATGGACATGGTTCTGGATCTGTAGATAAAACGACAGGGAAAAGACATCAGTATAGTGCTGCTCCACAGGCCAAGCAGACAGACGGCTGCACTGTTACTTACTGAATTTAAGCTTCAAGTCAAAACAGTGAGTTGGCAATAAATAAAATGCACAATGAAGCACGCTGGACAAAATGTAATCTAATTTATAGCTTGAGTTTGGAGATAGAGGAATTAACCGTCTAATGGTTTCTTTAATTCAACATATATATGAGCCGTGCACACCTCCGGAACCGACTGATGTAGACTGGCCAGGATAACAGATATATTAGTCACAAAAGGGCGTGGCTTATGAAGCAATCTCTGCAAGCAGGGGTGGTTCCTTTTTAAAAGGAGGGGCCAGGCTGGGGCCACATGCGATTTTAGGGGTACCAAATATATAAAGTGTTACATACCACCAACCCTCCATAGATTTGGTTCTACAATAGACTAACAATATACATATAACAATAAACACAAGAATAATCATTCAGTCCTAATCTACATTTTATGTATCACTGCATATGAATAATATCCCCTCTTTGGGGATAAAGGTGGGGTTAAAATGTATGAAAATATTTGCCACAGTTAGGGGGGCCAGAGGGGTCGAGGCTTAATATTATGGGGGCACTGACCACCCTTGCCCCCTCCCTAGAACCATCCCTGTCTGCAAGTCCATTCAGTTTTCTTAATATAATGGATTACAAAGCAATATTGCAAAATGCTTGCAAAACTGAGTTGAGAAACAGAGAACTCTTGATAACAGTAGTGAAAGGTTACTATACGCAACAGCAGGTGAATGATTTGGCACAATACATGTTTGGCTTCTTTTTGTCCAAGTTGTACTGTACTGATATGGGTTAAAGTCCTGAGTAGTGGTGTAATCTCAGTGAGCCTTCGTTATCTCTCAAAATTCCAGTACTGGAGGTCAGAAAAGGTTTTATGCAGACAGTCTGGCCATGACTCTTGATGTGCCATTGATTTCCATTTGTTTTATCTAACTTGCCCTGTATCCATGCACTTACTTGCTCATCTACCCACTCAGAATGCATGAGTGAACTTTGAGTACAGCCTCCATAGTTAAACTAGAGTACAGCAGAATCAATGGAAAATCCTCTGTCCTTAAAAGTCTATGTGGAAACTTGCCACTGGCAACAGCAAAGAGGCAAAATCACCTATCCAGACACACACACAGACCCTCCTCTTCAGCTAAATGGAAATATTTTACAGTTGACTGGGGCTGGGTATTGGACCTCAATACTAATACTATTGACTAATAGTCCATGATTTAAATAACATTTTTAGTTTAGGCTGTTTTATCTAGGCAAAGTTCTTGTAAAGTTGTGTTGTTTTTAGAATGTTGGCTTCTTCTGTTAATATGAGGAATGTATAGAAAAACCTGCTAAAGTAAGGTATGCAAAAAGGTACAGAATGGTAACCGAATCTCAGAGGTTTCAGCTGATAACCCCCATATTAAAATTCACCACCCCTACTGAATTGGTAACAGAAACAACATTAGATCAATATATGAACCCAAGCAAAAATGCCCAAAATCTCCAACTTCCAGCAATTGTGAGGATGCATCCTCACGCAATTACTTATCTTTTGAGATCATAAACTAAATATCTTTGGGTTAAGCTTGTTGTAGAAAAAAGCTATTTGAAATAATTATTTTCTGCCATTTTATTGATTGATAAATCAAGAGAGTAATCGGCCAGATTGATCAGTAATGAAAATAATTGTTAGTGGCAGCCCTAACATATAATACATACACTATGTTTCTGTCATGGATGTCTCACATGCACATACAGTCAATTTCTATTCCTTTTTTTTTCACTGCCAGATTAGTGCATACAGTATGTGAAGAGCAAGGAGGTAAGCTGGTGGCACAAAATGGCACCCACAGATAAATAAATAATTGAGGATTGATACCTGATATATGTGTACGTATGCTAGTTTGGCTTGATCCTCAATTAAGCTACAATAGGATTTGCCAGCAAGCCATATCAGTATGCTAACAATCTGTTTAATTCATTTATTTAAAAAATACCTTTAAAACTGCATTAATACACTTTACAATCTACCTAACTGAGTGACTTGATAAAAGTATCATCTGCGTCTGTAAAGTAGAGAAATGACTAACCATCACAAAGAGACACACTGAGTGTAATTTTACAACGTAAAGTAATTTTCCTACAACCTGTGGACACACCCCCACGTCTGCTGCAAGCAACTGTTGAGTTAGCTCACTGCCTGAGCATGAGCCAGCATGTGTAGCCAGTCTTTACAGTAAAAATGACTTCACAGTCCTTTACAGCTTTGGACAAAAAATACACAAATAACGTTAATTATGATAGCGGTTCTTTAACAAGGAAGGAGACTGCTCGAAGTTGGACTTGCAACTTGACGCTCTTTTTCCCCACACACCCTGCAGCTCTAAATGGAGTGTCATCTCGCCAGCTGACGGCCTGATTTAAAAATAGACGGTGGGCTGCAAACTATAAGCCACAAAACCAACAAGTGAGAAATATGATGGTGTCTATAATCAACGATAATAAATTTTAAAAAAAAATCCGCTAACACAATGACAATACTTTGAGGTTACCGTCGTGTAAGAGGAACATCATGTAGGCCTACACATTTATAAATGAAGAAAAGTAGTTATAGCACACACTGTCTTAGAATAGGCTCTTTAAATCTTAATAGACTGTCCTATACAAAATGTGCATATAAAAAGCAGAAATAACGATATCAAAGTTACCTTTTCCGGGCCTAACTGTGTGCAAGGGCAGTGCTGTCTCTCTCTCGTGCGGGCAAGCGGAGAAGGCGCTCGTGACGTTTCGGGCTCAATGATAAGTGTACGGAATCAGGAAGGAACGGGCAACGGAGCGACGCCATTGGCTGGGACTGGCTCACGAGGCAGACTAGTGCGAGGAAGGATGCACGTCCACTATCACATCACATCCCAAAATGAGGACGAAGAGGATGCGGATGTTTTAAATCTTTGCAAAAGCATCACTTTTGAAAAAAAAACAACAACATATAAACATACAGAACGCAAGAATGTTTGATTTGAGGTGAATTATGGAAAATTGAATTTTTTTTCGTGTGAGGATGAAAGAGGCAGTATGCGGAAAGATGACGCATTTTGAGTACGTGCAGAGAAGCAGGCAGGGATCTCCGACGCAGTGGTTAGTTGTTGGTCACATGTCACTTGCGGTCACGTTTTTTGGCAATGACTTTTCTTTTCCCATCACGAATATAAAAAAGGTGTGTGTGTGCTTTCTTAAAATGTCAAACACCAAGAAAGCGTTGATGTGGTGATTTGCAAGTCAGAATATGTCTAGACATCTAGAGTGAAAATACAGGTTGAAAAATGAACCTTAGTTTCAACAGCATTTTAACAAATAGTAGCCTACACTGGGCCTACCGTTTACATGACATGCTTCACAAAATAGGCTATATCTAAATGCTGCTGAAACATTCTGGAGCCCTATGTATAACTTAGACATCTAAAACTTTCACTTTTCAACCAAATGCATCCCAGTTTGGGCTAGGCGTTTTTGATCTGCAAACCACCACATCAGTGATTAATGGGAACCTTGTGTTAAAATACACTATGATCCCAGAATAAACCCATTTAAGATGTTTCTGCTTTTTATTGTAACCTATGTGTTTTAAAACTTGTTTTCCCTTCAGAGTATAAAAATATGGAGCTACTTGCATTTGCACAATTAAGTATTTTAAAGGGTGACTGCACCGGTAATGTATGTGGACATTGACGTAATGAATCAAAACATGAGTGAATAGTGGGTTTCCCCCTACACATCTGTCTCATCAGTACAGGACATGGTTTCATGCAGCTGCGCAGTGCAGTGGGAGCCAGCAGCATCCATGACAGATCAGAGCTGCTGGAGCTACAGTGTAATGATGAAAGCCTGCTGCAGTGACCTTCACTCTTCTGTCAGTGTTAAATCCAACTGCGCCATCTGCTGCCCACATGCTCTCATTAAAATGTCTGCAACAAGTTCCTGCAGCAGACGTGCAAGTTTGAAAGGAGTTCCTTATAAATATAAGGGTTGAGGAATATATTGACTCAGTATTTTTATCCAGTACCTATTTCTTCCATTTTCTTTTTCAAATAAAATGTATTTTCTTTTAATTTGAATGTATTTTCTGAATGAGCTGGTGTATTATAGCAGTTATATTGACAGCAATGGGGAAATATCAAAAATAAACTTCATGTAGTCTACTCTGGGCTGAGATTTGTGACTATATGATTTAAGGTCTGGTGTGGAAAAATATTCAAAACATTTATTTAATTAAAAAGTAGCAATACCACACTAAAAAAATTCTAATTTAAAAGTAAACATTCTGCATTCAAAATCTTACTTAAGTAAAAGTAGAGGTATTAGCATCAAAATGTACTGAAGTAAAAGTACTCATTATGCAGAAGGTCCTTGTAAGTGTATTATTATTATATTATTATTTTATTGTAGCTTACTACTAGATCATTATGGATGGATTAATATGTGAGCAGTATTTTGATGTTAAAGTTGGTTGAACAAATTTGACTACTACTTCATATACTGTTGTTTAATCTATAAGAATGCATTATATTTATAAACTGATCATATGTTTTGAATGTAAAAGTTTAATCTGCATAGTAATTATTGTCAGTATTGTCGTCAGATAAATGTAGTGCAGTATAAAAAAATTGAATATTCTTTTCTGAAATTGGAGTTGAAGTATAGCATAAAATGAACAGTAAGTACAAGAAGCTATAAACTGTTCTTAGACAGGCCTACAGTGCTTCAGTAAATGTACTTCCTGTTTTCCTCTGTTCCATGTAAGTAGACATTAAACACCTAGGGTCTTTCACTGTTGGTCAGACTAGAATATCACTTTAGGCTCTGGTAACTTGTGATGAGCATATATATTTTTGTATTTTGTAGACTGAATTGGTATCACATAATCAATACAACAATTTAATGATTAGTTGTTAGGATAATTATTTATCAAAGAATGGACAAAAATGTGGCTGGTTTGCTCAGTGGGTAGAGCAGGCACACATATACATAGAGGTTTATACCTCGACGCAGAGGTCCAGGTTTCGAGACCGACCTGTGACGATTTCCTGCATGTCTTCCCCTTTTCTCACCTAGCTGTCCTGTCCGTTAAAGGCGGAAAAGCCCCCAAAAATAATCAAAAAAAAAAAAAAGAATGAACAAAAATCACTGGAGTTCTCTTTTAGTTCGTTTTTACTTGCGCAAGCAGAGTCAATTTTACAGCACCCAGTAAGTAGGCCTACAGAAAAAAATGACTGACTGTCTGTTCACAGCAGTGTCTTTTTTATAACAATCAGGGAGTGTATTACAAAGGAGATACTGTCTAATTATCTCTGGTCAGTCCTCCACATGCGCTCTGCCCTCAGGGGGATTCTGTGCTTTTCACAAGGTCAGTTAGCTCTCATGATTATGTCATGAGAGGCAGAAATAATTTGCATTTACTTCAAGCAAATAGTTTTAACACTTAAAAGAAAAGTAAGCATAACTTTTCTAACATTAATTGAAAGTAAAAATACTTTTTTCTTCTTTTTCACAGCAGGCTTTTTGACCTGTCATAGTATAAAAAGCACAGGTGTTACTAATACAAGTAACAATCTGTTGTATACATGTCCCAGTAAGCCACGACAGTGTGACACTAAGCCAGCATGTACAATACCAGGACTCTGAAACTGAAACATTAATAAGTTGTAAGCCAGAATATTTTTTTGTCTCTTTTCCCATGTTTCTGGTCTGGCAAAATGCAAAAAAAGGGAAGGCAGACCCATTAAACCAATTTAGTAATGACTTACTAACTTTTATTAGAAAGTGAAATTTGTTGAATTTGCCTCCAGCCTGTCTCCTGCAGTATCTGGAGATTCTACCACCTGTGTGAAAGGCTGCTTCTGGCCCTGACTGTTTTCTGGCCACCTGTGAAATGGTTGGAGGCATCAGCACTGCCACTCTGCTAATTTGTTGGTCAACATTAGAAAGCTGCACCATGATGTGAAAGAGTTGGTGATCTGTAGCATGTTGCTATCAGTCAATGTGAAATATTTTCCAATAACCAACACACCAGCCCCATGATGTCAGGCAGCCAGGGTGGAGGGGTGGAGGCCAAGCCAAAGCCAAAGCTGCATATGTTTTAGGAATTGGCTAAATATGAGCTCCTCCATATGCCCTCTGGCTCCAACAAATCCCCAACAAATCCCCAGTTCAGGAATCTACACCTGCTGTGATATTGTCTGAAAATATGACATGCATACATTTCCATTGCTATGATGATGATGACAGTAATATCCCATTCTTCAGAGAAAGTCTTCGTCATACAGTATGTCCTTGTAAAAACGTCATTTCCACTGCTGAGCTGCCCAAAGCTTAAGACTCCAGTGGAGCATTTTTAGTGGCTCAGTGGTTGTGCTGGGCAGCTTCCAGGTGTGGACGTGTGCAACTGAGCGAGCAGGGTGTTCCTGGAAAGAGCCTTCATGCTCAGTGGACCCTGGTTAAAAATAGTAAATAAGAACTTAAGACCCATCAATTCATTCTACAGTGTGCTTAAATTTTCACCCAGTCTCTTCTGGTTCAAACAGTTCCTAAAATATAGAAATATACCACCATTCTCCCTGTGGCTAAATGTAAGAACCCTAAGATATTGAATGATTTTAGACCATGTAGCTCTCACCTCACTGGTGATGAAAACCTTTGAGAAACTGGTTTAGCAGGAGATACTGAGGCAGGTTGAAGGTCAGTTCCCACTTCAATTTGACTATAGAGCAGGCAGAGGTGTCGATGATGCAACACTTACTTCAATTTAAAATTTCTTAAATTTCTTTGTTCAACATCTGGAGGCCTCAAAAACCCACTTGACTTGACTTGACCACATTTAATACCATCCAGCTGTATCTACTTGCTGCATATTTTAATGTGAACTTACATTAAATCTTGTTGGCTGGATTGTGGATTTCTTGTCAGACAGGTCACAGTGCATCAGGGTTGATGGTGTCTTATCCTTTAAATTATTTTCTTCCACTGGTGCTGGTTCCCCACAGGGCTGTATCCTTTCACTATTGTAAGCCTTTTAAATAATGAGGGCAGTGTCCTGTAGTTGATGACTACACTACTTGGTGCAAAGAGTTTTATTTATCGATAAATGTATCCAAGACATGGTTATCGATTTCCGTAGGCTCCAGCCCAGCCCAGCGTTACACATACTGTCGTTCAGGAGAAGGATATTGAGATTGTTTGTCAATATAAATACTTGAGAACCATTATTGATAATACATTATGTTTTGAACCCAACACCGACGCTGTTTGTAAAAAAGTCCAGCAGAGGCTTTTCTTTTTGAGAAAAATGAAGTAATTCAATGTGTGCAATGTTTTTTTAACAAGTGACTTTGAGTCTGTGAAAAGCGCTATTTAAATTAAATTTATTATTATTATTATTATTATTATTAATTACTTTGTTTTATCAGTGTTTTATTGAGTCTTACGTTTTGCATGGTGGCGTTTTTGGTAAAAACAGGCTAGCAAGGCCACAGGTCAAAGTGGCAGATAAGGTGATCGGGATATTTATTGTAAGCGTGTCACCTGCAAGGCTCAACAAATTCTCAACTGCCCTAACCACCCACTCTTTGAGGAGTTTGGTCTCTTGCCCTCTGGCCGCCGTTTCAGAATGCCTAGAACAAGAACAAGGCGTGCCAGGGCTTCTATTATCCCTGTGGCCATTGAAAAGCTTAATTTATTTCATTAACTGCGGCTTTTCAGATCAAACATCAGATCAAATTTCCTTCGGGATAATAAAGTTGGAAATGGTTATTATCACCACATACAGAAAGAATATGACAATATATTCTCACTCAAGGACCTTTTTGGTGCAGAAAAAGAAAATACACTAACAATCATAAACAAAAGTAATTTAAAGGATTACCAGGTACTCCAGCATCATTGATCCATTTATGTTTAATCCCATTATCACCTTCATGTGAATAAATTAACCTAAATTCCTGATTAAGTGAATGACAAGACAAGGAAAGATAATATAAAATAAGATAAAAAAAAAAGGAAATTGTGACAAAGCAGCAGATAATTACAAAATGGTTGTATAATAGTTTAAATGATACTATATGTACAATGTGGAGGAGAAAACAGAGGCACAATGAAACATTTACAGGAAGTGGGTTAGGTTGGATTGGTGTTGAGGCATTTGTTAATAATGCGCAGTACAGCCAACACTTACTTTGAGACACCAGCAGTTTACAGTTAGAAACAAACACATTATAAAGCACAATGAATCTCTTCACCATCACCAATACGTGTTTGTATTAGGGGTTCACCAATTATTAACCTGGTTGATATTTGGCAACTTGCAGATTATCTACAGTATATAGGTGTTTAATTTAACAGACAATCAATAAAGTTAATTAATTACAAAGTGTGCTACTTTGGCTCCGCTACAGCTCTGTGTCTCTCCATCTGCTCCGGTTTCACTCAACACTTCAATAGTTAGTATATTATTTTGAAATGGACGTTTACTGTAGTTAAATTTAGTATTTTTTGTTTGTTACAATACCATTTACTTAAGATTTTTTATGCAAGAAGGGGCATTGCTACTTGTGTTGGAGTTTGTAACATGCCAAATCTTAATTTTGACTAAATGATTTTCATTTTTACTGTGCATTTCAGTTCAAAATATCGGTTATCGTTTTCATTAACTACTAATAATTGATATTGTTATCGGCCCTGAAAAACCAGTATCGGTAGAGCCCTAGTTTGTATGCATTTGTTTGTATAGTGGTTTCTGTGGCTACCGCATGTATGTATAGATGCAGATAAACATTTATAAGCACATACATATTTTCTTTTTATCTATGTGATATATAGGCTATGTATTGTCTCTTTGATATTTTCTGTTATATTGACCTATTCTTAATAGTATTCTCGCTAATTTAATCATCACATCGGACAACGTTTGCTCCCATCTCAGTGTTCAGATCAAACTGTTCTTCTTCTCATGGTTGATGGAAGTCACTGTACATACTGGATAAAAAGTCAAGTTACTGGGAGTCATATGGCTGGAATTGGCCTGTTAACTGCATCACCATCACACATCATCAAAACTAGATTATTAAGTAGTAGGTTCCCAACAGCGTACTGGAAGAAATTGGAAAAAAAGAGACATTTAGTGTAATAAATTCTCATCTGACTCATAAAAATACAAGAAGACACTACAAGTCAAATTCCGGATCCTTGTGATGAGGTGTCGTATCCATGGAGTTTGTTCATTGTTTCCTCTGTTGTAAATTTGATCCCACAGACAGCATATAGCTTTTGTTTTGTTTATTTTTTAAACTGTTTTGTCTCCTCTTCACCAAGACCAGCACAGGACACTGTACATACAACCTGCAGCTAAAACATATATGTCAAGCTTACCATACATGGGCTTAAATAAATACGCTTGCTCTTAGCCGGTACAACTACGTCATTTAAGCCCCTATAAGACCTTAAAAACTATTATTGTCCTTGAGGCAAACATAAAACTAGTGATTTAGGAAGAAGAAAGCTACGGTTCATTTCTAAGTGCTGGTGTAAACAGGTTGAGTGCAAAGGGCCATCAGACTTGTGGTTTCTTAATGATCTCAGACTTTGAGTTGAAAATGCTCTCCTGTCACTTCCACCGTAGTCAGTTCTGTTTTCTCCACCTGGGCTTGTTTAAAATAGTTTTTTTTATCATCCTTTATGATAATTAAACAAAAACAACTGGTATCAATGAAATGCAGGCCGCCGAAAGGCTGTAACTCCCGTCCAGAGAGGAAGGATGTGAGTGCAACAATGAGAGTCTTAAATCAAGGTGAGTCCTTTGATCATTTTATAACTCAATCACTTCACTTCAATCACACACACACACACACACACACACACACACACACACACACACACACACACACACACACACACACACACACATACACACACACACACACACACACACAAGGTGTTTGCATTAGGCTACTGCTTTTATGAGGACTCTCCTTGACTAGATAATTCTTATTTTTACCTTGGACTTCACTTTAGTGCACAGAGCAAATTCCAATCCTAAACTGCGCAAACCTAACCCTAATCCCATTGTTTAATCCGTTTTATGTGGGGTTGTGTTGCAGTGTAATGAGGCGTTATGTGCTGTTTATGACTATATTGGCAGAGCACAGCGACTTCCTGGAGTCTCCATTGTTTGCCCGACAACCTCACAGTGGAAGGCAATCTCAGCCAAGAAATAGTTCAGACGTCCCTTAAAACGGCAACTCTTTTGTTGTTTTACGGATGTGTTAATTATTGAGTTCATTTTACTCCTTATGCTAACCTAAGATAACCGGCTGCTGGCTGAAGCCTTATAGCCTATTTAATGGACAGATATAAAGGTGGTATCAATTTCCTCATTCAATTGTAGGCAAGAAAGTGAAGAAGCATATTTCCCCAAACTATTTCTTAACATTCTGACCAAGATTATCCCTCTGAAGACAAACAAACTGCTTTTGCGTTCACTTATTTGCATGTTCTTGTGAAGCAAACTGCACATTCACACACCTCAGAGCCGAACAGCTCTGGCATGTAAGGTGGAGGCGTTGGACATGTTGTGACTGGTGTGCATGAACAGGTGGTACATAATATAATATGCCATGACCTACTACCATTGGCTCTCATGTTTTTGTTTAGCAGAAGCCATCTGGGGTTTCTAAGAATGACTTGCCTTACCAGCTAAATGACAGACGCATGTATGTGCTTGTATAATGGTTTCCTGTAAATTCAAATGACAAGCAAAAAGGTTGTACGAAAGTGACAGTTATTTAAAAAGCAAAAGTAAAATGAAAATGTTAAAATCTGTTAGTTAGCCTACTGATGGATGACTGGGATACTGAAGCAACAACATATAAAATATTTGGTCTTTATCTCCTTGTCTACACATATTTGATGATACTCTAAAGTCAAATATGAGACTAACTTTTGTCCTCAAAGAGAAAATAAATGATTTATTTGGGTCTTTTTACGTGATTACCCGTAGTTTTATTCTGATATAAGAGTAGAATAATAATCTGCAGACAAAGATCAGTTGTTTCACACTGAGAGATAACATTTCAACTAGAGTCTTTTTGACAGTCCAGTCACTTTGGAGCTGCTGGGCAGAGCTTTGGGCGTTTTGAGCAGAGGTTTCAACACCTCCCTCTACTCGCAGTTTAAATGTGGAGAGAAAACCTCTGTGAGGTGTCAGTACCCTGCGTGAAGGAGAAGAGGCACAGCGATGGTGTTCTTCTCGGTGTTTGCCTCCGCTGTTTTGGTCTGTGTTGTCAGTGATGGGATTCCTCCTGATGGAATACACTGGACATACACAGGTAGGCTTTTTTTCATTTAAAGAATGTAGAATGATTCTTTTAAAATCAACCCCTAACTTACCACTTATTTACAAAAGTGACAGAACTGAATTGGATTTAAAGGTGATTGATGCGTAAAACGCGCATGACAACATATCCAATGCGTATTTGTTTTCGTAGAAGAAGCTGCCCTATTATTATTATTATTATTATTATTATTATTATTATTATTATTATTATGTGTGCATGTTTCTAAACATTAACCCGAGGCACTTGGTAGCTATGTTTTCTGGGTGGCGCGCGCTGCATTGGTCAAATACCTCGGACAACCACATGTTGTGAGACATATTATTAGATGTACACAGCACGGGAGTAGGTACTACATAATTTGGGGGTGAATACAATAGAGGAAATGCACATCATCTGTCACAATATCCAGTTGAACAAGTCCTGTGCATGTGGTGCGTGCCCAACAACGTGCCCATATTCCACAAACAAGAGCATATATATTGCAATAATGTCACTCCCTAAATCACTTATATCGGGGTGATTTTTACAATGTAATTATAATTTTCGATGTTTGGCTTCTTCCCACAGAGGGAGCTTTGGACCAGATGCACTGGCCAACCAAGTATCCTGCATGTGGCGGTGAGAAGCAGTCCCCTATAGACATCCAACGGCGCAGCGTGAGACACAACCCAGATATGTTGCAGCTAGAATTGAGCGGATATGATGCTCAGAGAGGAAATTTCCTCATGTCCAACAACGGGCACTCCGGTAAGCCAGTATGACAAACATTATATTACTCACCCTCAATATTAGCTCACTGTTAAAGGACCATACCACTGCTTCTGCTGTTCTAGTTCCTGAACTATGAACCAAACTTTATGTGACTGCATTTTAATGCCAAGAATTTAAAATGTTTAAAAGGAAAAGTTTATTTCCTTCTTTTAGTCAGCCATTGATTTTTGTTAATTTCTTTATGGTGTTAAACTCAGTTTTTAAACCTTTTTTGAATTGTGTAAAACCAGTACAGTGAACATCAATTCTGCACATTTTCCCCAAGCAGAGCACCAGTATTGTTGCATGGTATTGGTTAGATTTGAAAAGTTTGGCTGCATTACTTCTTATCAATAATATACCTTTGATGAATTATGATTGCAGGCTTTATGTCCACTGTGGTAGATTATACAACTCAAATAAGTATTAAATAAATGGAAGCCAATGGCTGCCTCGAATTCAGAAAATACATTTCAAAAACTGAAACTCAAAAGCAGTTATTTACAGTATCCGTGATTTGTATGCTGACTCTTTTATGTTTTTTTTGTTGATAAAACACTCTGAAAATTATGTTTTTTTATGTTTCCATCAGTTCAAATCGACCTGCCTCCCACTATGGTGATCACCAAGGGCCTCCCAGGGAAATACACAGCTGTTCAGATGCACCTGCACTGGGGCGGCTGGGACCTGGAGGCCAGTGGGGCGGAGCACACTGTAGACGGCATCCGTTACATGGCAGAGGTTGGCTTGAAAAAAGTTTGAAAGTTTGAAAATGAGAGTTTGGCTTGAAAAAGAAAAACAGAAACTAGAAACTAACTATGCCACAAGCTGGTTGAGCTAGTGCACCACTGCAGTGATAACAGGCCTTTAATGAACAATTTAGACATCCTCTATTTATGAAAGCCTCCACTTATTCAAACAGAGACCTGTGCAGCTATTAAATGCATATATAAACATAAGTTACAATGAAACACAGAAACTGCATTTGTACAAACATCATTACACTGCCTCAGTTCACTTCTACAGTGTAGAACAACTAACATATTATCAGTGTAATGACAGGGTTGCATCAATGAGTAAACCAGAACTGCCTACATCTTTTAATTTGAAAACTAATACTCACAGTCTTCTCTGAGTCCATTTCTGAGCCACCTACATGCACATTTATTTGACAGATGCCTTTATTTTTCTCCTGAATATTATTCTGTATGTAATATATTTCTTTGCTGCCTCTAAGTTAGCCTTAATTTGCTTGTATTTTTATTGAAAGTTAATTACAAGGACAAGGACCGCAAATTAGCATATGGCTAGAAGTCCCACATACATTGCATCGGTTGCACTTTGGATGTAACAATGCCTATATGTATTGTCGCTGACAAATAAACTGATCAGTAGTATTAGCCTCATAGAAGGTCATTGGGCATGTTTTGGCACCTAACCTGTTTTGCATTTCCATCTTGTCTTTCAGCTCCATGTTGTCCATTACAATTCTGACAAGTACAAGAGCTTTACTGAAGCCAGAGATAAGCCAGATGGTCTGGCAGTACTCGCCTTTTTCTATGATGTAAGTACACTGTTATCCCGAATGAGTTGACATTACTAGAAATTTGCATTGAAACCTGTTGCCTTAAACCAAGGTTAAATTTAACAGGTCAAGTTGATGCAGTAGACAAATAAAGTTTACATTAGTAGTCATTACTAAACATCATTAGTAAACAGAAATAATTTTTTTTCTGGCGTCATGTTGTCTAAAATAAGTATGTTAAGTTAAACATGCAAAGACACTTAATACATAAAAAAACATTAACATTAGGCTACTTATCACTACTAAAGTTATAATTTGTTTATATTAATATTGTTTATTTTCCTACATAAAACTATTAAGATTGATGTATTTAATACATTTGTTCCAAAAAATCAGAAAGGAAAACAATCAACACAAAACAGAAATGTTCCAATGTATAGTCCTATGTGGAATATTTTACTCAGGCCATCAGTCGTCCCCCATCAGTCGTACCACAGAAACTTTTGTTTCGTTTTCTCTGTGTTCTGCTTTGTCTGACCACAAAGTTGATCAACATCCTACACAGGATACCAGCACTATTTTTTTATAAATGATCAGTTATGCTATAAGTTTACAAAAACGTCTTTGTAGGAGAAAATTATACACTCCAAATGCCCTTTGAAGTGTATGATACTTTTTTTTTGGTCATCCTGCTGGGTAAAGGCTCTATGGAGTGTTCATTTACATGCCGACATATTGAATGAGTGCTTGTTTCCAGAGGAATGCTCTGGCTCTTAGACAGTCAGCGGCTCTCAGCTGCAAGGGGTCATCGCTGCAGCAACGCCACTGCTGGCATCCGCTGTAACAGCAGCACAGAGTGGCAGAGAGTTATTGCTATTTGGACAAACTCATTTCACAACAAATGATTCAGATTCCCTCGCATGGAAGTTTAAAGGAGGATTCTGTTTAATTACATCTGGGAACTCAGCAACAAAACACCAGCAGTCAGATTATCAGACATATGTAATGTATTCTGAAAGGAGAACATAGGTGAAGGCATACATTAAAAACACCCATCACAGTTTACAGACCGACATTCTGGTTCAACTTTGATCTTTTGTATCCAACAAACTGTTTTCAACACAGGGATTAACAGGGGAATTTTAAGGACAGCTTATGTGCACTCACTTTTACCTATTAACTCCAAATACAGTATTTGAGAAAATCTGACTAAGTTTCTCACCCTGTCAGACTTTTGTAGTGATGTTGCTGTGTTCCCACATTTAAAAAAAATACTTCTGTGAATAGAATATTATCATAATATATAGATACAATGTCCCAACCCACGAAAACAACAAGGCTCAAGTTATAATAAACCAGAATAATCAAGTCCCCCTTACTATGCCCTTACAAGTGCTTACACACACTGTTTTCGCTGAAATTTAAGCTTCACCTTTGGTTTACTTTCAGGACGGGCATTTTGAGAACACATACTACAGTGATTTCATCTCCAACCTGGCCAAAATCAAATATGCAGGTACTTAATGCAAACACAAATTATCTGACCAGCCTTAGTGTTTGAGTCTAATGTGATTTTGATGTGATCCTGACAGGTCAGAACATGAACATATCAAGCATTGATGTGCGCTCTATGCTCCCTGAGAACCTCAACCACTTCTTCAGATACCAGGGCTCCCTCACCACGCCACCCTGCTACGAGAGCATCCTCTGGACTGTGTTTGATACTCCCATCACTCTCTCACATAACCAGGTACAGCACACAGGAGAAAGCAAAAAAGTGTTTGTAATATTACAGCTGATAAAAATAAATAAAACTTTCAATTATTCTGTCATGTATGGAACCAAACTGTCACCATGAGAAGGATATTGGCTCATTTAAAATATTGTGTGGTGCAATGTCATAGCTTTCTCTTCTTCTCTGTCGTGTTCAGATCAGGAAACTGGAGAGTACTCTGATGGACATGGACAACAAGACCCTGTGGAATGACTACCGTGTTGCTCAGCCTCTCAACAGTCGCGTGGTGGAGTCATCTTTCCTGCCGCGCTTAGGGAAAGGAAGTATGTTGCTTGTTGCGGCATTGCGATTACACAATAGAGCAATGTCGGGGGAACAACCGAGGCCTGAGTCTAATCCTCGTCATTTTCATTCTCCGTTTGTCTTTTCAGCATTTTGTCGGCAAGATGAGATTGAATCCAGGCTCCTGAAGATCGAGGGTCTAATAACATCTCTTGGAAAGCATATCACTTCAGGTGAGTCATAAAAACTGCTGAAGATGGCTGGATGTGAAATGAAAATGCCCATATTTACTCTTCTTTCTTACTTATTCCCTTAAGGTGGATTTCGCAACTCAGGGCCTTACAGACATGGTGAGTCATTGATTTCCTTCTGATTGAATTTGAGATCTAACTGGGATTTATGACTGTGGATGATTAAAAGTAGATTTCAGTGTGATTCTAGTTTTTCTGTTTTGCTCAGAACCTCATGGTCTGTTTCCTTTGATGCTCGTCTTCCCGGAGAAAAATTCTGGAAGTTATGCTTTGGCCCGCCTCAGCCATCCCATGGAGCTGGACTCTTTCACAGTCTGCATGCATGTCTTGCCTCAGCTCGAGGGGGTCCACACCGTCATCTCCTATGCCAGTAACAGCAATGACAACGAGATGATGATATCCATTGGCGAGGACAGAGATGCGAGAGAGGTGGGCCTCTGGATTGGCAACGAGTTTGTCAACCTGCCGCACAACTTCAAGTCCCACGATTGGGCCAACTACTGCATCACCTGGTCGTCCCACACTGGAGGCGCGGAGCTGTGGATCAATGGCATGGTGGGGGAGCAGCGGTACCTGAAAAGCGGTTACACAATCAGCCCCGGTGGTGTGTTCATCCTGGGCAAAGACCAGGATGGATTACTGGGCATCTCCAATGCAGACGCCTTTGTGGGTAAGATGACTGATGTCAACATCTGGGACTATGTGCTGACGACAGCAGATATCCGGGACCAGATGTCATGTGAGACAAACAGCACCGTGGTGGGAAATGTGTTCAGCTGGGGAACTACCAAACTCAGTCTGTTTGGAGGGGTGCAGCTGGACAGTCAGTACAGATGCTCTTGAAGAGGCTCAGCTGCTTCTGTTCACAAGTGCTTTCAAATGCTGCAGTAAACCAAAATATCAGTGCTGATGGTGGGGATTTTAAAATGTGTATGACA